>NC_056742.1:441622829-441912829 GCF_019279795.1 Protopterus annectens
TAATTTCTACTGAAACACGGAGGTTGTACCTGTAGGAAATCTTTCACTGTTTGCATTGATTTTGCCTTTTCCTCCATTTTCTTTAATACCTCCTCAGCTTTAACACCAAACAATACATCTTTTTGAAGAGGTGCATCTAGTAGTTTAGCTTTGACATGATCTGGTAAGGTTTGCTCTTTGAGCCAAGCATGTCTACGTATGACTGATCCTGTAACAGCAGCTCTACATGAGGCCTCTAAGGCATCAAAACCACATTGCAAGGTATGTTTACCCACTTGCTCTGCACTATGCAACAAATCCTGCAACTCCTTCAAGTCTGATTGTTCAGGTTGTGACATTTTGCTTTTCAACTGAGATAACAAAAACTGTTGATACTTTAACATATGGAATTGACAGTTTAATGCCCTCATGGTTAAGGTGGCGAGGTGTATACCTTTTTCCCCCACCTTTCTAAAGCTCTGGAATCTCTATCTGAAGGTAATGGATTTTTGGCAGTGGAGGCCTTAATTCCCTTGGGACCCTGTGAAATAGTTTCTGGGTCAGCCGCATGTCTTTTGTATAGGAATTGGTGTGAATCAGGAACCCGGTAATACCTGTCAGGCTTGACTGGAGCGGGAGGTAAAGAATCTGGGTTAAGGCTGGCCTCTGAATACACATCATCTAGTATGTCTAAGACAGGAGGGATAGCCAGAGGCCTGTGCTGAGGGAGCAAGAGGAAATCCCTGAGCCTTTTCTTGGAGTCTGAGTAATCTTGGCCTTCCCAGTGGAAGTGTTCCCTCAAGGTATGCAAGGTTTCCCCAAAAGAGTAGTCCTCAGGGGGGGAGACAAAGGGAGTGGACTCCTCTGCATCAGAATCTTCAAAAGGGGAGTATGAATGTTCCTGGTCTTCAGAATGTTCTGAAGTAATGGAGGCCTGGTCTGAGGAAGGGTATTCTTCCTTCACTCTGGGCCTTTTGTCCGAGGGGGGTTGAGAAACCCTGATAAGAGTAATCAAATCCTCAGCCATTTTGAGCATCTGCTTTTTAGGCATGGGGCCTTGAGAGGGGCCCTGTGGAGCTTGTCTCTTAGAATGCATGGCTGCTTTAGATTTAGTGAAAGCCTTAATGAAAAAAGAAGAAGAAGGCCTGAAGACACCTTGGGAGGTGGCAGGCCTGTCTAAACTCTGAGTTTCCCCACCAAGAGTGGCTTCGGTATCTGTAGTTGGGGTGTGGGCCGAAGAGCCTGCGACCTCGGGCACAGAAGACACCGCTAATGAAGTGTCATCAGTAGTCAGGGGCTGCATAGGCACCTTGCTGAGAACCGGAGCACCAGTAGTCGGCTTTAGCGTGGTGTCGGTAGAAGTCGCGGACCTCGTATATCGGTCCTTATCTTTGCGTCTTTTACTCAAAACTGGAGCCGGATTATCCGACGACATAATGTAATTAAACTTTTTGCCAAAATAGTGTTGGGCGAACTCCGCCCGACGCTTAATAGTGCGTCTGTTGAATGTAGCACAAAAACGACAGGCTGAGACGTCATGGTCTGGGCCTAAGCAAGGAATGCAGAGGGAATGGAAATCCTTATGCGGTATTTGCTTCCCACATGAAATGCAATTATTAACTTTGTCTGACATCGGTCTGAGGCAAGAAAAGTTTTCCCAACGGGGTACTTAGCTTTCAAGAAGACTTCGGTTGAAAAATATTCGTAATCTCAGGAGCTGGCCGACCGGCACTTGCGAACTGCTTCTGCTTCGGGCACTGCGCGGCAAGAAAGACTGAAGAAAATGGCGTTGGCTGTTTCTTTTATACTCCTGTTGCACTGATGTCAGGGAAGAGGTGATGACATCCGACGCCGGACCTAGTCTTTGGAATTCGGCTGACCGAGGACCCGCCTGACGGCAGGAAAACCCATCTGTTATGACTGCAGCTGTATGCATGATGAACATCCTACTTAACACCGAATGTGTGATAAGAGACCTTGGGACCCAGGTGGACAGTATTCTCTCCTTTGATAGTCACATCGCCACATTAGTCAGGAAGTCCTTCTATGTGGCACACCTCATCATAAAAGGGTTCTCATCCAGGGAAAAAGAGGTTATTGTTCCCCTCTACTTGACACTCATTAGACCCATACAATGCCTCTTTTGGAATGTACCTCACAAGACATCTGCAGCAGCTGGAAAGGCCACAGAAGTACCTCACAAAGAGGATTACTGGCCTCAAACAAATGTCCTACACTGACAGTCTCAAAAAACTCCAGCTTTACTTCATAGCATATCGCCTACTCCGAGGTGATCTCTGCCTAACATACAAAGCTATGTTAAACCCAGAGCTGTTGGACATGCTACACCTAAAGAAATCCCAATCCCTCCGAGCTACATGCTCTAGGGACCTAAGCCTTGTCACCACAATAAACTGGACATGCTGGAGGGATAGATTCCTGTCCCAGAGACTTCCCATACTCTGGAACAGGCTACCCCATCTATGTCAAGCAAAGTTCTTCATTAGCACTCTTCAAGAAAAATCTTGATGAGTGGATGGAAAATAGAAAATACAACCCGGGGATCACTTCTGTGTCTCTGCTCAACAGTGGCACAGGAAAATAACTTTCTTGGGTGGCATAAGCCAGGGAACCTTGTTGGCTAGGCTTACATAGGCCCTTGGGCCGATAGCCTAGTACCTACCTATGAACCTATACCAAAGAGAGAATTGTACTCAGTGATTGGCCTAATGAGCACCGAGTACAGTAGGACAATAACATCCTTGGACCTAGATGCCATGCCCTTGCTAATAAGTTGTGTCATCTAGAATGATTTCCTTATAATAGTAGACACATGATGGTTAAAGTCCAAGACACTGACTGTGGCTGCATGTGTTCCCAAGTCTCCAACCACTAGGTCTACTCTTAGGGGTGACTTTTTTATGTGATTAGTCCCCTACATAGTTCCAATAGTAGTAGGAGCAATAGGTCTTAAATAAAAGACTCTACAATCATATTTAGATATGTTATGGGTACATGTAACTCCGTACGAATTGCAGAAGGAGTCATTACTGGCCACACTGCAGGTGCTGCAAAGAGCACTTCTGGCTGACATCAAAGATTGAAACAATACTAATTTCATGAACTTCAATCATATTTTGACTTAGGAATTGGGTCCATTCCCATCATGGTATTAGAAACCAAAAATATTTGGAGAAATTAAAAATAAAAAACTAAGTATCAACCTGTATATCATTAGATGGGTCATTAACTGACTCACTGATAGAACCCATACAGTCAAAATAGGGGAATCCACCTCCAATGGTAGACCTGTAACCAGTGGTGTTCCACAGGGATCAGTTCTGGGACCTCAACTGTTTGGAATCTATATCTCCAAAGTACAAGCAAAATCTAAACATCTGTGGCTGACAAAGTTTGCTGATGACTGCAAACTGGGAGCGGTCATAGAATCTCCAAATGATGTCAACATCCTATAAGTGGATCTTACACAAACAAATGATTGGTGCCAAAGTCATGGCCTTATACTCAATGCAAAAATAATGTATTATCATCCCTTTCGGTAATAGTGATGTTCCTGCTAACTACTAAATCAATAGCAACACGTTAAGTACGCACTCAGTGGTAAGAGACTTGGGCACACAGGTTGACAGCAACCTTACCTTTGACCACCATGTCTCCACAGTGGTAAGAAGGGCATTCTATATTGCTGATCTCATAAGTAAGGGCTTTGCCTCCAGAAAAAAAGAAGTTATAACCTCCCTGTACTTCTCCCTCATCAGGCCAATAACTGAGTACAATGCCCCTTTTCATATGTAC
The DNA here is from genome assembly GCF_019279795.1 of Protopterus annectens. NCBI lineage: Eukaryota > Metazoa > Chordata > Ceratodontiformes > Protopteridae > Protopterus > Protopterus annectens. The sequence continues at coordinate 441,626,625 of NC_056742.1, forward strand.
CTTTCCAAGCACCTGCAGCAATTGGAGAAACCACAAAGGTTCTTCCCAAGGAAGATTCAAGGTCTTCAGCATCTGTCCTATATGGATCATCTGAAATCACTGTCACTTTATTCTGTTAAATACAGACTATGCAGAGGTGATCTCTGCCTTGCAAACAAGGCAATCTTTGACCCTGATTTACTGGAAATGCTGTATATCTGTAAATCAAATGGAACATGGATTACTCTCTCTAAAGACCTTAACCTGGTATGTGACATTAATAGAGCCTGCTTCTATGGACAGATTTTCTCCCAGAGGTTACCACATCTTTGGAAGAGACTCCCACTTGATGCCAAACAGACCAACTCATTGGCCCTCTTCAAACGTAAACTGGACGATTGAATGGGTAGCTGTAAATTCACCCTGGGGGTTCCACCTGTGTCCCTCTTGGAGAGAGGCAATAGGTGTTGATCATGAAATAAGGGTAGAACTTGGTTTAGGCTTGTAAGGGCACTAGGGCCATTAGTCTAGTAACATCCTATGAGCCTAAATGTGGATTTTGTAGGACTTGCAGTTTTGTGTTAGAAGGACCTAATATTACTTTATCACATTTGGACATAACCATTTACATAAGGGAACTTTTAATTGCAATTCTTTTGGTTTAGTATATATTGCAACCTGTTCCCATTGTAAGGCATTTATGTAGGAATGAATACTCGTAGATCTCTAAATGAATTGAGGAACATTTGTATTCCATTAAAAGGAAGGAGGACAATAATGCTTTTTATAAGCACACAAAAGTTTATTCTTCTGTTAAGCTTTACTTCACAGTGTTGGATAGTGTCCCTTTGGATTACAGAGGGGGACACTATAGGAACTATTTAGGGAAAAAAGACACATTGTGGTAAATTATTAAACTACAAGCCAATAAATTTCCAGGACTTTATAAATATTAAGTGTTTTCTAATGGAGAATTATATTGCCTGGTTGGTTGTTTTGCTGACAAAAAACTTGTTTAAAAAAAGTTTTTTTTAATTGTTTTAACTACAGTGTATATGATTTTATGACCATATTAAATTAAACAAGGATTAAAAAATCTTTTTACGCTATGTGAACAGAGAGGACTTAAAGTTGAAACTTTTTGTATGTTTGCTTCTTTAAACATTTTATTGATTGTTATTGTCAATTATTCTGACAGGTCTATTGCATTATAAATTGATTGTTATGTAAGAAGCTTGTATTCTAAAGAAGAATTGTGAATTCCCTGGACTGAACGACAAAATTTCTTTAAGCCTCTTATTAGGGCTTAAATCAGCACATTGTATGAAATTATAGTTTATATATATCTATCTATCTTTATATATATATATATATATATATATATATATATATATATATATATATATATATATTTTTTTTTTTTTTTTTTTTTTTTTTTTTTATGTCTGAAGGGTTAAAAATAAGTGTATTTAATAAGTGGAGATGTAATTCTTTTTTTATATATTTTTTTTGTATATTCATATTTTACATTTTATATGTATGGACAACTTTTATTTAGGCAGTGGCATAAATAATTGCGTGTGTGACAACAACAGGAGGGGGTTGGTATGTTATTTTTCACCAACAGCAGTGCAGGAGTATGTATTAAATTTTGTCAAGTTGTTTGGTAACTTACTCTGAAGAAGTCTGATGAAAGCTCTCAAAGTGTTTTATTTATTAGTGCCAGTGGTGTTTTTGGCTACATTCTCACATCTAACAGTTCTTGGGTTTACCGTGTTGTACTTTACTGGTTAATACAGTGAAGTTTAGTTAAGATGTTTTTCTTTGTTTGTGTGAGCCTGTACTGCAATGTTATTTTAAATATTTCCTGAGGTTTTGAACTCTGATGTCACTGTGAATATTATACAGTAAGATTGGATAGCCTTTGTTAAGGGCCTTAAGGTAGCTGTCAGAAGGGTTCTGGTGGCAGTGTAAACTACCTTATAGTCTTGGCAAAAGGGGGTATAGCTAGTAAACCTGTGCCAGCCTTTCCCAGAAGTGTGTGTGTGTGTGTGTGTGTGTGTGTGTGTGTGTGTGTGTGTGTGTGTGTGTGTGTGTGTGTGTGTGTGTGTGTGTGTGTGTGCGTCTGTGTGTCTATGTCTCTATGTGCCAGCTACTTGGGCAGGGACACAAAGCACTGTTTGAACAGAGAGAGTGTTGGAGGACTTGGCTTGGAACACTGGCTAAGGACTCAACTCCATAGCTGTGCCAGTAGGGTGTCTTACTGAGGATCTGGAGAAAGGTAAAGAAAAATGCCCCAGACTGACTGTGGTCTGTGTTTGCTCTTAAGAGAAATTGCACTTGATGCAGAGAGCTGCATCTGGAAATACTGTGCGTGTACTTGTCATCTGTTGCCAGTAGTGAGGACTGAGGCTCCTTGATTACTGGTCAGTGGAGGGTCATCACATTTGGCTGGCAGTGGTGGTATCACCACATCACATATTGGGATTCAGTGGTGTGGATATTGAGCTCCTGTAGCCTGTAAACAGTGGTCACTAAAGAAGGTGTTTGTACTCTCAAGCAGCCACATGGTAGACATTCAGAGTTTCATATCACAATAGTTTTATTTATTTTTTGTTAGCTTAGTTAGTCAGGGAGAGCAGGCAAAGATATCAGCAGAGGAGCATGGCAAGCTGACAAGTAGCCAGTTGGCTGAGATGTGCCAAGACAAAGGACTGGGTCATGCCAACCTGACTAAAGCAGTAATGACTGCAGCCTTAGTCAGAGCTGCATCACAGACCAGCAACCAGGAAGACAGCCAGACTGACCTTGGGGATGTACAACTCTCAGAAAATGGACAGTTCAACTTTGCCTCAGAGGACTTAAAAATCCATCTGGAGTTAAAGAGACTTGAACTGGAGGCCATATGTTTGGAAATAGTATCAGCAGAGAGACTGCGGTGTTTTAGAGGCTGAGGAAAATGTGAAACCATGGCATTTAGAGGGTCCATGATTACTGGTCTAGTGGAGGGTCATCACAGCTTGCGCTGGACTTGAATTGCAAACAAAAGTAGTGAAAGATTTCTGGACAATAAAATGATGCAGTCTTCACTGCCTAGACTACCACATGATACAATTAATGGCACATACTGGTAGGAAACATAAATGTGATTAAGGCAGAAAAATATATTACCTACCACCCATAAGCCTTGTATAATATACTATTTAATGCACTTAAAGATTACTGACTACATTTTTATGTAATAATCTTATACTGTCTCATTTCCCAAGCAATACAGCTTTATTCAGTATTGCTAGTTCAGCTCAGTGCAAATCAAATATTTATTACTTACAAAAGTTTGCTTATACTGTTTTAAAGTGTGCTAATAGCGACAGAAATTTTAAAACATGTTTAGCGATAAAGACTTTTCATTATTCACTGAAGGATGATAACATAGTTTAGTGGCCCTTTGAATAACATAGTTAAGTGCAGGTTTTGAGGAGTCAACTGTTATAGTGAAAATGTCTTAAAGAGTGCCTATCATCTTGTGGGAATATATTCTCAGACAAGCTATTTAGACTTAAATTGTTCCATTTGGGTGTTGCCTCCAGGTCCAAAATCTTAGCATGAGTTTGACAGTCAGTGGAAACGATCAGAACTCTGGCTTTTTAATAATATCAAATTGTTAATGACTTGTTAAAGAGCTGCATTGTAATCCAAGGGTAGATGGTTTGAATCCTTCTGCCTTTGTTTGCTTATTGTATGATCTTGAGCAACTAATTTAACTAGACAGTGGTTTGGGACAATTGACGATTTGAAAAAAGGCTTCTTAATGGCCTCATGGATTGCATGCCTAGTACATGCCTATGAATCAATAAACCTATGAAGATGTACATATGAAGAAAATTGATGGACAGTTGTTTTAGCTTGGGCTTGTCTCTCCTCAAAATCACTCATATTCTGTTCCACTGTATCCCTTATCTGTTGGGGTAAATTACTAATATATGTATTTTTTTTTTTACTAATCATCAGCAGCAGATTTTCTTAAGAATATCCAAAGGTAAGTAGTTCATCTATCATTGTATCTGTTATTTGTTTGGCCCTGAGGAGGCATACAAGAATTATTGCACCCAGTGGACAGGTGAATCATTTTGCTATTTAGTCTGAAGTGTGGTAAAGGCTGGTAGTTCCAAAATAGAGGATCCAGAACCTGGATATGATAATGCTTGGCAGAAGCAGGCTTTCTCAATCTGTTTTTTTTTTTTTTTTTTTTTTTTTTGGGGGGGGGGTTATATAAAGAAGAGCGATTCCCAGGTTTAGTGCTAAGTGCATTAAGATTCTTCATATTAAAAGATAGTTTTAGTTTGTTCACTTCACTATTTGCACATCTAGTATGACACCAGTGTATCCATTTTGGTGCAAACGAGAGAGAGAGAGAAACAATTACAATTCCATGTTGGATTGTATAGCAGTATATAGACATGTCATTGTGAGCAGTCGTTTATAGCAGAGAGTACACAATGCACTTGCCAGGACTTGAACCAAAAATTCCAAAAGCCAAAATATCAAGTGGTTCAAATAAGACAGTGGATATGAAGTAAAATGATGAAAGCAAATCATATGCGGAGATAAGCTCTTGTCATAATGTCATCAGACCTATTCAACACCAAAAGACATCCAGCCATCAGTTACTCAACCAATCAGTGGTCTTAATTTTAAAATATTTTTGTAGATATGCTGTCATTTAACTCTGGTGGTGTAGTCGCATTTAGTACTATCCGTCAGTGACTCTTTCATTTTCACCTTTGTCAATGTCCCCATGTCTCTTACTGTATACCATACTTTTGGGGACTTTCTGTTGTGTCCACTTTACTTCTTATTTCTGATGATGATGATGGCTTATCCTTTCCTTCATTTTTCTGTTCTACCCACATAAAGGTATGAACAAGTCACGCTTACAGGTCATACAATGAGATCACTACTAAATCCTAAATACTTACAATAATGAAGACCGGAATCCCGAGACCAGATACCTGAAAGACAAGAAGACCGGAAGACCAGAAGCGTGAATTTCAAAATCATGAAGTACGGAGATGTCAAGAGGTTAGGTAAGTATCTATGTTGTGTTGGTAAGCGGCTTTAGTGTGTGTGTGTAAGTGTGTGTTGTGACTGTGATGTGTGTGTGTGTGTGTGTGTGTGTGTGTGTGTGTGTGTGTGTGTGTGTGTGTGTGTGTGTGTGTGTGTGTGTGTGTGTGGGGAATGCAGGTATGTGGTGGTGTTTTCGTGTGTTTGTCTATATAGTGTGACCTTGGAGTTAGTATATTTAAGTGGGGGGGGTCACAGCCCCCCACCTGGCGGGTGCAGGGGGGCTTGCCCCCCTGCTTTTATGTAGTGTAGGTTTGTGTTTTTGTGTTTTGGGTGAAGGTGTGTGTATGTGTATGTTTGTGGTGTATGTTTAGTGTAGTGTTCGGTATTTCAAATTTCGTGCTTCTGATCTTCTGGTCTTCTCGGCTTTCGGGTATCTGGTCTCGGGATTCCGGTCTTCGGTATTGTAAGTATTCGGAATTTAGCAGTGATCCCCATACAACATATGCAGTACTGCAATCACAATTGTTTTATATGACTTACATGTCACAAGATTTATTAAAAAAACTGTCCTCAATGTGTTTACACATGCTAAAATTGTAGTACTGAATAAAATGTTCAGTATCCACTTCTGTGTACCCTATTTTGGATGTACTTCAGTTTTCTATTCCTTGTTCACTAAGAATCAAAATTGTGTAACATAGAAAAGACAATCTTGATTCTACAATGAAAAAGATACAGAAATCCAAGAAGCACATTTCTAAAATTCAAGACCTGGCACTCAGGTGGCTAGAGGGATATAGCCCTAACTATGGCCCAGCCAATCCAGATTCAGTTAGTGTCTCAGGCAACTGATGTAGCAGCATGTAAGAGATGGACATGCCCATCACAATGGGGGGGGGGGGTGGGCATTCTTTGCGGTGACCCATGGTAGAGGCAAGGGACTCCAAGTTGTGGGGCCATGTCAAAAGAGGGGAAAGGGTGGTGCACAAGGCTGAGCACCTGTAGAGGTAGGACAATAAACCTCATGCCCACCTCTTGGACTAAACCATAATGTCACAGTGGGTGGGGAATGTAGGTCTAAGAAAAAAATCCCCTCTGGGCTGATAGAGGCAGCCAAGCCCCGCCGCCAGAATACAGACATATGGTAGACCCAGTGTTGACATAGAGCACTGAGTAAGAAGGCCATAGGACGATGGACAGGGGAATAGAAAAGTGCCTAACAAAATGAAGTCCTCAAATGTGTAGTGAACAAGAGAAATGGGATATGAAAACACTAGTGAAATGAAAGAGTTACGCTGTCAGATAGTGTTGAATGCAACTACACCACCAAGGTTAAATGTCTATAAAAATGTTTTGAAATTCAGAACACTGATGATTTGATTAAGTGATGACATGCCATAAATAAGGGTTCTCTTTTTGCTGTTGAATAAGCCTAGGATATCAGATTGCAACAAAAGTTTATCACTGTGTAGGACTGTTTTTATTTTACTTCACAGTGTTTTTTTTAGCTTAGATGGCTATCTTGGGTTTTCTGCATAATGTCATCATTGCAAAGACCAGTGGGGAATAAGCTGTAAGTAAAACAGGACCTACAAATTATCCAATGAAAAATGAGCCGATTAGGTGAGTGGTACGCATTTCCTGCTGTCATAATTAATGTTTCTATAACAATTCAAAAACATCAAAATGGGTGGGATTAGGTAAATACGGCAAGACATTTTGTGTCATTTTCTTCTTAACAGCTGTGCTGAGGTGGAGCTATTTACTGCTAATGTACTTACTTGTATGACAAAAACGTCTACAGTTGCATTGCATTTCTATCCAAAAAAGAAAGAAGCCTCAGAACAAAGGAACAAATGTAATGTAGAATTTTCTTAAAGTTATCAATAACTTACATCTTCCACATCTTTAAAAACGCGGAGTATATTGTTCCGCAAAACTGCTTCAAGTTCCACATCAGTCCAGTTTCGGTTCATGAGTTCTTGAATTAAAGCTGGGTATTTGGAAACATCTTCCAGACCATCAGGAAAACTGTGAAACAAGAGAGCTAAATATTTCTGTGTCCATAGTTTGCAGCAAAACATTCTTTCACTATATGTCATATGAAAAGGGTTTTCAAAAAAACTGTCATAATTACATATGTTTCACTACCAGATGCTACTAAAATTAACATATGAAAAAGGTTTGTCCTATTGTGTATAATTCTAAAAATAAATATAATGAAAATAACAGTTTTAAAGTTATTAAGACTCCATATCTCCTTTGTGGCACAATATCTGATGAACGCAGAAATTTGACTGTGTTGTTTTTCATTAAAATGTCTGTTTACATGTTATTTTAAAAAGCGTTAAAAACGTTTACATTTTAGATAGCACTGATGGTATATTGGAATAAAGCTCTAACTAAGGACAAGGTAACCAATGTTTGACTCACGGCTCTGGTGCCAGAAAAATATATCAGGAGAGCATAGATATCCACACTGTGAAGCACACTCACAATCCCTTAGAGGTGGGTGTTGGTGTAGTTGGCTTCTTGTAGACAGGCCTTTGGCTGATTCATAGCTTCATAGGTTCATAGGTGTCTTAATAACCATTAGGCCTTTTAAGCCTAGCCACGCATCCCAAGTCTCCGCCAAGTTCTGCTATCCTTTACTATTGTAAGCAGGGGCTTGAGAGATGAAACATTTTCAAACAGGATCCTGGGAGATGAACCATTTACAGACTGTGTGTGTCTATTAAGGACATAGGTATCAAACCAGAGATGAATTTCTTGTTCCCAATTGTCCAAGTAACACGTGGATTGGGTTAGGGAGGAACTCTGCTTCACATGTATGGGGACCCTGTTTCAGAGAAGGGGTAGTATTTGGGATATATATCTGTCTCTCCAAAAGGCCCTATTTATATCACAGGCAAGGTAAGTCTTCAGAATGAGTAATTCTGATGCTTTTTGTTTTGTGGATGTGCAGGAGGCCCATCAGAATGGGGTCTGATAATGCCCTGTATGCAAGGCATAGATCTCTCCTCAAAAGCCTGTAGGAGACAGAACACAGGGATAGGACTTTGAGGTGGTCTGCACAGGAAATGTTACTTATGCCCTGTATTTTATTAGTGAGGAACCTCTGTGGATGTTCCAGTTGTTAGATATGCCTGGTTAGGTACATACCAAAGGGTGCATTGCACTCAGTGATAGGTCTGATGAATGCCGAATACAGTGGAACAATGACTTCCTTAGACCTAGATGCCATACCTTTGTTTATAAGTTGTGCAACATAGAATGATTTCCTCACTACTGTAGACATAGGATGATCAAAGGCCAGACAACTGTCTAAGTGAGTCCCAAAGTCACTGAGACTGAGTCAACTCTTAGGGATGTGTTGTCATTATGATAGTTACCAGGGGTGGGTGATTTCCTGAAGGATACTATTATGCATTTCTTGGCATTTAGTTTTAGTCCATGGCTTTGACACCAGTTGTTTTTCTGTGTCAGCCCCTCCTGGAGAACATTTGTGTCAGTGTGAGAGTCAATAACAGCTCCCAATTTGCAATCATCTACAAATTTAGTCAGCCAGAGACCACTGACATTGGCATTGACTTCAGAGAAGTAAATGTCAAAAAGGAGCAGTCCCAGGACCAGTCCCTGAGGGACTTCATTTGTGACTGACCTCTTTCTAGAGGTGGACTCCCCAGTTCTAACTTCCTGTGTCTTATCTGTGAGCCAGCTGGCTATCCACCAGATGTCATAAGATTTATGCCTAACCTCTTGAGTTTATCAACAATGCCCAAGTGGAGTATTGTGTCAAATGCCTTGCCCAGGTCAAAGCAAACAGTATGAACCATTTTGCCCTCATCCATTGCTTTGGTGACTTTGTCAAAGAAGTCCACAGGATGCGTAGACATTAAACCAAATTGGGTAGGGTCCAGTGTCTGGAGGTTTCCTATATCATTACTGATCAGTTCCATGATAACTCTTTCCATGGCTTTACATATAGGACTAGTGAGACTTGTGAGTCTGTAGTTTTCAGGGTCTGTAGATGGCCCAACTTTGTGCAGAGGGATGACTATTGCTGTTTTTTATTTGTAAAGCATGAAGCCTGTTTAGAGGCTATGGTTAAATAGTGATGCCAGAAGATCTGATAGGACATGTTTAATGCTATTTAGAAAGCATCCTGGGATATTGTCTGGGTCTATCGATGCAGTGTTTTTGGCCTTAGAGATAGCACTGAGAACCTATTCCCTAGTGAGAGTAGGGAGAGTTTCATTTGATGGTATTTCCTGAGGGGAGGTTGATGCGGGACAGAGGGGTAAAGTCAGAGCTGAATCTGTCTGCCAGTAGGTTTGCTATATGCTCTGGCACAGTATAGGTGTCTCCATTAACAATGATCTCTGCACACAATTGTGTATTGCCTTTGAGGTTGTGGACATAGCTAAAGAATGCATTGTTGCTATCCTTGGTATAGAGGGCAACATTTACCTCAAATTTGATTTTTGTAAAGTTTACTTGTCCTCTGAGTTGTTTGTTTAGTTTGATGAGAATACTTTTATCCTGCTGAGTGCTGTACCTCCTAATTTTTGCCATGATTTTCTTTCTGTTATACAACCTGCTGATGCTGTGATTCCACCAAGGTGGCTTGTTTTATGAGTTAGTTCTGTACTTACTCCTGGTGGGTATAGCTGCCTCTATGCAGCTATTAACTAACTTGTACAGAGTTCCTATGAACAGTTCTGCATAGGAAATAGCATTCCATGGTTTATGGGGTCTTGAAATTTTGCCCAGGTTATCACTTAATAGTAGGAAGTTAACCTTAAAATAGTTCCTGAACATTCCAGGTTAACTGGGTTTTCAGGTGTTATTTTTACTTCAACGAAGACCGTTTTGTGATCTGACCTTACCAGAGAGGACATTACACTAGGGGATGTGCAGCTCACACCCATATTAGTGAGGACTGGAACCCATATGTCTGTGCCCCTGGTCAACATATTGGCAATATGGTCCAGGAAGTTTATATATGCAAAATCCAGAAATCTCTGTGCCTGTACATTTGGTGTCATATACGATTCTCAGTTAATGGTGTGGTAATTAAAGATGCCCATTAATATGATATTGGTTGGATGGTGAGAGTTTCCAGTAAGCTTAAATATATGTTATGGGTTTCCTGGGTCATAGAGGAGGACCTTCAGCTTCCAAATAATTGGTATGGGATTTTGCACATGTTGACTTAAATGTGGAGAAGGTCAAATACATCATTATGTTTGACCAGCCTTGAGGTATATTTTTATGTAAATCGAGACATCTCCAGCTTTAGTCCCTGTCTATGTAGTAGCTGGTCTAACTATGTGGAAGTCATTCTAGCCTTGCATTGCGGGTGTGCTCTATGTGGATTTAAACCATGTCTCAGTGACTGCATAGATGTCAGCATTCTCTAGGGTGAGGAAAGCTTGTAGGGAGTGAAGTTCCTTGTTTAGAATATTAGCACTGAGTAGTAACTCCTTTAGATTTTCCTGGTTTTGATTTGCTATGTTGGAAGTACTTTCAGTATGGCATTGCCTAAAAAAAAGGCACTATGGGGAGGACAGTGTTTAGCTAATATTCAACAGCCTAGAGGGGAGAGGTGCAGACCATTCCTGGCAAAGCAGGGTGGTCTGTTGATCATCTCCTTCCATGTTGACAAATATTGATCCCCCCCCTTAGAATGACACCAGAAACCAAGCCAATTATTAAAGTCATTCATCTTTTGTTCATATTGTGGCATCAGCCTTGGAGAAGGTAAAATGCTACTCAATGCTAGGCTCATACCAGTCTGGGACACATATTCCAAGAGCTTCAGGATGTCACTCTTCATATAGTCTAAGGAGGTATGTCTCAGGTCTCTTACACCCACACAGACTATGAATGAATCATACTGGTAGTTGTGGTCCACTGATCTTAGTGCATGTGCAATGTGGTGGATCCTGGCCCCTGATAAGCTACTGGCAGTGACTGTCTCCTTATACAGCCTGGTGAGATGGACATCATTGTATCTCACAATGGAGTCTCCAATGACCAGAATATTGGATTGTGTGGTTGATTACCTTATGGGCTTAGAAGTAGATGCTTCATGATATGTGGCTGTATGTGTCGATGTGGGAATCGTTTTGTCAGAGTACATTCGGTGAAACCAGTAGGGTGGTAGCCCCTAATGGTGATTACACAGGAGCATGCACTTGTAAGGGGAGGCATTTTGAATTCCTCTGGTGATGCAGGTAGCCTAGCCCACTGCCCACAGGATGGGCTTATCAATTTACATAAATGTCATTCCTAGGATGCTGATGAGAGGACAAACTCTCTGGACTGCCTGAATGATGGCACCTCTGGACTTCTCCCAACCTATTGGATCTGGGGACTTTACACTGCTAGGAAATGCATAGGCTCATGTCCAGTAGGGAGATGGTTGAAAAGCAGCAGGTTAAGGGGGAAAAGTGAGTAGAAAAAAAGTATATTTTACTGATGCATAATAAGATGGAAGGAATTACAACTTATCCCATTTCTCCAAAACCTTCAATATTGTAGTGCACTTGCTAGTATCTGCTTCAATAACAAAAGGTGGTTCAGGTCTCAGATTGGGACCAAAGTCATACCTGAAATACTATTTGACTGCAAGGATGACTTCTTTAGATCTTCAGGTGGGTATCAAGGTACCCAAAGTATGACACAAAAACAAATTAGAAATCTCTTTGGAGTCTTTATTGACATTCCTCTTCCTAGAAAGCCATTATGTGCAGCTTACAGCCTATTCATACAGGAGGTTATGTATACAGGCTGCCATAACAATTTGGTTCACTCCCCTGTCCACCTCGGGGGGTCTGTATTAGACCATTGAAAATTCAGGTTCAGTGAATGTAATTTCTGGTGCACTTACATCGAACATGCCATTTGTCAAACTGTTCATACAGAGAAGTTCGTTCAGTGAAGATCGGAAAATTTGCCCTTTCCTCACTGTAAAGTGATCTCAGACTTGATATATATAATTAGCGGGGAGTGGGGGGTAAAGCCCCCCACAAGAGTGGAATTTGATGAATGGCATTTCTGATGAAATGCTGTTCATTGAATTGGGTTTTCACTGATTTAATATAAACTCCACCTAGGCACTGACTGCAGGTTCCCTGAAATATGTGTAAATGCTGAAAAATAATTAGGTAAAAATATATTTTTCAGGGTCAAGCCACACCTTGTTCTTTATTAGTGCTAGTAAGTCATTTTCCTGTATTTTTTGACCCTATGAAGTTCACTTCTAGAATTTCTTAGTATGTTTATACTTTATAATTACCTTATACTATACTTTTGGCCACCTAACCTGGACCGAAACACTAAAGGAGGAGGTATGTCCATATTCATTAATATATCCACACCTCCAGGTTAGTTGCTCAACATAATGCATCCGAAATTATTCAAGTGCATCTAACTGGGCAAGACTGCAATCCAGGTTGTAGCTTGTTACAGATCCCCCACCATGCTCCAGGATGCCCACTCCCATGTTTCTTGATATACTGGGTAATATTAAGGTACAGCCCAATCCCCTAATAATGGGCAACTTCAACTACTCCACCATCAACTGGGAAAACTACTCATGTACTAACTCATTTGCTGAATGCTTTCTGGAATTCATAAATTCCAGTGCCCTGGATCAGCTTGTCCATACCCCCACCAGGGGCAGAAATATCCCCATTACCAATATGGGCAACTGATGTTCCATGCCAGAGGTCAACTCCTCGCTGGTCAGATCTGACAACAAGCTAATCACCCTAGACATCAATATCCTGCACCCACCCCCCATTAAGGAAGCCACCGTAAAATACTTCTCCAAAGTCAACTTCATGTTTCTTAAGACAGAAGTGGCAAGCTTCACGACACCCATACAGATGGAAAATAGAGGTACAACTGCTGAATCCTATACAACTGCACTGTATAAGCACATACATGAGTGCATGGATCGTGCCATCCCAAACAGAACTAAGATGCTATCCTCCAAAAAAATAAAGCCAATCTGGTGGTCTCCTGCCATAAACAAACTCTACAACAGAAGGAAGAAGCTGTTGCAAAAAAGACTCCCTGGTCACCCTCAGTAAGTAGCTGAGATCCCTCATAAAATCCTCCAAAGCTATTTACGAAAATAAAATTGCCACTGATTCTAAAGACAACCACAAAGCATTCTACAGCTATGTCAAGAATCTCAATGGCGAAACACAGATCTGCTCTGAGCTACAGCACAATGGCACTAGATATACAGAATCAACTGATATTGTCAACATCCTGGCAGATAGATTCAGTGCAAACTTCACCCTCCTCACCCCCCCCAAAGGGCCCATCACTATACCAGAAGAATGCAAAGGCCCTGTAATCACACCTGCACAAGTAAAGACTGCACTCTCCAAAGCCAAGAACACAGCATCCATGGGACCTAACAACATCCCAGGCTACATTCTGTATAAACTACAGGATGAACTGGCACCCCACCTAAGTACCATGTTCAATCATAGCCTCACCTCAGGCTTTGTGCCTACTGAATGGTCCACAGCGACAGTTATCCCACTCCACAAAATGGGTGCCACCACAGACCCCAGGAACTACCGCCTCATTAGCCTGACGAGCCTGGTCTGCTAGGCCATGGAACATATTATCTTGAAGCTTATAAACAAGGACATAGGTAACCTCCAAACTCTGGACCCCACTCAGTTTGGGTTTGTAAAAGGTAGGTCATGTCTCCTAAACATGACTGACTTCTTTGAAGTAGTCAACAGAGCCGTGGACAAGTGTAAGGTGGTGCACATAGCCTATCATGACCTCACCAAGGCTTTCAACACCATCCTCCACTCTGGAATTATAGATAAACTCACTAGACTGGGCATAAATCCCTATGTCACAAGATTGGTGGCCTACTGTTTCACTGACAAAACCCACACAGTGAAATTAGTCGACTCCAAATCCAACTTCAGACCAGTGAAAAGTGAATTACCACAGGGCTCAGTCCTTGGTCCTCTCCTGTTTGGCATCTACTTCTCAGAAGTCCAAGCTAATACAGCAGGTGTTTGGCTAATGAAGTTTGCAGATGACTGCAAACTAGGTGCCATAATAGAATTGCCTAATGATGTGGGCATTCTACAAAGGGGCTTCACTGAGACTGATGCTTGGTGTCAAAGTCATGGCCTCAAGCTCAATGCCAAGAAGTGCATTGTCATCCCCTTTGGGAAAAACACTGACAAAAACATGAACTACCACATAGGCGGTAGCCTACTAAACACCAAAAGTGTGATAAGAAACCTTGGGACACAGGTGGACAGTAGTCTCTCCGTTGATAATCACATTGCCACAGTAGTCAGGAAATCCTTCTGCATGGCACACCTCATCACAAAGGGGTTTCACCTCCAGAAAAAGGAGGTCATTGTTCCTCTTTACTCATCCCTTATCAGACCCATTATAGAGTACAACGCTCCATTTGGGATGTACATTGCAAGACATCTACAACAACTAGAAAGGCCAAAGAAATACCTCACTAAGAGGATTATTGGCCTCAAACAGATGCCATACGCAGACCATCTCAAAAAACTCCAGCTCTACTCCATCGCTTATCACCTATTCAGAGGCAACTTCTGCCTAACTTACAAAGCTATGTCAAACCCAGATCTGTTGGACATGCTACACTTAAAGAAACCCCAATCCCTCCGAGCCACATTCTCCAGGGACCTAAACTTTGCCACCACAATAAGCAAAAGATGCTGGAGGGATAGATTCCTGTCCCAGAGACTTCCCATGCTCTGGAACACACTACCCATTCATGCAAGCAAAGCTCCTCATTAGCCCTCTTTAAGAAGAATCTCGACAACTGGATGGGAAATAGGAAATTCACCCCGGGGATCACTTCTGTGGCTCTGCTAGACAGGGGCACAGGAAAATAACTTTCTTGGGTGGTGAAAGCCAGGGAACTTTTTTGGCTAAGGTTATATAGGCCCCAGGGCCGATAGCCTAATACCTACCTATGAACCTATATAACTAGTTCTTAAATGGAATGGTCATCCCATTGATTTTACTGTGCTTCAGAACTACTGACATAATACAATTGGGATCTTGCATGTAAGCAGTTACACCTGCTTTTAGTTTATTTCTGTAATTAAATAGTGTTACTGTTTCACATTCTCATTATCCTGCAACGTTTTCTTGTTTTACACGACAGCAATATGATCTAATACGATCTTAGAGTAATAAGCAAACAGCCAGTGCTATCACAGATTTCTTTCTTTATCCAAATGCATAATTCACTGTATGTTTGGTACGGCATTAGTCACAGCAATGCTGCTTCCTTTAGCAGCTCAGATCAGGATTGTTGTTTTCTGACTCAGACCTCCTACTCTGCAAATGCTGAGGTCATTTTTAATGAAGATAAAGATTATGCAGGAGTTGTGATGACCCGCTACTAACCTGCACTGAAAAGCACCATCCATTGCTGATTCCATAGCAGCCTGCTGGGTACTTCCCTCTAAGAGTCTGCAAAGCACTTGCTTCCCTTTCTAGGGAGATTTGTTACTCTATGCGATTGCTGCTGCTGCTGCAGTTGTAATTTACACACTGATGTGGATTTATACCGTTATATTGTAATTTATACCAGTTATTGGTTTATACTATGCAGCACTCAGTTTTACAGTGGGTTTAAATGTCAAGGCCTGTTGTTTTTCACCAACTTAGATGGGAAAATGGTATCAGTTGTTTGATATTACTTGCATTATGTCGAGTTTCTCCCAGGCTTGTTGCTGTACGTACTTGATTTGACTGGTAGGAATTCAGTTATTCTGGGTAAGATATTTAGTTGTGCAAGTGTTTTTTTTTCATAAAGTCTGGCTTTTTAATACCTGTATAGCCTTTCTGCTTCTCTATAGCTCTTTTGCGTCAATGTGTTCTGTCAGTGGCCCCACCTTATGCATAGACATGGGAGTACAGAGAACCAGCAAATGAAACATAAAAACATGTGAAGAGAAGAGTTGCAAAACTCTGCAGTTACTAAGACACGGGTTCGCCTATTTTTCTTACAGCATTGCTAAGAAACTGCTTAGTCTTTTTAAAGCAAAAAAACTTTATTGTTGTGGTAAGTTTTATATCCCTAGAGTGTGTGGCTCTCAGGGATTTGTTTTTTTTAGGTGAATCATATCCGTCAATTCTGGGTTGGACATGGCCTTGTATGTCAAGCAGAGATCACCTCTGAGTAAGCGGTATGCAACCGAGTACAGCTGGAGTTTCTTTAGTCAGGCTGCATAGGTCATCTGTTTAAGGCCAGTAATCCTCTTGGTGAGGTACTTTTGTGATCTTTCCAGCTGTTGCAGGTGTCTTGTAAGGTACATCCCAAATGGGGCATTGTATTTATAATGGGTCTAATAAGTGCTGAGTAGGGAGGCACAATAACCTCCTTTTTTCTGGATAAGAACCCTTTTGAGATTAGGTGGGCCACGTACAATGATTTTCTAACCACCTTGGCAATATGATTATCAAAGGAGAGATTGCTATCTACTTGGGTCCCCAGATCCCTTATTACTTCTTCTGTATTTAGGGGACTACCACCTATGTGGTAGTTCGTGGGTACTTTGTTTTTTCCAAAAGGGATGGCTATACACTTTTTGGCATTCAGCTTGAGGCCATGGTTTTGACACCAGGTATCTGTCTCAGTGAGACCCTTCTGCAGGGTGTCTGTATCAGCTGGAGAATCAATTATGGCCCCTAATTTGCAGTTGTCTGCGAACTTGGTCAGCCAAAGTCCTCGTATGCTTGCCTGTACCTCTGAAAAGTATATACCAAACAGGAGGGGTCCAAGGACTGAGCCCTGGGGGATGCCACTTGTAATCGGTTTTGAGTCGGACCTAGAGTCTGCAACTCTCCCCGTGTGGGTTCTGTCCATGAGCCAATTTGCTACCCATCTCGTGACGTAGGGGTTAATGTTCAGGTTGGTGAGTTTGTCTATAATACCAGAATGGGGAATGGTGTTGAAAGCCTTTGCAAGGTCTAGGTAGGCTGTGTGGACCTCCTTACCCTCATCTAATGCCTTGGTAACTGTCTCAAAGAAGTCCACCAGGTTTAGGAGGCATGATCTGCCCTTAACAAAGCCAAACTGGGTGGGGTCCAAAGTTTGGAGGTTCCCAATGTCTCTGTTAATGAGTTAGTTTTTTCTTTATACTGTGGCATCATTCTTGGTGATGCTACTCAGGGTCAGGATCATACCTGCCTGGGCTACATGATCAGAGAGCTCTTCCATGTCACTTTTCATGTAGTCCAGGGAGGTACATCTCAGGTCATTCACACCAACATATACAATGACAGAGTCGTATTTGTACTTGTTCTGGAGTGACCTGAGTGCTTGTGTTATGTGGCGGATCCTGGCACCCGACAGGCAGCTAACTGTAACCTTCCCCTATCCAGCCTAGTTAGTGGGGCGTCAGTGTGCCTGACTATAGAGTCACCTATTACTAGTGTGTTGGGTATGTTATTTTGCCTTAAGGGCTGTGATTGCATGGCACACTGATTATGTGAAGTATGTGTTTCATGGTTGGTGATGGGTTGTGGAGGTTTCTTGGATGTCTGCTTTGGAGGTCTCTTGTTGCTTTTGCAGGTTTTTATTTAGAGCCTACAAGTATGTTTTAGTGTATTTGTGTGTGTTATTTGCCTGTGTTGGTTTGTTAGGTCTATGTGAGACTGGTGGTGTGTTGCAAGTATTACCCTTTTCCTCTTGACAGTCAGTTACAGTCTGAGGTTGAGAGAGCTTTGCCTCCAGTCTGGCTGTATAATTGCATCTCTCGCATATATTAGTGTTTGGTGGTAGGAGAAGAGGGTCATCTGTGTACATGAGGCAGTTGTAAAATTGCCTCAAAATGGCCAGATTCACCAGTTGGACTGGAGAGTATGCTGGAAACTGCCCTTTCAACATGCCTAAATAGGTAGAGTGAGCTGTTTTTCTGATTGACTGGTGTGGACGAATAGAGAGCCTTGTCCTTCTGGACAGTATAAGGGGGGTTAGTGCTAGGAGTATTTAGTGCTTGTTATGAGCTTTAAGCAAGTGCTAGGCTCTAAAATGAATGGTTTGAGTGGTAAAGTTGAAGATTTATCTAGTTCCAAGGGAAAAACTGAAGAGTAGACTTTGTGGAGTCAGGAATAGTTTAACCCTAGCTAACCGGCACTGCCCGGTGCGCAAAACCGCGCAAATGCATTTTCTATATCAGAAAGATTAAAGAGATAGAAATTAGCACAAAATGGCCAATAAAACTACAGTTTCTGGGCTGAAACCACTCCTCCAAGGGCAGGTAGGCTGTTCAGAGCTCCCCACTCTCACTGCTGAACAAAGAAACGTCCTTTTTGCCCAAGTAAGGTATGGCCAAACACAGAAGCTTAAACACAGTCCAGGTATCTGAAACTGGACTTTTCTCGCTTAGTAAGGCAGGAAAATAGCAAGATGTTTTTGTTTTTTTTAAGAAAACAGTGGAAACAAATGCAAAAACACTTTTATAGTGCAGTAATGGCTGTCGCATTTGAGTGGGAAGCCAGTAACAGTTAAAAATACAATTTACAACAAAAACAAATTTTAAAGTGCAGGCACAAATAAATGCAATTTCAGTGTAAAATGAGCATTCTGAGAAGCAATAAATGCCAGAAATGAGCGTTTAGGCAGAAATAACAATAAGCAAAAAGAAAAAACAAAAAAAAATGGTACTTAAACACTCCAAAGTCTCTCATTTTGTCTCTCTGGCATTGTAGGTCTCTGCAGGACACCTGGGCAGAATCTGCTGAGCTTATACAAACACAAAAAACACGCAAATATGGTTTTTATATCAGAAAGAGTAAAGAGATAGAAATTAGCCCAAAATGGCCAATAAAACTACAGTTTCTGGGCAGAAACCACTCCTCCAAGGACAGGTAGGCTGTTCAGAGCTCCCCACTCTCACTGGTGAACAAAGAAACTTCCCCTTTGCCCAAGTAAGGTATGGCTAAACACAGAAGCTTAAACATAGTCCAGGTATCAGCAGGTATCTGTTTATTATACCTGCTGCCACGTATAGTTAATTCTTTGTCCTGTGTGTGAGTTTTTTTAAAACAGACTTGTGACATGGACAAATTTGCATTAATACAAAAGTAATTAAACTGTATTAACAAGTTAACATTTACAAACATTATACTTCACATATATTGCTATATATCATATAACCTAAGCGTCATTACATAAATTATTCAATTTGTATGAGTTCTGAGACAAAATTCTGAGTTAGCCATTTTTTTGTGTTGAGCTGTAGTAACCCAGCCTTGGATTTGTTCAGAGTCTGCCTGTAACGTCACATTGTCTGCATAGAGCAACTTTGTTGATCTGTCTCCTCCAATCTGTTTGCTAATGTAGTCCCATCACCAAAATGAACAGCAATGGGCTCAGAGCTGAACCATGGTGCACACCCACTCCCACTGGAAACCCCCCTGTGAGACCTAACCCTGTTCATTCTTGAATCGCTGGATCCTTGTATATAACTTACACTAATTCTACCAATGATTCTGGGACTTTGGTCAACTGCAGGAATGTCCAAATCAGTTTTCTTGGGACACTGTCAAATGCTTTCTCCATGTCTAAGAGTGCTCAGTTGGACTCTTTCCTCATTTCTAGCTCACACCTCTCAAACTGAAAACATCAAAAATCTGGACAAAGGCCTATGAAAAATAGGTAAAAATGTGTTTGTTATTTAACATAAAATGTACATACATAATTACGTAACCCCACCCACTCGCATGGAATTGTGGGATACCAAATTTCAAACACAAAATGAAGAACAGACAACCAAAATATGGCCCCAGTGCCCAGACCCTCTAGTAAATGGTAACCATTTTCTTTGAAATGTGCAGCAATGATGTTCACTGGGAAGGAAGATGATGAGCTTTAGGATTTTGTTTTTGGTGACTTGCAGTATGTGGGTTTTGTGGTAAAAGTAGGGCATTTAATGGTAGGCAGTATTCTAATCTTAGCAAAGAATATTATAGTTTACTAAGACCTCCTAAAGTCATTTTCCATGGCCTACTGATCAGTGGTGTAGCTAGAGTTTGTGCCCCCCTGGGGCAGTCCTTGAGTTTGCCACCCTTCCCCCCCCCTCACAAAATCATGATTGAATGGACCCCCCCATACACACACACACACACCCCCCCCCGCAGCCATTCTAATGTCCTATTACTTGGCTATTTCGCCCCATTTACCATAAACACTGTAATGAGCATACTGCTTTACTTCTACAGTGATTATTTAGATTTCATTTCAAACTTTAATTTTACATTTTATAGCACAAACACTAATAGACATCTGTTAAACAAAGCCTTACAGTCTCACAATGAAAATAAACTTAGCATTAAAACTTCTCTGCCTTTGAAACTCAAATACATTGAAACAGCATAGAAACCCACATTCAAAGAAAATGCATCTGGCCAGTGGTGGATAAAGATTACCTTTGGGCTGTTTTCAAATTATAGGCCCCTTGCACATGAAACATGCATGTATATGTTCATTGGTACACCTTCCTGATTGTATTAAATTATATTCCTTGTATAATACAGCACATTCGTTAGAGTGAGTTAAATTTACTGTTTTGAACATTTTTCTAGTAAGTAATGAAACAAAACGTATAAACCAATAATGACAAAACTGCCCAATTCAGAACATTTCCATCATAAAAGTCTACTCAAACTTCTACACTCCACGAGTAACAATAAATATGCACAATCTCTGCAGAAGTAAAAGTAATCTTAATAATTCCAAATTAAAGAGATCTATAACTAATGAAGAGGTTGCTGCTAGCAAAAAACTTTATATTTTATGGTTTCATCTACAAATAAAGTGCCTGTTGCCCTTGGGGAATAAATTGCCTATGTTATATTAAAAAATGATAAGCTAGTAATAGGGAATGGATGGCAAACTGATAACGGTTCATAATTACTAGGTATCTCTGCCAAAGAGGACATTCTCAGGACTGCAGCATCCACCCCCTTTAAAAGTACAACACAGTACAGTATCAGCAATCCATCTACATACTGTGGGAGTAGAACCCATAGCCTTCTGCATCAAAAGCAAGCATTCTACCTGTTGTACAACTAACAACACAAACAGACTTGGCATAAGCAGCACTAAACTTCTCTCCCCCTGAAGAACTATGCAGCACAAGAAATCTGGAAAAAGTCAAAATTTACTGGGATGGGGGAGACAAAGGCCCAAAACCAGGGACGCATCTTAAGCATTGCTTGTATAATCTTAGAAAAGTTGCTAGAATAAAATGTTTTGTGCTACCATGCATTTCTTGAATGATAGGATGACTGAAACTTAAATGGATATCACTATTTAGTGAATTTATTTCTCACTGATTTGCCAGAAAACCACAAATTATAAGAGGAACAGACCAAAGTATGAGCCAAACATTCCAGACATTCTGGAAAACTTTGGACAGTTGAGAACTGTAGACTTAACTCCTTGAATCAAGTGGTGGAGGTATGGGTAGAGAATTTAGGCTCTTGCTCCTTGTACCTAAGGTACATCTTTGAGTCTAAGTAACTCTAACCACCAGTTATAGCTAATTAGGGCATTTACACACACACACACACACACACACACACACACACACACACACACACACACTTGTTGCACTCCTAAGAGAAGCCTACCTGTTGCACTCCTAAGAGAAATACACACACCTGTTGCACTCCAAAGGGAAATGAACAATTACCCACCTGTTGCACTCCTAAGAGAAATATACACACACACATACGCACACACATGCATGTACACGCACACACATGCACGCACATGCACGCACACACCCGCGCGCGCGCACACACACACACACACACACACACACACACACACACACATACCTGTTGCACTCCTAAGAGAAATATACACACACACACACCTGTCTGTTGCACTCATAAGAGAAACGCTCACACCTGTTGCACTCCTAAGAGAAATACACACACACACACACACACAGACACACCTGTTGCACTCCTAAGAGAAGCCTACCTGTTGCACTCCTAAGAGAAATGCACACACCTGTTACACTCCTAAGAGAAATACACACACACCCACCTGTTGCACTCCTAAGAGAAATACACACACACAGAAACACACACACACACACACACACACACACACACACACACACACACGCACACATGCACACACGCACACATACGCACACAGATGCACACGTGCACACACACACACACACACACACACACACACACACACACACACACACACACACACACACACACACACACACACACCTGCCTGTTACACTCATAAGAGAAACACACACACCTGTTGCACTCCTAAGAGAAATACATACACACACTCACTCACGCACACACACACACACACACATACACCCCTATCTGTTGCACTCATAACAGTAATACTCACATACCTGTTGCACTCATAAGAGAAATACGCCGGTTGCACTCATAACTGCCATTGAACTCATAAATACAGAAATTGCTGCTGTTGCACATAGGGAGGTCTTTGCACTCATAAATACAGAAATAGCTGCTGTTGCACATATAGATGTCTTCACACACCCACCTGCAAAAAAAGTTCAATACAGAAGGAAAACACTGCTGTTCCTTCTAAGCTAATTAAAGTTTCTTCTCTCAAGCAGCACACACACTTGCTTCATAAAGGTAAACAAATAACTGCCGTTGCACTCATAAGATGCATTATGTTGGGCTACCAGTCTGGAGGTGTGCGCATCCTTTATGAATATGAAAACACCACTGCCTTTGGAGCTTCAGTCCAAGTTCTGGGGCAGAAAGGTGTGTAATGAGTTATAGCTTGGTAGTGCAGGGGTGCTTTCTGCTGCCTTGAACCAGGTCTCTGTTATGGCACAAATGTCAATGTTCTCCATTTTAAGTAGTGCTTCGAGCAAGTACATTCTGTGATTTAGACTTCTAGAGTTGAGCAGCATGAACCTCAGATTGCATCTGTTTGAAGCTGTTATGGTGGTAATTTGGAACACTGCCTGAAAAAGGCACTATAGTGGTGGCAAGAGCCTTGGCCTCTATCCAGAAGCACAGCAGTGACAGATGCAGGCCATCTCTGGCAAAGCATCAAGGTCTGTCAATCATGTTATCCCAGTCAGACAGACACTGGATCCCCTAATGACTCCAGAAACTTAGCTAATTGTTGAAATCAATCATTTTTTGCTTGTACTGTGGTATCATTCTGGGTGATGGTAGGATGCTGCTCAGGACTAGGGTAAAACTCGCCTGGGCTACATAATCCAAGAGCTCATCCATGTCTCTTTTCATGTAGTCCAGGGAGGTACATCTCAGGTCATTTACACCCACATGTACAATGACAGAGTCATATTTGTACCTGTTGTTGAGGGACGTGAGTGCATGCATTATGTGGTGGATCCTAGTGCCTGACAGGCAGCCGACTGTTACTTTCTCCTTATTCAACCTTGTGAGTGGGACATCAGTGTGCCTCACTATCGAGTCACCTATGACTAGTGTGTTGTGCTTGCTGTTTTGCCTTAGGGGCTTTGTTTGAGTACCACACTGTTAACAAGAGTTATGTATCTCGTGATTAGTGTTGTGTTGTGGTGGTCAAGTGCATTTCTGCCTTGGAGGTCTCTGCTGTTTGGCTAGATTTTTATTGAGAGCCTCCGCGAAGGTGGGTGTGCAGTTTGTGTTTTTATGTAAAGGCAGTGCTGGTGTGTGTTCTAGAGGGCTATGTGTTCCATGTGGTGTGGTGCAAGTGTTGACCTTATCCTCTTGACCAGCTATTCCGGTCTTGGCTGGAGAGTGAGTGGCTTCCAATTTTTATATATAAATGCATCTCTCGCAAGTCTGATATCAAATCAGCTAACAGCCACACCAGCATTTTCTATTTTTAAAGCATTAAATAAAATCCACTTAGTAAACCTCAATACTTCATAACATAAACAATACAAAAATAATATAACAAGATGTAGTGCTTCTGGAAAAAAGGTAAAACTACAGTTTTACTATAAAAATAAACATGAATACAACTCCTACTACGATTCTGGTGAAGTCCAACTTTTAGGACAAAAGCTCTTAATCAGATTTTGCTTGGGGTTGTATACATTTTTATTTTATATTAAAAATGTATTTTCACATGTTTCCAGAAGCACTACAGCCTTCTTACTTACTGTTTTGTGGTTTGGTTGGTTTATTTGTTTCTAAGAAGGAAGCAGGAGTTGTTTATATATTTGTTTTTTGTTTACTACTACAAAAATATCACATAGCATATTTTTTTTTCTTTTACTACTCCTTTCTTCATCATGCATAACCATTAACTTTTCACTCAGTAGTTTAAGGGCAACTTAAAAAAACATATCTGCTTCTCTGCACACCCTCTAAGTGAAACAGAGGAACATTGGAACAATATTAAGCAAGCAATCATGGGGACCATAAAATGCCTATCTATATACATTTTTAAGCTGACATACCAATGCGTTCTTGTGACCCTTTCTGAGCACTTAACAGTGTCTATCTTCCAAAGTGAGCAGAGCTATACATGATATCTAGTGCAAATCCATTTCTACCCATCCAGTATTAAAGTAGCCAAAGTCATACTGTACTGGACCTATAGTGCTAATGTATTCTACAGGATAGGAAAGTGTTGAGTTAGGAACCTGTTCCTCCCAGTTAGTCTTTTTTATATATTTGTGTATATTTAGGTCCCTAGTAAAGTTGTTTGCCCAGCTACTGGGTTTGCAAAGTAAAAGGAAGTCAAACAACGTTGGGTTTTTTTATGGATCAAAAAGTGAGACATAGGTCTCCTTGGAGCAACCAATAGGTACAAAGTAAAATGGTTTTGTTAATATAACAGAATCGTTGAAGTATTCAAGGCATTTAATTTTCTTGGTTAGAAATTTTAGGGTCTTTCCAGCTGAGCAATATGCTTGAACTTGTAGAAATTAACTAATGCAGATATAAAGATTTTCTGAATATGGTGGAAATATGATTATCAGATGAGGCAGAGTTGTCCACATAAGTACCCAGGTAGCTTATGACCATGTCAGTCTGTCTGAAAAGGAGTACCATTTATAATGTATTAGATGGTTGCAGCTTTTTGCCAAATTCTACTATGCTGCACTTTTTGGAATTTAGCTAGAGACCATTTCCAGTTCACCAGGTATGTGCACATTCCAACCAAACCCATGCTGGAGCTTAGTATTAGTAACTAAGCAGATAGTTCCAAGCTTGGAGTCATCAGCAAACTTGGTCAACCACATTTCTGGGATATTGGCTTAGATGTCTGCAAAATAAATGCTAAACAGGACAGGGCCCAAAAGTAATCCATGTAGTACCCCACTACTTATAATCTTGAATTCAGAGAAGCATACAGCATCATTCATAACCTGGAATCTGTTAGACAGCCTATTTGCTATCAAAGGTATTTACATTTTGTGCCTATGTTCCCATATTACCAATGTGTGGGATAGTGTCAAAATTTTTGGCCAGATGCAAATAAGCAGCATGCGCTGTTTAACTGCTGTCCAAAGCGTCATTATCCTTTTCAAAGAAACTTGCTATGTTCAGAAGACAATATCTACTATTCACAAAACTGAACTCATTGGGATCTAAATCAGATAAGAAGACTACATCAGCATAATTGAGTCCTGCCTTACATTCCATGGCTTTGTGTATAAAGCTGATGGGCCTATAATTACCTGGCTGCATAGAGAGACACCCCTTGTGTAGGAGGATATCACAGTGGCTATTCTCCAGACACCAAGCACAAACCCTAAGGATAATGTGAGGTTGAACAGTTTAAGAAGACATTTGCATAGTGTATACTCGACACTGATGGAAATGCAGCCTAGTTTAAAAATGCAATAAACACACTTCCAGGAACCAGTAACAAAGCCGATAAACTTAAAAAAGAGAAACCCTGATACAGGTAAGAATGAGAAAAATGAATCAACATTGCTTTATTAGGTAAAACTTGAAATAAAATCAACTATTATATTAAAATAAATGTATAAAAATCAACGTAGTTTCTTGTTTTCATACTACACAAACTTGTCCTTCATCAGGATTCAAAAATTGATCACAGAACACATTCATTATAAAGCAATGCAGAATCACGATTGTCGATATCATCATCAGACAAATTTCATGAATGAAATTCATGCTAAAATGTTATAAAAGCACTTATTTAGAGCACTTTTCCTCAGTGCTTTAATGTGCTGCCATGCATATCTTGTTTTTAGGGTTTCCTAATATCGATGGTCATTTTATCTGTGCTAGTAATAGTGTGTTTAGTGATGCCTGATGAAAGACATTGTTTAGTCCAAAAGCATGAAGGTAACATTGATTTTATACACTTATTTTAACACAGTTGATTTTATTTCAGGTTTTACCTAATAAATATCTTTTTGATAAATATTGGCACTTCAACCCATATTTCTTCCTTTTTAAGTAATACAGCCTGATACTGTTGTCTAGTCCCATGGAAATATTATGTTTAGCCTTTCACAGAGATTCTAAGACTTGATCCAAACTGATTTCATGGGAAACTAAACTTTCTGGGCTAGTAGGGGTAACAGTGTGGCACGAGGAAATAAAGTTGCACTAAAATTGTCTGTCAACATATTGGCTTCATCTGTGGGGTCAGAATGTATGACATTATGGATGAGTCAGTAATGATGACAAAAGTAACCATTTTAGGACATTTCAACGATAAAAGGCCACTCAGTCTGCTGTCATTATAATCCACCATCTGTACTCAACAATTTCAGCTACTTTATTGACTGTGTACACATCACATGTCTGATTGTGATTAAAAATAACCAAATTTGCCTGGCTAAGATTAACCTGCAATCAACTGGACATATAAGCTCAATTAAGTACACTTTTACCTACACTTTTTTCATATAGTACTGCATTTTGTTTATTTATTTTTTTTTTTACTGAATATTAACTGAATTGAATATTGTGGTCTCACTGTGTCTCTACAGTTGGTTCTCCACCTGTCCTCCCTGTTATCATTGTGGTATTAATCTTGGTGGCTTTGAAATTGCATGTCTCTCTTGTAAATTTGTGTTTGGACACTCCTTCTGGGCCCATCTCATTTGCTCACTCAACTGAGTACAGTGAGATCATATTTTGATTTCAGACACTCCTACTAGTCCCATCTTTTCAGCTTTATCAACTGTGTACAGAGAGAGCATTTGGGAAGGGCAACCTCTGTAGCTTCTTAATCCTGCTCTGTTGCCCCACTTCGTAAAAACAAAAATATACTTTATTCTCTTGTTCTTCCTGTAACTGTCTTAGTTTGCTGTTCTGTGTGCTCTTATCTGTTCAGTTGCTCTGACTCTCCACTTATTACTGCTTGTTAGTAGCCTCCTAATGTACTGCCTTCTATACTTGTTTTTAGCCATTTGTTAATTTAATTGCAAAAAAAAATTTCTAAGCTTGTTTCCTGCCTTTCCTGTAACTAGTCTAGTCCAGATACAGATTTGCTGCATACAGGACTGTTTGTAAGCTTCTGAGCCCCCCAAGCCTTTCTGTGTTGGAGGGAAGCCTTCTAGCTCATCAGTGGGAGTGGTAAGCACTATGTAGCCTATCTACCACAAGAGTGATTTCTGGCCCAGAAATTGCAGTTTATTGGCTGTTTGGGCAATTTTTCCATCTCTTTCAACTTTCTGATTTCAAAGCCCACATTGGCGATTGTTTCCAACCTTTCCTATAACTAGTCTAGTCCAGATACAGATTTGCTCTATCTCTGACTGTTTGTAGGCTTCTGAGCCGCCCAAGCCTTTTTGTGTCAGAGGGAAACCTTCTAGCTTGTCAGTGGGAGTAGTAAGCACTAGATAGCCATCTACCACAAGAGGAGTAGTCCCTGACCCAGAAATTGTAGTTTATTGGCAGTTTGAGCAGTTTTCCACCTCTTTCAACTTTCTAGTCTTAAAGCCCGCGTTTGGGCTTTTCCTGCCTTTCCTGTAACTAGTCTAGTCCAGATACAGATTTGCTGTATCCAGGACTGTATGTAAGCTTCTGAGCCCCCCCCCCCAAGCCATTCTGTGTTGAATGGAAGCCTTCCAGTTTATCAGTGGGAGTGGTAAGCACTAGGTAGCCTATCTACCACAAGAGGAGTGGATTCTGGCCCAGAAATTGTAGTTTATTCGCCACTTGGGCAGTCTTTTCATCTCTTTCAACTTTCTGGTTTAAAAACCTTTGTTTGTGCTTGTTTTCCACCTTTCCTGTAACTAGTCTAGTCCAGATACAGATTAGCTGTATCCAGGACTGTTTGTAAGCTTCTGAGCGGTGCTAAAGTCTGCTCTTCAATTTTTTTCCTTAGATCTGCTAGTTCTCTCCTCTCCTGCACATTTACTACCTTATTAGTCTAGCACTTTACCAGACTTCTTGTAGCAATTATTGTAGCACACAAAAGTGCTATCAGCACTAAACATTCTACAAGGAAACAGCTCCAGTACTTATCATTAATGCCCAACCCTCCAGACATGTCTAAAGGTCAGTTCCCTGTGCGTTCTCCTATTAGCCTGGTGAACTTGGGCATCCTCAATGTAGCAACTGCCTCATGTACACCGACAACCCTCTCCTCTTACCTCCAAACACTCAGACTTGTGAGAGATGCACTTATATATCCAAATTGGAAGCCACGCACTCTCCAGCCAAGACCGGAATAGCTGGTCAAGAGGAGGTCAACACATGCACCACACCACATTGAACACATAGCCCTCCAGAACACACACCAGCACTGCCTCTACATAAAAACACAAACCACACAACCACTTTTGCATAGGCTCTCAATAAAAATCTACCCAAACAGCAGAGACCTCCAAGGCAGAAATGCACTCAACCACCACAACACAACACTAATCAGGAGGCACATAACTCTCCTAAATAGTGTGCCACTCAACCAAAGCCCCTAAGGTAAAACAGCATGCCCAACACACTAGTTGTCAGTGACTCAATAGTGCAGCACACTGATGTTCCACTCACTAGGTTGAATAAGGAGAAAGTAACAGTCGGCTGCCTGTCAGGTGCCAGGATCCGCCACATAATGCAAGCACTCTGGTCCCTCAATAACAGGTACAAATATGACTCAGTCATTGTACATGGGGATGTGAATTACCTGAGATGTACCTCCCTGGACTACATGAAAAGAGACATGGAGGAGCTCTCAGATTATGTAGCCCAGGTGGGTATGACCCTAGCCCTGAGCAACATCCTACCATCACCCAGAATGATACCACAGTACAAGCAGAAAATTATTGATTTCAACAATTGGCTAAGTTTCTAGTGTCACTCTAAGGGGATCCAGTATCTGTCTGACTGGGATGACATGACTGACAGACCTCGATGCTTTGCCAGAAATGGCCTGCATCTGTCACGCCTGGGATTCCAGATACTGGCCAAGGCTCTTGCCATCCCTATAGTGCCTTTTTTAGGTGGTGTTCAAAAGTCCAAATTACCACCATAACAGCTACAAACAAATGCAATCTGAGGGTCATGCTGCTCAAAGCTAGAAGTCTAAATCTCAAACTGCACTCACTCAAAGCACTCCTTTAAATGGAGAACATCGACATTTGTGCTTTAACAGAGACCTGGTTCAAGGCAGCAGAAAGCACCCTTACACTACCACGCTATAACTCTTTCCACACATTTCAGCCCCAAAACTTGGACCAAAGCTCCAAAGGCGGTGGTGTTTCCTTATTCATAATGGATGTGCACACCTCCAGACTGGTAGCCCAACATAACACATCAGAGATACTTCAGGTACAGTTAACACTGGGTAAAACAGCGATTCAGGTTGTAGCCTGCTAGAGGTCACCAACCATGTGGCAAGACTCACACTCCACATTCCTAAGCACTCTGGAGAATATTAGGGTCCAACCTAACACTTTCATATTAGGCGACTTCAACTACCCTCTCATTAACTAGGAAAACTACTCATGTATCACTACACTTGCCCAAAATCTCCTGGAGTTCATTAATTCCAATGCCCTGGACCAGCTCATTCTTACCCCTGCTAGAGGTAGCAACATCCTTGAACTGGTCATTACTAACATGGGCGTCCATTGCTCTACACCAATAGTCAGCTCCTCCCTGGTTAAATCAGATCACAAACTAATCACCTTGGAAATCCTCATCCCTCCCACCCCCCACAAAGGTAACCACCATGAAAAACTTCTCCAAAGCTAACTTTGGGCTCCTAAAAACAGAGGCAGCTAATGTCAAGGCACCCATGCAAATAAGGAATAGTTGCATGACTGCCAAATTACATACTAATGTACTGTATGAACACAAACACAATTGCATGGCTCTCACCATACCCAATAGAACCAAGATGCTCTCCTCCAAAAAAAAGGAAGCCAATCTGGTGGCCCCCTGCCATAAACAAACTCTACAACAGAAGGAGGAACCTGATGTGGAATAAGGTGAAGTCCCAAGACTGGAAAAACTCCCTTATCATCCTCAACAAAAAGTTGAGATCCCTCATCAAATCCTCTACAGCTAGCTATGAAAACAGAATTGTGGCAGACAGTACAGACAACCACAAGACCTTCTGTAGTTATGTAAAGAATCTCCACGGCAATACCCAGATTTGCTCTGAGCTACTGCCAATGGTACCTCCGATACTGAGCCAACAGATATTGCCAATATCCTGGCCGACAGATTCAGTGCCAACTTTACCCCCTCTCCCCCCCCAAAGGACCAATCACAATACCAGTAGATTGCCAGGCACCCAGTATTACTGCTGCACAGGTTAAAATAGCACTGTCCAAGGCCAAGAATACAGCTTCTATGGGACGTGACAATATCCATGGCTGTCTTCTACATGAACTACAGAGTGAACTGGCACCTCACCTGTGTGCCCTGTCCAGTCATAGCCTCACCTCAGGTTTTGTCCCTACCAAATGGTGCACTGCTACAGTCATCCCTCTCCACAAAGGAGGAGCGACTACAGACCTTGGGAACTATCATCCCATTAGCCTGATGAGTCTGATATGCAAAGCTATGGAACGCATCATCATGGATCTAATAAACAAGGATATAGGGAATCTCCAAACTGTGGATCCCACACAGTTTGGTTTTGTGAAAAGTAGATCAGAACTGTTCAACTTGGTCGACTTCTTTGAGTCAGTCACCAGAGCTGTGGATGAAGGCGAGGTGGTTCATACAGCCTACCTTGAGCTGGCCAAGGCCTTTGATACCATTCCCCACTCAGGAATCATAGAAAAACTCACTAAGCTTATTGCTCAACCCCTATATCACTAGGTGGGTTGCAAACTGGCTCACAGATAAAACCCACAGTGTGAAAGTAGCTGACTCCAAGACAGACTGCCAACTAGTCACCAATGGAGTCCCACAGGGTTCGGTCCTTGGTCCTCTCCTGTTTGGTATCTACTTCTCTGAAGTCCAGGCCAACACAAAGGGACTCTGGCTGACAAAGTTCACAGCTGATTTCAAGTTGGGAGCTATTATTAACTCCCCAAGTGATGTTGACATCCTACAGAATGGCCTCAACATAAGGTACTTTCATCCACAGAGAGACCCCCACCAGCAGTCATAGCTACTTTGTTGCTTTGTAAACCCTTATTGTTATGAATATATTACATGTACTGTATTGGTACCTTTGGTGGAAATAAATGAAATAGTATAAAAATCACAAGCATCATACAATAAGATCCAGCCTTGTGTAGCACAGTTTAAATAGAAGAGTATTTATAAGAGCATAAGAAATATTAACTGATAACACACCTAAGTCAATTTGCACAATCTCTGCAGAAGTAAAACTCATCTGAATAATTCCACATAAAAAAGAACTATTACTAATGCAGAGGTTGCTACCAGCAGCCAACTTTGCATGCAAGTGCTTCATCTACAAAATTAGAGCCTGCTGCACTTGAAGAATAAATTTGCCTTGGTTATAGTAAAATAATTGGTGTGCTAGTGATTTTACTGTAATATTTCCTGAATTAGATCAACTATGCAGTAGGGAATAGCTGCCAAACAATGACAATAAGTTCATAGTTGTCTTGGTTATAGTAAAATAATTGGTGTGCTAGTGATTTTACCGGTTTACTATGCTAATATCGAAGTGGGTTTGGTCGAACCCACTTCAGTCAAAGTCCAGAGGCCGAACAGCGGCAATGTCGAACCCAACATTGTTGAAGTACTAATCTCACCCCTATCTCGATTCATGTTAAAGCCCATTTTGAGGTCAAAGACGAGTTGTATTTTGATGATTTCCGATTCGACATTGTCGTTTTCGCGGACATGGGTTGAAGAGCCTATCATTCAATGGGGTCCGGTTCGACCATACCATAATAAACTGATTTTACTGTAATATTTCCTGAATTAGATCAACTATGTAATGGGGAATAGCTGCCAAAAAATGACAATAAGTTCATAGTTATTAGACATGCAGTCCTGGAGACCAGGAAGAAGCCAAGCCCAAATTCAGTTCTACTTTGAAATGTCGACTTCCTAAAAGGTGTCATTCCAAAAGAATGAAAAAAAAATAATACAGATATCCAAAATGGTGAAAAAACTCCTTCTTCTTGTTTTTTTCAGGGGGCAAGCCCCCTGCACGCCACATGTGAGGGGGAGCCCCCAACCCCCGAACTTTATTCAGATTTCTTTTACTTCTGCAATGATTGTGTATATTGATTAGATATGTTATCAGTTAGTTAATATTTCTTATATACCAACTCCACAGTCACATCAACACAAAGAAAGGGGAAATCTCTCTAAAGAAGTGAATCATTGCTGGAGCATAATTAGAAATCGTACCAGCAATGATTTCTTATGGTGAAAGTGTTTGGTGTTACGCCATTTGTCTATTTTTCTGCAGGGCACTGACACTCAAGCAATTTCATCTCAAGCATGTGTTGGGAATCCCCCAAATTCCCAGTTGCTCCAAAGTATTGTCTGGTTAAGTAATTTGCTCAATGCAACACAGCAGACAAATGAAGGTGGAAAGATTCAAACCCTACATCCTTGCCACATAAAATACCTACTTAATAAGCCAGAGCTTTAGTTATCTGTGTTAACTGCAGAGTAACAGCTTTTAACTAACCGTTGAAATCCTTTACAATCCAATCTTGCAGCTACAGTAATGTGCAACAATGACTACATAACGAATGCTGAAGATCAGATGGTTCTGATCATCACTCCAAATAATGCAAACTGTATGACCTGACAAATGTCAACTCCTTTGCAGTGCTACAGTCTGTAAAGAAGGCATTGCAGAAATATATTACAAAAAGGCGACATGTTTAGACTACTAAAATGAAACATGCTTAGACTGTATTAAACAATCCAAGCCTATTACTGCATTAATTCATTCCATAGTGCAGTAAATAAAGCAAAATAATTTAAAGACAATATAAATACTGCGGCAGCTTTTTTTCAACGACCCAAAAGTCATACAAAAATCAGAAATATTACCACATGCAACATGCAATTTCTTGAAGGGGTGGGGCTTACATGCTTCATGGACACACTTCTATCTCATTTTTGACCTCCCTATGTCTTTTCTGTGCGGAGGTGGTGCTGCGGTAGCGTTGTCGCCTCACAGTTAGACGTTGCACGTTCGATTCTCAGTTGGAGCGTCTTCTGTGTGTCGACATGCGTGAATGGGCATTCCTTCGTTGAAGGTTGTGCATTAGGCCTGGAAAGCCAGCACGTAAAAATCTACTGCCAATCATTAGGGGACCGGAGTTCCACTCTGGCGACCCCTAACCGGGAAAAGCCGAAAGACATTTTATGTCTTTTCTGTCATCAAAAATAGCTATCTTGTCTGATATTATTCAGTACAGGTCTAACCAACTGTAAAGCTATATTGTTGCAGCATATACATCCAGAGTCAACAGAGCTGTATTTTGGACAAATCTGGCCAATGCATGGTGAATTATCAGGCGCTTGTCAGCCATATCACTTTCCTATTACTTGGCTGTCTCTCCCCCATTACCATAAACACAGTTCAAACCTGCCAGTATACATTTTTTCTTTACTTTTTCTATTACCAGAGCGATTAAAACTTTTAGCAAAAATTTTACAGAAAAAAATGATAGCTATTTTCTAAACAAAACAAAACTAAATACTATTATGTTGAAAACAGGCTTAGCATGAAAAACATTAACCCTCTCTTTCCTTGAAACTCACATTTAGTGAAAATGCATCTGGCAACCCATTAAACTACAAGAGACATGCTGAGATTCATCCTCAAATAGTATATACTGAAGATCCACACAAACAACTTATCTCTATCCTCAATAACCTATCCTTCTCACAGTCACCAACTGGTTTCAGAGTTACCTGTCTGACCGTC
The DNA here is from genome assembly GCF_019279795.1 of Protopterus annectens. Classification (NCBI taxonomy): domain Eukaryota; kingdom Metazoa; phylum Chordata; order Ceratodontiformes; family Protopteridae; genus Protopterus; species Protopterus annectens. The sequence continues at coordinate 441,661,030 of NC_056742.1, forward strand.
AACAATCCGTTGTATGGCAGAATGACATATCTCCCCAACTACCTGTCTCCATAGGGGTTCCCCAAGGATCCATCCTTAGACCGCTACTCTTCTCTGTTTTCACCAATAATCTAGCCTCTGCCACCAAACATGGCACACTCATACAATACGCAGATGACGTGACCATCATCTGCTCAGCCCAGTCCCTACCCAAACTGCAAAAAGTCACACGGGAAGCCTTTTCCTCTGTTGAAACTTGGTTATCCGATGCCCAATTAATACTCAACCCAAACAAAACTACACTACTCATCTTCCAACCCACCAAACATACTCAAAACAACTCTCACTTTAACATCACAGCAAAAGACAACACCACTATATACCCAACTGAACACACCAAATTGCTAGGAGTGGAAATAGACGCTAAACTAAAATTTGACATTCACATATCCATGACCATAAAAAAAGTCCACAAAAAACTAGGAGCGTTATACAGAAATAAGCATATTCTCACCAAAGCAGCAAAGATTTCAATAGCAAATTCCCACCTTATCTCCACCCTACTTTATGCCTCTCCAATATATACCAACCTAAGGCAATGCGATCTAAACAAGCTAGAGACCTGCTACAACAAAATCGCCAAATTTGCCACAGGGGCATCCTACCATCGTCACCACTGTCTCTCACTTGCTGAACTGGGCTGGCTTAAACTCCCTCACCTCCTTCAATGGTATCAACACTCACTCATCCACAAACTAGTAAACCATCCACTAAATGTCCCATCCCTCCAGAATCTACTTCAACCTTAACGCACCACCAGACCACTAAGATCCAGCAACAAAAATCACTTGCAGATCACTAAAGCCAATAATTCTGCTGGTGAAGCACTATTCTCTTGCACCATAGCCAAATTATGGAACTCCCTCCCACCCACAATTACCTCCATACCATCATGCACCCACTTCAAAACTTTACTAAAACCGCACATAAAAACATGCTGGCTATGCCCTTGCAACTCCCACTCTAATATCACCCACCCCATCCAACCACTACCTTTCTTTCCACTCCACTAACTACCTTGATTATAGCAAGCTCAGATGCTCATAAGCCTAGTACTTATTATACAGCAGGAACTTCTTATTGTAAGATTTGTTAATGTACTTCACAGATAAAGATTCTAGTTGTCTACTGATGTACTATGTTCTTCATCTGTAAATATGTTGTAAGTAATTGCTATGTTAATTGTTAATCGCTATGTAATCCAATGTAACTACTGTCTGTTTATTTTAACTGCTTTTCTCCGCGGGCCTCCGCTGAAAATGGACCTACATCCAGTCGGACACTCCCGGTCAACAAATATAAATAAATAAATCTAATTAGAGTCTATGTGAAGGGTGCAGGAATTCAAAAGACAAATGCATATTGCATTTGGTAACATCTTTGGACAGCCCACTGGACATAAGTGTCCCTTTTCATGAGCAGTGCAGGAGTTTTGTCTGGGAAAGTAACTTTACAGAATCACACAGAAGACAAATGAAGGCCGAGAAAATCAATCCATGTACTACAGGAAGCTGCTGTTTACCAGCTTATAGCCTTACTCATCTGCAATAAGTGGTAGGAAACAGCTGTAGCCCAAATAATGTAACTGTGGCTGACTTTGACAGATGGCAATTCTCAGTGATTTACAAAAAGGAAAAAAACTAAGGAGTTAAAGGAGGCGTGGCGGGTCACTTTGGATGATTCACGTTCTTGCCTCCTATAGCAAAGGTTCAGGGTTTTTCACTGAGCAAATCACTTAACCAGAGAGTGCCCCTAGCTGGGGCATTTCACACACACACACAGACACACACACACACACACACACACACACACACACACACACACACACCTTCCCTATGGAAAATAAATAAAATTGTTCAGTTCCCGTGCACCTGTAAAGCTGTCATAGTTAATCACTTGTAAAAGCTGTTGCAACAAGTCCTGCATTTCATCAAATAATACTTAAGGAATCCCCAGAACTGCTCATCAAACTCAAATCATGCATATGTGCATGCTGTACTTTTCATCATCACATGGTGCAGACTGCTTACATGCATGCTGTACTTTTCATCATCACATGGTGCAGACTGCTTACATGCATGCTGTACTTTTCATCATCACATGGTGCAGACTGCTTACATGCATGCTGTACTTTTCATCATCACATAGTGCAGACTGCTTACACGCATGCTGTACTTTTTATTGTCACATGGTGCAGACTGCTTACATGCATGCTGTACTTTTCATTGTCACATGGTGCAGACTGCTTACATGCATGCTGTACTTTTCATTGTCACATGGTGCAGACTGCTTACATGCATGCTGTACTTTTCATCACATGGTGCAGACTGCTTACATGCATGCTGTACTTTTCATTGTCACATGGTTCATAGTCACATGGTGCAGACTGCTTACGTGCATGCTGTACTTTTCATCATCACATGGTGCAGACTGCTTACATGCATGCTGTACTTTTCATCACATGGTGCAGACTGCTCACATGCATGCTGTACTTTTCATCACATGGTGCAGACTGCTTACATGCATGCTGTACTTTTCATTGTCACATGGTTCATAGTCACATGGTGCAGACTGCTTACGTGCATGCTGTACTTTTCATAGTCACATGGTGTAGACTGCTTACATGCACACTGTACTTTTTATTGTCACATGGTGCAGACTGCTTACATGCATGCTGTGCTTTTCATTGTCACATGGTGCAGACTGCTTACATGCACGCTGTACATTTCATACATGGTGCAGACTGCTTACATGCATGCTGTACTTTTCATTGTCACATGGTGCAGACTGCTTACATGCACGCTGTACATTTCATACATGGTGCAGACTGCTTACATGCATGCTGTACTTTTCATTATCACATGGTGCAGACTGCTTACATGCATGCTGTACTTTTCATCACATGGTGAAAACTGCTTACATGCATGCTGTACTTTTCATCACATGGTGCAGACTGCTTACATGCATGCTGTACTTTTCATCACATGGTGCAGACTGCTTACATGCACGCTGTACTTTTCATCATCACATGGTGCAGACTGCTTACACGCATGCTGTACTTTTCATTGTCACATGGTGCAGACTGCTTACATGCATGATGCACTTTTCATTGTCACATGGTGCAGACTGCTTACATGCATGCTGTACTTTTCATTGTCACATGGTGCAGACTGCTTACATGCATGCTGTACTTTTCATCACATGGTGCAGACTGCTTACATGCATGCTGTACTTTCCATCACATGGTGCAGATTGCTTACATGCACACTGTACTTTTCATCATCACATGGTGCAGACTGCTTATACGCATGCTGTACTTTTCATTGTCACATGGTACAGACTGCTTACGCGCATGCTGTACTTTTCATAGTCACATGGTGCAGACTGCTTACATGCACACTGTACTTTTCATCGTCACATGGTGCAGACTGCTTATGTGAATGCTGTACTTTTCATTGTCACATGGTGCAGACTGCTTACATGCATGCTGTACATTTCATAATGGTGCAGACTGCTTACATGCATGCTGTACTTTTCATTGTCACATGGTGCAGACTGCTTACATGCATGCTGTACTTTTCATCACATGGTGAAGACTGCTTACATGCATGCTGTACTTTTCATCACATGGTGCAGACTGCTTACATGCATGCTGTACTTTTCATCACATGGTGCAGACTGCTTACATGCACGCTGTACTTTTCATCATCACATGGTGCAGACTGCTTACACGCATGCTGTACCTTTCATTGTCACATGGTGCAGACGGCTTACATGCATGATGCACTTTTCATTGTCACATGGTGCAGACTGCTTACATGCATGCTGTACTTTTCATTGTCACATGGTGCAGACAGCTTACATGCATGCTGTACTTTTCATCACATGGTGCAGACTGCTTACATGCATGCTGTACTTTTCATCACATGGTGCATATTGCTTACATGCACACTGTACTTTTCATCATCACATGGTGCAGACTGCTTACACGCATGCTGTACTTTTCATTGTCACATGGTGCAGACTGCTTACATGCATGCTGTACTTTTCATTGTCACATGGTGCAGACTGCTTACATGCATGCTGTACTTTTCATTGTCACATGGTGGAGACTGCTTACATGCATGCTGTACTTTTCATTGTCACATGGTGCAGACTGCTTACATGCATGCTGTACTTTTCATTGTCACATGGTGGAGACTGCTTACATGCATGCTGTACTTTTCATCACATGGTGCAGACTGCTTACGGGCATGCTGGACTGTTCATCCTCAGATGGTGTGGATGTATGTATGTATGTACTGCTTGTTCCAAGCAAAGCATGCAAATGCAAATCTCCTATGTCTCTGAAATAGATGGATGAAAGGATGTGCTGCTTGTTCCAAGAACAGCATGCAGATCTCCAACATGCTGATGTATGTACAGGAGCATTTCTGGATGCATTTTTTAAAGTGATAGAGCATAACATTTCTATTTTGCAAAACCAGCCTGACCCGGCCATCTAGCCTACACCCATTACCCTAGACAGCTGCCTAGGTTGCCTTGTGCTGGATGCAGCTCTGGTTGAAGAGAATTAACATTTTTATTTATCAAGTACTTCTGCCTCTATTTGCAAGCTATCTGGTTGCCTCTTACTGGACTCCCATTTATTCCCCACTGGTTGGGAGGCTCTAAGTCCACTAGGATGCGAACTGTCAAAGGACATCATGCAAGCACACAGCAGGGCATATTGACATGACATGACATGAACACCTGCATCAGAACAAGGGCTATCCATGCTCATTTGTCCACACTACTGTGATCCTCCATAAGCACCAATACCGTCAGTGGCTTGGGAGGTCATACTGATGTCCTCCCTGCGCCTGCACTGAGTTTCCAAATCCTGACATGCCTCTACAGAGCAGCAGGCAAGAATGAACCAGGCCCACCATCCCTCTCCCCCAGGATGGGCCTGCATCCTGCCTGCCTGTGCTGTCAAGCATTCAAGGCACTAATCGAATTAGGGTCAGCTGGGTCATCATCAGGGTTTTATCCCTCTGTCCCTCTATGCCACTACTGCAGGCCAAGGAAAAAAATTAAAAAAAAATAAAACAAATAAAACATTCTTTTTTGCATACCTTCCACCCAGTAACTAAATACTCTATTACATATTCTTACTCCAAGGTCAATACCACAGGGGAAAGAGACTGCTTGGTTTGCTACTAAACTAAGTATTTTCTTTACTGCCAAATAGTATAAATTCAAAGTTTATTTATTTGGCTGCTGATGGTACTGAGGAATGTAAAATGTCTTCTTACTCTATATTATTAAATATATTATAGTGTACATAGTTCTTCACTTTTCAGACCTCTCAACTGTCCCTGTTTTGGAGGAACATTCCTATTTTCAGGCCTGATTTATACCTGCACATGAAGTACCTATTTTGGAGGTATGTCCCTATTTTCAGGCTTGATTTACCCCTTTACATAATTTTCAGACTTCTCCTCATCACATGCGATTTTTGAAGTTGTTTAGAACTCAGAAAAATACACTGCATGACCAGCACACTGGTAGCACCAATAACTTAAAGAAAAGCAAAAATAAGTTTATCTTGTGTAAATACGCTTCATTAAAGTCCACAGATTTTACACTGTCTCTTTGATAATTTGCTTATATTTTCCATCCTTTCTGACACTCATTTTTTAAGCATGAGTAGTATCCTAAGTCATTTCTAGAAGTGGGAAAAGTTTTGTGCTATTTGGTATTCAATTTTATCCTACTTAGATGTCCAGATTTTTAGTCAGATGCTCCTAGTTTTCAAGGGCCCTTGTTCCTATTTTAAAAGCCTGCAGGTCGAGACATACACCTCCAGTTATACAGTTTATTTTTGTGGTCAATGTTTTTAAATTGCATTTTCAGTATTTTGTATCTAAGGTCATTCAATACTTTAGATTTGACACTGGTGTTCAATATTAGTGTATTCCCACTTATGACAGGCCTTCATTTCTCAATCAGATGTCCTACAAGAGAGCTCTCTGAAATAATTTGAATGATTAACTGTAAATAAGTATTATTATTCGTAAAGGTAATTAGTAACCCAGCCACTGCAATATGGACAAGCCAGTCTATTTCTTCATGCCAGTCCCAAGCCCAGATAAATGGGCAGGTTAAGTTAGGAAGGTCATCCAGTGTACAATTTTTGCCAGATCAATATGCGGACAACAATACATATTTCCATACCAGATGGGTCAAGGCCCAGGTTAACAACGACCACCACCAGTACTGTTAGCCAACAGGGTGCTGGTGGAAATTGGGCTACTGCTGGCCAAAGGAGAAGGGGAAAAAGAGGAGGAAGACATGTCCAGAGGCAGGAGGACAGGAGGAAAGTTAGGAGTGTGGAAGTGATGGTAAGAACTTTGAATGTTGGCAGTATGACTGGTAAAGGGAGAGAGCTGGCTAATATGATGGAGAGAAGGAAGGTTGACGTATTGTACATGGAAGAGACCAGATGGAAGGGGATAAAGGCCACGTGTATCATAGGTGGGTTCAAATTGCTGTACCATGGTGTGGATGGGAGGAGAAATTGGGTAGGGGTTATCCTGAAGGAACAGTATGTCAAGAGTGTTTTGGAGGTGACAAGAAAGTCAGATAGAGTGATGTTTATGAAGCTGAAAATTGATGGTGTGATGATGAATGTTGTTAGTGCATACACTCCATTAGTTGGGTGTGCAATAGATGAGAAAGAAAATTTTTACAGCAAGTTGGTGGAGAGTACCCAAGGGTGAGAGAGTGGTGATTGGGGCATGTTGGTGAAGGGAGCAGAGGGGATGAGGAGGTGATGGGTAGATATGGTGTTAATGAGAGGAATGCAGATGGTAGTGGATTTTGTGAAAAGGATGGACATGGCTGTGGTGAATATGTATTTTAACAAGAAGGAGGAGCATAGGGTGATGTACAAGAGTGGAGGGTGATGCACACAGGTGGATTAAGTCCTACTCAAGAGGGCCAGTCTGAAGGAGATTGGAGACTGTAAAGTGGTGACAGGGGAAAGTGTAGTTAGGCAACATAGGATGGTGGTTTAGGTTCATAGGTTCATAGGTAGATACTAGGCTATCTGCCCTAGGGCATTTATAAGCCAAGCAAAGGTTTGCAGGATGATGCTGGCAATCAAGAAGAGGAGGAGGAGAGTGAGGGCAGCACCAAGGTTCAAATGTTGGAATTTGTAAAAAGATAAGTATAGGGTGGAATTCAGGGAAGAGTTAAGACAGGCAATGGGTGGCAGTGAAGAGTTACCAGATAGCTGGGCAGCCACAGCAGAGGTGGTAAGGAGACAGCTAGAAAGGTGCCTGGTGTGACATCTGGACAGAGGAAGGAGGACAAGGAGACCTGGTGGTGGAATGAGAAAGTACAGGAGACTATATATAGGAACAGCTTGGAGAAGAAGTGGGATTGTCAGAGAGATAAAGAAAGTAGACAGGAGTAAAAGCAGATGAGGTGTATGGTGAAGAGAGAAGTGGCAAAGGCTAAGGATAAGGTGTATGGTGAGGTGTATGAAAGGCTGGACACTAAGGAAGGAGAAAAGGACCTGTACCAATTGGCTAGATAGAAGGACCGAGCTGAGAAGGATGTGCAGCAGGTTGGGGTGATAAAGGATGATGAGGGATATGTACTCACTAGCGAGGAGAGTGTGTTGAGCAGATGGCAAGAGTACTTTGAGGGGCTGATAAATGAAGAGAATGAGAGAAAGAGAAGGTTGGATGATGTGCGGATAGTGAATCATGAAGTGCAGTGGATGAGCAAGTTGGAGGTAAGCACAACTATGAAGCGGATGAAGAATGGAAAGGCTGTTGGTCCAGATGACATACCTGTGGAAGCATGGAGGTGTTTAGGAGAGATGGCAGTGGGATTTTTAAACCAGATTGTTTAAAGAAGTCATGGAAAGTGACAGGATGCCTGAGGAGTGGAGAATAAGTGTATTGGTACCGATTTTTAAGAATAAGGGTGATGTGCAGAGCTGTAGTAACTACAGAGGGATAAAATTGATCAGCCACAGCATGAAGTTATGGGGAAGAGTAATGAAATCTACATTAAGAAGGGAGGTGATGATTATTGATCAGCAGTATGGTTTCATGCCAGGAAAGAGCACTACAGATGTGATGTTTGCTCTGAGAGTGTTGATGGAGAACTATAGAGAAGGCCAGAAGGAGTTGCATTGTGTCTTTGTGGACTTAGAGAAAGCATATTGCAGATTGCCTAGAGAGGAGTTGTGGTATTGTATGAGGAAGTCAGGAGTGGCAAAGAAGTATGTAAGACTGGTACAGGATGTGTACGAGGGCAGTGTAACAATGGTGAGGTCTGTGGTAGGAGTGACGGATGCATTCAAGGTGGAGGTGTGATTACATCAAGGATCAGCTCTGAGCCCTTTCTTATTTGCAATGGTGATGGACCGGTTGACACACAAGATCAGACAGGAGTCCCCATGGACTTTGATGTTGGTGGATGACATTGTGATTTGTAGTGAGAGTAGGGAACAGGTTGAGGAGACCCTGGAGAGGTGGAGATATGCTTTAGAGAGGACAGGAGAGAAGAGGAGAGAAGAGGAATGAAGGTCATCAGGACTAAGACAGAATATACGTGTGTGAATGAGAGGGAGGACACATGAATGGTGAGGATGCAGGAAGTAGAGTTGGTGAAGGTGGCTGAGTTTAAATACTTTGGATCAACAGTTCAGAGTAACAGTGAGTGTGGAAGACAGGTGAAGAAGAGAGTTCAGGCAGGGTAGAGTGGGTGGAGAAGAGTGTCAGGAGTAATTTGTGACAGAGGAGTACCAGTAAGAGTGAAAGAGAAGGTCTACAAAGATGGTAGTGAGACCAGCTATGTTATATGGGTTGGAGACAGTGGAATTGACAAAATGGCAGGAGTCAGAGCTGGAGGTGGCAGAGTTAAAGATGTTAAGATTTGCATTGGGTGTGAAGAGGATGGATAGGATGAGAAAGGTGTATATTAGAGGGTCAGCTCAGGTTGGACAGTTTAGAGACAAAGCTAGAGAGGAGAGATTGCATTGGTTTGGACATGTGCTGAGGAGGGGTGCTGGGTATACTGGGAGAAGGATGTTAAGGATGGAGCTATGGAGCTACCAGGTAAGAGGAAAAGAGGAAGGCCTAAGATAAGGTTTATGGATGTGGTGAGAGAGGTCATGCAGGTGGTTGGTGTGAAAGAGCAAGATGCAGAGGACAGGAAGAAATGGAAACTGATGATCTGCTGTGGCAACCCCTAATGGGAGCACCCAAAAGAAGAAGAAGAAGATTCTTAAAGGTAATTAGTAGTCTAACTGTTTTCCAGCATAATATACCAGCACTACTCTGTGAAAGGGTGAGCAGACATGCCATCATTTGGGAATGACAGTCATTTGCTCTTTTGAAATGCCATACATAATTTACTATAGAAGTTAATAAGCAACATAACACATTGTCTTTTCTGAACACTTGATCTAGCCCTTGATATCACTGTGAACTTCAGTACCATATTCTTGATGGCTAATGAAAGTCACCTTTCTCTAGGGTTCACAAAACAGCAAAAGGCTCTCAGCCTCAAATGAATGCATGTTTGCTGCACCTTTTCACAGAAAAGGGCAGGTGCAGTATATTGGAAAACAATTAGGTTACTTTTTGCCTTCAAGATTAATAATCAATAATGACCAGAAGGTGGTCTCTTGCTTTTACACTGGTTTTGTTTTTCATGCCAATGTAAATTCATTTATTCCTAAACACTTACTTACTTACGTATTTATGTATTCATTCATTCATTCATTTTGGTAACTGGGGTAGAGTGCTGATCCAAATGAAACTATTTCAGTCACAACCTGGATAAATATAAATGACAGCAGACAAGCAAGTTAACCAACAGGTATAATGAATACAAACAAAATGTTCTATGAAGATAGCAACAAATCAATAAGCAGTAATAATAATAAAGGACATGGTATAAAGGACAATAGGAAGGGGCAATTAATGTAAGGAGGGAAGGTGGAGAAGAGAGTGAAATAGTGCCAGGACAGAGCAGAAGTGTAAAACATAGTAAACGGAAGGTAAGGACACACAGGCATTAACTATATACAACATACACAATGTGGAACAGATGTCACATAGTATAGGGAAATAATGCGAGAAAGACAAAGATGCTTGACTGGTGAAGGGGAGACTAGGGGATTCGTTGATGTGTCCAAAGGGAAAGCATTTTCAAACTGGCTCAGAAATGACATGATCTTTAAGGTGAGCACGAAATGATGGGTCTTTAAGATTAGTAGGGAGGGATTCCCAGACTTTGGGATCAAGGATGGAGAAGGCATGGTTACTGCAATGAAGTACGGTTCTGGAACAATGAAGAACTGGACCAGAGTGATTAAGACTTCTAAGAATATAAGTGGGGGAGGGGGCTCATCTGAATACTTTGGAGACAAGGGAAGGACAGGAGTGTTATTTGAGGACCTTGTAGAGTTGGGATCCAAGAAGCAGGTTGCCACATTGTTTTACAGTAGCCAATTGGCTTTTACTAAGCATGATACAATGATGTTTATGGACAGGGTAATGAAATAGCAGATAAAGTTGCTTATAGTTTGAATTTTCAATGGTGGATAATTCGTTATTTATAGGAAGAGAATCACTCATGAGTTCATATATGAAATATTCTGCTAAACAAAAATAAATAAAATGAAATCACAACAAAATGGAAAAGATGACAAAATAACAGCGACATTCATCTTTACTCCTTCATTTATATTTTAATTCCAAGATTTCTGTAAGTATGGTCAATAAAGTGCTATTGTCAGTGGCAAATCTCAAGGACTCAACTGGAAGATGTCATAATGGGGGGGGGTGTACTGAGTGATAGGTAAAAAGCACTAGACTACTGGAGTTTATCTGGTCATGAAAATACTGGATTTGTCTAGCAAACAGCATGTCACTGGTCATATTACTGTATTTTAATAACAAAGAAAATCAGAGTAAAATAAAACAAACAAATAATTATTTACATACATTCGCAGCTGTGTAATGTATCAATGTAATACAAATTAACAACAGTTAACATTTTTCAAGCAAATCTTTAAGTTTTAGTCATGACATCAAGGAATGAGTAATATTAGCAGTTCTTACCCTAATCATATATAACTCACTTCTACATACAATTTTTGTCATACTAAAAATTCAGTACAAGAGGGAATAGTTTTACTCTTCCAATTCTTTGTTATTATTTCCTAGCTACTACTAGTATAGACCAAAGCAGAGGCACTTGAGTCCTTGGAGTTATTTCATGGATTTGAGCATGAAATAAAATCAGTGCCTTTGAAATATTACATCTATCCAGCCACAATGTTTGAATATTGCTATTAATGTCTTTCATACAAGGGGAGATTACCTCACTTTCATATACCATATGTACCTATCAGCTGTTACCTCAGAATCACATCTCCAGCATTTGGCTCTGCTGGATTTATACATAATTGTAACCTTGTTAGGTGTAACAAATGCTCTGTGCAAGAATTTCCAGATGAAAATTTTCTAATATAAAGAGGATATAATTTTTCTGTTGACTTTAATACTATTTTATCTTCATCAGTAAAACTTCCATTATTAATTTTTGTGGAATAATTCCAAAAAGTATTGTCTAAGTGCAAGACGTCTAACCTAAGAATTCTATAAATCTGTGATAAGTAAGACTTATTTTCCATTGCTTTTTTATTAATATTAATTAGAAATTCCAATATTTCAGGAAAAGATTTCTTATCTTTGAATTTACAAAATCCCTACATATTTCTAGTATTAACCACTTGTTAGAATTTTGATTACATCTAGGCATTAAGTTTTCATCAGACTGTATTTCAGTTCCATTTAAAAACTGATGCCAATAAATTATTTGTTCTTTTACATCTATAATTCTAGTAGAATTGTGAGTTTCTAAGCATTCATTTGTATATGCTATTGGAAAATTGAAAAGATTGGGTTTGTTTAATACAATAATTAGAATATATGAATTTTATGAAGGAAGAAAGAATATTATTTATATAGGGAATTTGATTAGAAGAACTATTTCCATTTAAACAACAGTCTTTTAATAGCCAGACAAAACTGTTAGAAACTATTTGCTTATGACAAATAGTAATATATTTGTTATTTTTAGTTAATAATTATATTAGTTTTCATTTTGATTCATATGAAGACTTTATCTGCAATGCAGTGATTTTTACAATGGTTGAAATAGTATACAATTGAATATCAGGGAATCATATTCCAACTTTATCCTGACATTTTGCATGCCAATTAAAAGAAACTATTGGTTTATTGGGATGCCAAAGAAACTTAAGTAGGATATTATTGTTCTTTTTCATTCATTTTTTCTGGGGGAGACAATGTTAATGATTGCAGAACACATAATATTTTAGGGAGAATTACCATCTTGAGTAACATTAAACATTCTTCCATGGTAAAGAAAAATGTATTCCAACTTGTGACTAGGCTTATAATTTTATCAATAACCTGTTGAAAATTCACTTGTATCATTTCCTTAATTTTAGGTGTCATGATGATACCAGGATATTTAATTAAGAGTTATTCCAATTGAAATCAGAATACATTTTATATGATTTTTTTCATTTATTACTGATTAATAATGGACTCATTTTATAATGATTGAATTTAATGTTTGAAATAGTTTCAAACTGCTTCATAGAATTGATTATATGGTCTAGTGATTTTTTTCTATATTTCCTATTGTATGCAGAATCTCATCTGCAAAGAGTTGAATCTTTAGTTGCAAATCATTTTGTTTTTATACCATATATATTTTTGTTTGACTTAATAAAGTTAGTAAAAGGATCTATGAATAGTGCAAAAAGTAGTGGAGACTAAAAGACTAAACGCTTATTTTCTCAGTTCCAGGACCTGCCCTTGCCATGACCCCCACCTAGTCTTCCTTCCCTTTATGTACCCTCAAAAGGTCCATACTTAGTACCTCATTACACCTCTTTCTCCAATGTGTCTACTATGCAGTTGCATAATTTTATGCAAACAAAAACATTTTTACTGTTGACCTATTGAACTATATCAATGTAAAATTATGTTACTAAACTTCTTTTTAATGCAACTTAAACATTATGCATGTAACCCAACATATGTGACTCTTTTTGCTATAACTGTTATTATATCAATATTGTTTAAAATTGTATTTGTTTAAAAATGTACTACTGGAGCTTTTCTCCTTGGCTCTCCACTGGCAAACCCAATTAACAAATGTCAATAAATAAATAAATAAATAGCGGGTGACCTTGTTTAGTACCTTTCTGCAGTTTAAAGAAATTAGAAAGAAAGGATCTATTCTGATGAAATCACAAGAATAAATGTAAAACTTTAAGATTAGTGCTATTAACTCAGCTGAGAAGTTATACTCTAAAAGTCCAATTGACTGAATCAAAAGCTTTGTCTAAATCAAGACTAATGATAGAAAGTTATTTTTTTTATTTTTATTTGCATAGTCAATTCGTGTGTGTATCCTTATAATATTATCTTGTACTTGCCTATTCAAAATAAAACCTGTTTGATCGTTGTTAATTAATTTTGGTATGAATACATTAATTCTATTTGCTAAAATAAACATGAACCTGTTATAGTCAACATTTAGGAGTGAAATGGGTCTATAAGTGGAACACCTTGTAAGATCTTTGTCTTGCTTTAGAATAGGTGAAATGAGGGAATATTTCCATGATGGGGGAATCTCTGAAGTAGTTTTTATTTCCTTAAAAGCTTTTTCTGGTATAGACACTGCATTATCTAGCAATAGTTCATATAGTTCAGGTATAAGACCATCTAAGCCAGCAGCCTTTTATTTTTAACTTTTTAATTTCATCTTTTATTTCTTTTAAAGTAAAAGGTCTATCAATGTTATTTAATTGTTCATTTGTTAATGTATTTGTTATGCTTTCCTTTAGGAAAGTCTCTACTATCTCATCATTTACTAAGCTATAGCATTTTTATTTAAATTGTTTCAGAATATTCTAAAGCACTCAAGAATACCCGTAATATCTGTTTTCCTTTCTTTTTTGTTATTTATTTGTAATGCAATTCATTTAATGTGATTTAGTCTATTCATTTTCTTAGATCTAATAGCAAGTTTACGTAAGCTTGATGGGTTCACTGAATACATTTGAATTTTTAGTTTTTCCAGGTTTATTGATGCTTTATGATTTAGAATTTCAACATATTGATTTAGAATTCCAACATATTCTGTATTCATTTTTTTTTTTAGTTCAGACTGACTAATAGTATAATTTGATTTTAGGACTAACTTTATTTTATCTATTTTAGTTTGTAATGTATATAATTCTTTATCCCACTTTTTGTTTTATTCATATGCCAGCATTAATTCTACCATTTAAGTAAGCCTTTAGTGAGTCCCAAAGGATGATATCATTTACTTCACCATTTGTATTTATTTTTATAAAGTTCTTGATCTCATTTACATATCACTCTTCAAATCCTTTTATTTTAACAATGTATGCTGGTAGTCTTTTAGGGCGGCCACGGTGGTGCGGTGGTTAGCATTGCCGCCTCACAGCAAGAGGTTCTCTGGTTCGATCCTCAGCTGGGGTGCCTTCTGTACGGAGTCTGCATGTCCTCCCTGTGGTCGCGTGGGTTTCCTCCGGGTGCTCCGGTTTCCTCCCACATCCCAAAGACATGCTGCAGGTGGATTGGACACTCTAAATTGGCCCTAGGTGTGCATGTGAGTGTGCCTTCTGTGGAAGGTTGGGCGCCGGGCTGGCAACTCGACACCGTAAAACTCCACTGCCATTCAATGTGCAGACAAGGTGATCCGCTGTGGCGACCCCTAACCGGGAAAAAGCCGAAAGAAGAAGAAGAAGATGCTGGTAGTCTTTTATGATGAACTAAGACATTATTTTTCAAGATAATGTTGAATACAATAGTAATGTAATCTGATAATGGACATGACACTATGGAAACTTTTATTATATTTGAAATTGAATTGCCTATAACAAAAACCTTATCAATATTTGTCTGAGTTACATATTTATAAGAATAATGGGTGTATTGAAGTGAATTTACTTTTCTTAGTTCATGTACATCCTTTAACTTCACAAGGTTTACAAAATGTGATAATTGTTTAGCTGATGATGTGATTCTAGGTTTCTCATTAGCAGTTGTGTCCTTATCAAATAAGACACAGTTAAAATCATTTGCCATTATGACCTCCTAGTCCTGGAATCCAGTAAGAATTTATCAAAGTATATATTTTCCTATTCCATTCAATTACAACAATGCTTAACATACTGTTTTTATCAACATAAGTATCCATTACATTAGGCATAACTGGGAAATTCTTTCACAGAATGAGAGTGCCTGTTCTTTTAGATCTAAAACCAGAGCTTGCGAGAATTAAATAATTCTTTAATGATAATTTGACATCCTTACTGAGTAAATATGCTTCTTGTAAAAATAATAATTGAGCTTTATGTAACTGGAGGCATTTAATCAGGCTTTCCCTCTTTACTGGCTTATTTAATCCATTAATATTAATAGATAAACATTTACAATCAGACATTTGTAAGAGAAAATATTACTAAAAACTACTTTTACGTAAATAACTATTATATACTTCAAAAATAATAATAAAGAACATTCGGCTATAGAAAAAAATTAAAACAAGTACAATATTATCTAGCAATACAACCTTAAAACATTCTATCATGGAATAACATAGTCCTAGTTTGCTGATAAAATCAAACTTACTACATCTCACCCCCCCCATTAGACTAACTACACCTATCTCATGCTTCTGCTACATGCATGGATGTTCCCTATCTTGATATTCATTTTTTATTAAGAAAGCCCTCCTATATGTTATTAAGAAGCAGGGTAAAGGCTGCGTAGGTTTCATTTCACTTTAAATAACCAGATTAATTATCTCTTTTGCCATTTTCTTTTATAACCTCTTCTTCATCCTCAGACTACAATAAGAAGGCCCTCAGGTGTTAATTTCACATTTATTATAAAAGTCAAGAAGTTGCATATTATTATTTATTTTATTTACTATGGATAAAATTATTTACACAACAATCTACAAACTATATACATGTCTATTTGTCCCTACCTCATTCTGTTCCTGCTTATACTATCTTATGCCATTTACTAGTTACATGAACTATGTACTTCAGTTATAATCCATATTAACTATGCTGTTTGCAAGAACAGATGTACCACCCTTACATAGCAGGAAATCATTATTCTTCTTCCTTCTTTTTATTATATACTTTCATTTCTTGCCAACAATCCACTATCTTGTTATGCATTATATCAGAGTGAATTATACTAACGTCAGATATGTTTTAAATAAAATCTATCAAATATAATCTAGCTGTCATTTTTAAATCAGATACCACAAAATGTGTTCCCTGTTAGAAGTGTCTTATTATAAACTGCAGTGTGGTCAATCTGTTATATTGATATACTATTATTACTGTACTGAACTGCTGTTATTTGCCTAGGTATGTAACCTCTGTAAAAATTTTAATCATAAACCTAAATGCTTGCTTAGATATGATAACTACTTTATATACTGTATTTTTATCTAATTTGCTGACCTTGGAGCTTTTCTCACTGGGCTTCCACTGAAAATGGACATGTATCCAGTCGGACTATTGTGGTCAACAAATGTAAAATAAAATAAAATGAAATAAAAATTATATAACAAGCAATCAATCTGTAAAATATAACAAGCAATCACAACTACAAACCAATTATTATTAGTTTTAAAGCTCATTTTTACCTTTAATTTATTATATAATATGAATTATGCATATTCCTTATGTATGATTTAATACAATGTGTTTTAATTCTAGATATGAATGCTTTTAAGTTAATTTATCAGTGTTAATACTTAAAGCACACTGCATTTCCTGTTTTAACATTTTAACATCCTAGTACATTACCTCCTGTTCAAAGGGTGAGTTGAAAGGTCAGCTTTCACTTTAAGGAAGAAGAAGTTAAGAACAGCAACTTATAGAACCCTTTAAAGCTTATAAAGCCTCACAAAAGTACTTGTGTCACTAAATAGCTTCTTTTAAAGCTAAATTATGTTAAAGGTATGAAAATAGTTTGTTTAGCTTTATTTACATACACAGAAATGCTCATCGCATTCACGAGTGAATTTAAACACTTCAGTCTTAAATATTAACCTTTCAAAGCCATCTAATCAAGAAAAAATAAATAAAAGTCTTTAAACTTTCAAATACTTCCACAAATATAGATAACATTTTTTTTCAGAAACTCTGCATGTATGGACAAACTTGCAACAATCACGATTATTCATGTTTAACTTTCATTTTAAAATAAAGGCTTAGCAAGTTACTTTCATCATCATCATCATCATCAGCCCCCTTTTTCCCATTTTTTTTTTTTACATGGGGTCGGAGTATCATGTTAACTGTTGCCAACTGCCAACTCTCTTGATTCAGTGCCACACTCCTGCCTACTTCAACACTCATGCCTGACTGTCACAGATCTTTCACACAATCCATCAACCTCTTTGGATGTCCTCACTTCCTCTTAGCTTCTTCCTCTCTGTCCCAAATCTTCCTCACCAGATTGTCTTCTGTTTTTCTGCATGTGTCCAAGCCACTGTAATCTGTTCTCTTTGATCTTTTCTGCAATTGGAGCTACTTTGGTTTCTGCTCTTATGTCCTCATTCCTTCGTCAGTCCCACAGTGTGCATCCTACCACCCTTCTCAAGCACTTCATCCATCACCTCTCACTTCTTTAACTGGTCTGCCTTTACTGCCCAGTTTTCTGTACCATACAGTAGTACTGGGTGGACCACTGTCTTGTACACCTTACTTTTCAGCTTCTTTGGCATTCTTCTGTCATATACTACACCTGACACTCTATGCCATTTGGCTGCATCCCCTCTGATTCTAGCTTTGACCTCTTCATTCAGACTTCCCTTCTCCTCAACCAACCCTCCCAGATAGTTGAAACTGTTTACCTGTTCTACTATCTTTCCTTCTATCTCTGTTCTCAGGATTTCCCCAATTTGCTGCCATTACCACCATCTTATCTGTGCTTAGTTTCATCCCATGAGCCTTCAGTTTTGCATTCCATTCTCCTATCCTTTGCTGAAGTTCTAGCTCAGAGTCTATCTGTAATGCCACATCATCTGCATACTGCAACTTTGTTGATCTGTCCTCTCTGACCTGTTTGCTAATGTAGTCCATCAGCAGTATGAACAGCAGTGGGCTCAGAGCAGAACTCCGATGTACACCCACTCCCACTGGGAACCCCTCTGTGAGGCCAAACACTGTTCGCACTTGAGTCATTGGGTCCTTGCACATAGCCTGCACCAACTCTACCAATGTTTCTGGGACTTCAACCACTGCAATACTGCCCAGATCAGCTTTTTTGGGACCTTGTCATACGCTTTCTCTAGGTCGAGAAATGCCCAATTGGACTCTCACCAGGTTACTTTAAACAGTAAAATAACTACTAAATATTGTAAGAAGAGAGTAACTAAACATAATTAGAGATAAATCAATGAGTCCAACATTTCATATGTAGATGTTTTCTCAGATTTTCATGTGCTAATTTATATGAAGCTTTCTATCAGTCTATAAAGAGACCTAACAATGAAACTTGCCTAACAATGAAACTTGCATTGAAAGAATGTCAGTAATGTGTGATGAAAATTCACCTAACAAAGGTGTCAATGATGTGCTAATTGTGTGGGGACATTCCAATACTTTCTTTTGTGTAGGTAAAACACCCACTTATGTGAATGTTGTTGTTGTCTTTTGGCTTTTCCCGGTTAGGGGTCGCCACAGCGGAACTCCGGTCTGCTAATGATTGGCAGTAGATTTTCACAAACAACGAGGTGCCAGCTCGATGTCCAACCTTCAACAAAGGCACGCCCATTTACGCATGTCTTTCGATTGCCCACCCAACCGCAGGGAGGACATGCAGACTCCACACAGAAGGCACTCCCTGCACTCCAGCTGAGAATCAAACGGCAGAACTTCTTGCTGTGAGGCAACAACGCTACCACTGCACCACCGCGGAAGTACCCACTTATGTGAATAACAATGCAAATTAGCATTTTCTTTTTTGCTGTCATTTTAATTTCTAAGTACAGTGTTTAGTAACACAGCACAAAACCATATTAACCATAACCATAAAGAAAAATATTACCATAATTGCCACTTACACATCTCTCAACAATACTCCCACTGTCATTCAGGAATTCATGGCCTGGACAGTCTCAACTTACACCCACAAAACCATTATCACAGGTGACTTCAACTTAGACTGGAGCACTTGCACTGGTGATAACCCCTCCACCTTCATAAATCTACATGTTTTTTTTTCCCCAAACTATCCAATTTCCCACTCGAGTAGATAAACATAGCAAAAGGGAATCTATCTTAGACTGGTCACTTATTAACAGTATCACCCACAACAATCTATCTGGATGCCTTCAAAATAATCTAAATAACTACAGACCTATGTACTTAATCCATCATCAAATCAACCCACCCAGAACCATAGTTTACAAAGTTGTACTAAATACCAAAAACTTCTCGAATTAAGTATTCTTACACATAATCCATAAATGTAACTGGGCACCACTCCATCATCTCCAACTCGACCAGTCCATAACGTACTTCAATGACACATTTCTAGCTATTCTAAATAGCTTAGCACCAACTTGTACATGTCATGTTAAAAATAAGAGACTGACCTGGATATCAAAAGAAACCATTAGACTTCAAAGACTAAGGAACAAAACCTAGTTTTAATACCAGAAAACAAAAGACAATAAAACTCTGTTAGCATACCAGCAGCTCCACAATCAAACAAATAAACAACTCAAACTAGACAAAAAAAACATTATACATCTATGCAAAACAAATATGAAAACAATCACAAAAAGTTCTGGCAGGCAATTAACTCACTCCTCCAACCAGGTAAAGCCACAACCCCAGAACCAACAACCAATAACCAAAGCACGAATCAATGCCTACTTTATAAACACCATTCTCTCCTTAGTTACAGGGAACAATTCCACCACACCATCTCTTACACCTAATGTGGAATTTAACAATCACTTTTTTGACCTCAAACATTTCCCAACTAACATCATAAGAACAATTCTGAAAAAGGTGAAACTTTCATCCTTAGCAGCTGACCAACTCCCCAATGAGTACCTCAAACTTTCAGTTGATGCCATAGCTCTCCCTATCTCCATTCTGGTAAATATGTCTTTAGCAGAACAATATGTCCAAAAATTATGGAAAATTTCCTATATCACCCCTGTACATAAAGGAGGAACATTAACATAAACAATTACAGAACCATAGCCATCCTTTCCCCCTGTGTCAAAAATTCTGGGAAAATGTACACACACTCAATTACTACAACACCTACTATCTCACAACCTTATCTGTACTTCCCAACACAGTTTCAGACTGAAACACAGCACCACCACAGCCCTAATTAATTTCTCTAACACCATCAACCAACTCAGAAATTCAAACCAGCAAGTAGCATCAATATTCCTAAACATGTCAAAAGCAACAATGTCTCCCATCAAAAAACTCCTTAATACTCTTGCCTCACTAAACCTATCAAAGACTTCCCTCTCCTGGTTCCTAAGCCATATTTCTGACAGACAGAAAGCAGTATGATGGAAATCTGAACTCTCACCACTTCTGCCTGTCTCGGTCAGAGTCCCCCAAGGAGCCATACTAGGACTCCTTATTTTCACCATCTTCTCTAATGATCAAGCCTCATCCATAGCACACACTGAAGTAGTTCAGTATGCGGGCGATGCAACTTTAATCTGCTCAGCAAATACCTTACCAGGCCTCCAAATAGTAGCCCAGCAAGCTTTTAATAATATCAAAACATATCTAAGTAAATCACAACTAATCCTCAACCCCAAAAAGACACAGTTAATGCTATTTACTAGTAGCAAACAATCACCCACCACCTCTCCTTTCACCATTCTCTCAGGAAACAACACAATCATCCAACCAGTTGAGCATAAAAAACTCCTTAGTGTGACTATCGGCAACAAATTCGGATTTGACCAACACATAGCCATCACAATTAAGAAAGTTCACATTGAACTTGGCTCACTGTACAGACGTAAGCCACTCCTCACTGACAATACCAGACTAGCCATATCCAGAACCTTTGTCCTCTCTGCACTCCTTTATGCCCCCCCTTTACCAACTTAAAAAAATCAGACTTAACCAAACTAGAAACTGGTTACAACAAAATAACCCCCTTTGTAGCCAACCTTCCCCACCAAACCCTCCATTGTATTGCTCTACATACATTAAATTGGCTCGAGCTAACTAACCTTCTCCATCTCTACCAACTTAAATTCACACACAATATCATCTTTCATACTGACAACTGCCCATCCATCAAGGAACTTGTTCACTACTCATGCCCACAAAGGCTAAAATCTGCAGACAGAAACTTTGTCACAGTAAACAAAGCTAACAACACTCATGGTGAAGCCCTATTCTCAAATCAAATAGCCAAATTATGGAACTCTCTACTCCACACCCTCCAAAACACACCTGAGTCTACAAATTTCAAACAACTACTATTTGAACATCTATCCAAAAACTGGCATTGCTCCAGCTCCAAACCTGAATGAGAAGATATCTATTACTCTCTCAACATACTGTCCACTTCTTACTTAATTTTCTCTCTCTCCTCTGTGTTACTACTGTTTGTAAAAAAATATAAAGGAAATCTCATTTGTTCATAACTATTATTTAATATGTACACAATACTAATTTTATTATTCTTGCAGTGATCTTCACTGAAATGCTTATGTGATTTTCTTTTTTGAACTTATCTACTAGAAAACAGTACTGAACACATTTGCACAGACTAACTAGTTGATGTGTATTCTGCATCGTACTATATGTATACTACTGTACTATGTAATTATTATATTTTGCTTACATTTCTGTGGAGCTTTTCTCCCTGGGCCTCCACTGAAAACGGGCTTCTGGCCCAGACGGACTTTCCCAGTAAAAAGAAAGAAAGGAAGGAAGGAGGGAAGAAAGAAAGGAAGAAAGTAAAGAAGGAAGGGAGGAAGAAAGAAAGAAAGAACGAAAGAAAGAAAGGAATGAAGGGAGGAAGAAAGAAAAAGAAAGAAAGAAAGAAATAAAGAAAGAGAAAGAAAGGAAGGAAGGAAGGAAGGAAGAAAGAAAGAAAGGAAGGAAGGAAGGAAGGAAGAAAGAAAGAAAGGAAGGAAGAAAGGAAGGAAGGAAGGAAGGAAGGAAGGAAGGAAGAAAGGAAGGAAGGAAGGAAGGAAGGAAGAAAGAAAGGAAGGAAGGAAGGAAGGAAGGAAGAAAGAAAGGAAGGAAGGAAGGAAGGAAGGAAGAAAGAAATAAAGAAAGAAAGAAAGAAAGAAAGAAAGAAAGGAAGGATGGAAGGCAGGAGGGAAGAAAGAAAGGAAGAAAAGAAGGAAGGAGGGAAGAAAGAAAGGAAGAAAGAAAGAAAGAAAGAAAGAAAGAAAGAAAGAAAGAAAGGAAGGAAGGAAGAAAGAAAGAAAGAAAGAAAGGAAGAAAGAAAGGAAGGAAGGAAGAAAGAAAAAGGAAGGAAGGAAGGAAGGGAGGAAGGAAGGAGGGAAGAAAGAAAGAACGAAAGAAAGAAAGGAAAGAACAAAAGAAAGAAAGGAATGAAGGGAGGAAGAAAGAAAGAAAGAAAGAAAGAAAGGAATGAAAGAAGGAAGGATGAAAGGAAGGAAGAAAGAAAGAAAGGAATGAAGGAAGGAAGAAACAGAAAGAAAGGAAGGAAGGAAGGAAGGAAGGAAGAAACAGAAAGAAAGGAAGAAAGAAAGAAAGAAAGAAAGAAAGAAAGAAAGAAAGAAGGAATGAAGAAAGAAAGGAAGGAAAGAAGGAAGGATGAAAGGAAGAAAGAAATAAAGAAAGTAAGGAAGAAAGAAAGAAAGAAAGGAAGGAAAGTAGGAAGGATGAAAGGAAGGAAGGAAGAAAGAAAGAAAGAAAGGAAGGAAGAAAGAAAGGAAGGAAGGAAAGAAGGAAGAAAGGAAGGAATGAATGAGGGAAGGAAGGAAGAAAGAAAAAGAAAGAAAGAAAGAAAGGAAGGAAGAAAGGAAGGAAGAAAGAAAGAAATAAAGAACTTAAAATGTTTGTTTCTTTACCTAAGTTTCATCATATTGATATGTCATATTCAGTGATATATTTGGTATAACGTATTAAGTTCTATTTGGAATTAATTAACTTCACTTATATATGCAACATACAATCAGTACATTTGAAATAAGGAATAAAGTTGATTTACCTTGTAAAAAGTGGTATTATTACTGATCTTTACTATTCATACATTTTTGTGCTACAGAACCAATAATACAATGAGAATGATGTAATTTTCGTCTATCTTTCAATTTTTACTCTCTCTGTCTTTAACTGACCATCCATTCCTTGTTGCACTTCTTTTGAGAGATGTAGACAAATGCCAGTCTGTTTCATTCATTTCTTTAAGCATTTTTTCCTCTGTATAAACTCCAAAGCGTGTTCCAAAGTGTTAAAAGTCCTCTGTCCTTCTGTAAGATGAATCTTTGTTTTGGCTGGAAACAAAATGTGTGCTTTAATATTGTTTTTCTTTAAGTCCGTTATAAGAGGAACACATGCATTTCTTTTTGACACAACTTAAGCTGAATAACCACCGTCAAATCTTATGTTTTATTTTATTTTAACTGGATAATTAGCCCATAATGTTTTTATTTTGGCTAGAAAATAATCTAACTATCGCTGACCTTGGCGTAGGTGGATTTTTCTTTATCAATGTATTGGAAAGTGATCTGTGTGACCTCCCAATACCAAAGGAAAGAGCTTCAGGCAGGTTCATTGTCTTAGGCAGCCAGGTATTTAGAAATTGAATTGTGCTGTCTCCTTCCTCTTTCTCTGGGGTGCTATAAATCCTAATGTCGTTCCTTCTGGATCTGTTTTCTAGAGCTTTTATTTTTTCTCAAATTAAGTTATTTTGTTTCAGGAGAAATTCAGTCTTATTCTCACTGTCAGTCATTCTTCCCTCTAAATCAGACATTGCCTGTTCTGTATTTGAAATTTGTGAATATTGTTGTTCAAGAGCTTCACTCAACACTTCTACCTGTCTTTACACTCCCTTTTAATGTTGTTTATTTTGCTTTCCAGTTTATCCGTCTTTACAGAAAGTTCACTGCTGTTACTGAGTATACACTGAATGTCTCTCTTCATTGTATTGTCCTGTACACTGGCTTTAAGAGTGACTCATTCTGAGGGAAATTAGTTTCTTGACAGGAAAAAAAGCAATGAAAAAGGTTTCAAACTTATTTTCTTGTAGTAGTTTGTTCAGAAGTAGTTTAATTATACATCCATCAAGTTTTGAAACATGTTCTTTGAAATTTTCTGTAAAAAATCCTGTCAGAGATATTAAAATGAAGCAGAGCAAAAAATACAGTGCTGGTAACTGCTCGCCATCTTAGCCATATTAAAATGAAGCAGAGCAAAAAATACAGTGCTGTTAACTGCTCGCCATCTTGGCCATATTAAAATGAAGCAGAGCAAAAAATACAGTGCTGGTAACTGCTCGCCATCTTGGCCATATTAAAATGAAGCAGAGCAAAAAATACAGTGCTGTTAACTGCTCGCCATCTTGGCCATATTAAAATGAAGCAGAGCAAAAAATGCAGTGCTGGTAACTGCTCGCCATCTTGAAAATACAGTGCTGGTAACTGCTCGCCATCTTGGCCATATTAAAATGAAGCAGAGCAAAAAATACAGTGCTGTTAACTGCTCGCAATCTTGGCCATATTAAAATGAAGCAGAGCAAAAAATACAGTGCTGGTAACTGCTCGCCATCTTGAAAATACAGTGCTGGTAACTGCTCGCCATCTTGGCCATGCCCTCCAGTACAGTAATTTCCTGATTACAGTACGGAGCAAAGTTATGCAAGCAATAATGCCCAACAGGGTGTTTGTTATTGTGGAAATAATGTCTGCCCAGGGGTGTTCACAGGTGGAGGGCCTATACACCCCTGGAAGGGCATTATTTCTACAACCTTATTTATTTGAGAGATATTACTCTGTACTTATGATGACTATAGGGAAAAATATTTCAACCTATGTGTTATATTCATTATATGTATACCTGCCTTGTCAAGTCTTGTAAGTTTCTTAGCTAAGTATTGAACCTACATATTTAACTGTAACCATTTATTTTGTTGATTTTCATTAGTTTGTTGTTTGCATATGTAACTGTAAAAATGTATTTGGTTGATTTTCATTTGTTTGTTTGCATATGTAACTGTAACCATTTATTTGGTTGATTTTCGTTAGTTTGTTGTTTGCATATGTAACTGTAACCATTTATTTGGTTGATTTTCGTTAGTTTGTTGTTTGCATATTTAACTGTAACCATTTATTTGGTTGATTTTCATTAGTTTGTTGTTTGCATATGTAACTGTAAAAATGTATTTGGTTGATTTTCGTTTGTTTGTTTGCATATGTAACTGTAGCAATTTATTTGGTTGATTTTCATTAGTTTGTTTTTTCCATATGTAACTGTAACCATTTATTTGGTTGATTTTCGTTAGTTTGTTGTTTGTATGAGGAGCTTTTCTTCCTGGGCCGATACTGAAAATCGGTTTCCACCCAGTCAGATCTTCCCAGTAAACAAATGTAAAATAAAGAAATAAATGTAAGCAGGTTTGTCCTTTTATAAGGGTAATAATTAACATCTGTTCCTATTTTTGAGCCTTTGTTCCCCCTTTATTTTAGGCTTTAACTAGACTTCTTCAGTTGAAAGGTCCAGAGGTTATGCAAACCTCTTTACTGTTGCTGCTGCTGCCAGTGGTCGATCTCATTCACTCTCTTTCTCTCTCACATACGCTTACACCTCTGCTTCAGAAAATGCATGCTAACACAACTCATTTATAATATGTTCCTATTTTGAGCCTTTGTCCCCTGTTTATTTTAGGCTTATCCAGATACCTTGAGTTTAGATGTTGAGAGGTGTGCATACCTCTTAACTGCTGCTGGCAGCCACACATATACACACACACACACACACACACACACACACACACACACACACACGCACATGCTTTTTAATTTTAATTATTTTTTATTTTACACTCAATAAACAGTAAGAGCGCTGCTTAGCGAGTGTAAAATAATGGCAGCTGTTTTTTTTTATTCCGAGCTCCACGGCAACATAATAAGCTGCCATGAAGCAGTGGACTCTTTTTTTGTGTGGGAATTACCTGTAGATTAACATCCTGCTAGGAATATTCTTTCTCCAATCATGGTGCGATCTACAGGCCGCCCATTCTCTAAAAAGAACTAAAATCTAAAGGGTTGCCATATTGCAACATTTCACTTGTAGAATACACTTTCTGACACAATGTTGATGTTTCATAAGGTTTAGTTGTACTGATATTCTGGGCACTGCTCTATCTATTTACATTGTAGCCAGTAAGAGCAGAGAGCTAAACATATTACAGGATGATATCAGCTACTATACCTACCTGTTCGATCCATCATAGTCTCCTCCAATTCCTATTGCTTCATAACCTGCGATCTTCTTTATATGGTCAAAATGATCTGAAAAACATAATAGAAATACTCTGTGTTTACTGAATACTCATCCAATGCACACTTACCTTAACATGTATGATACTGCAGTATTCTGACTGATACTCATGTCAAATACTGTTTTAATGACATCAAAATTAACTACTTCTGAGAACTACTCTGGGCAACTAGAATTCCAAGCAACTCCATAGTTTTCCATTTTCTTTTGGACTCTGACACTCATGATATCGCTGTCCTACTATTTATTAAAATATAAGGTTTCATGAGGAGACTTTTGTCCCTAAAATTAATGATAATTCTAATAACCTTTTTCTCTGAAGAATACTCATCCCAAATTTGGTTTTGCATTTACTAACTTCAGCATTCATTATTTATGGGATAGAGACAGGTCTTGGTTCAAGTACCTGAAGTTAAAGGAAAAGTTATCATCAGTTTTTCCTTGAAACACAGAAGGTGCAGTAAAACACACATGTGAATGGATAAGCTTCACATCTGCACATACATATGTAAATGGACATGCCTCACATCTGTGCACACGTGTGAATGGACATGCCTCACATCTGCGCACACGTGTGAATGGACATGCCTCACATCTGTGTACATGTGTGACTGGACATGCCTCACATCTGGAACAGAGAAGAGAAAAATTAATCATTAAAGTTGAGGAATGGTAGTTTATTTAAAGGAATTAATGCCCTGAAGCTTCATCATCTGTTTATTTGACTGTTAAATGAATAGTCGCTCTTGGCTTGTCAGAGAAGTATGTCATTTGCAGGTAACAACCTTCAGACTGACTATGATGACAAGGGGAGAGGTCAAATTGAATGGGGCACCAAGTCAGGCAGAACTAAATACAGTTAAATATATCTAATGACATGTTGTAGTTCGCTTAGAAACTAACATGATTATACAGTTAAATGAATGCCTGTTTTTTCACACAGAAATCTCAAGGTGTCCAACAAAATATATAGCACACACAACTGACACAAAACTGGCCAAAACAAGAATGAAGACCAGAGGGTTGAGCAGTTTATTAACAACATACAGAGAGATTTTTTACCAGATATTAGTAAAAATAGTAGTTTTAGATACAGCTTTTAGAGTGTAAAGGTTTGAGGTGGCATTTACAGAGTGGTGTGAGGTCCTCAGTATCCTGAAAAGGTTTATTCCAATCCAGCTCTATTCTTTCCAGTATAGACTGGTCTGTCCTTAGACAAATCCCTCTCAGTGATGCTGTAAGCATGTTCAACAGCATCTTCCTGAATACTCTAGACTCCTTTGCTCCCTCTAGGAAGGTCAGAATAAAATCAAATCATGCCCCATGGCTCTCCAAGGAAACTAGATCCCTTATGCAAGAAAGAGACAGAGTCTGGAAAGCCTGAACCAAAACTAAACAACCACCCCTTCTACTGAAATATAGAAAACTTAGGAACCTTGCTGAAAACAAATTACAAAAGACAAAAAGTCCTACTATAACACTGCCTAGCTCAGTAGCGAAACCAACCCTCAAAAGTTTTGGTCTGCTCTAAACAACATCCTCCTGGAGGTCCCACAAACCTCTCCCCTTACCCAAACACATCCCCACAGGAAACCGCTACCCTCCTCAATAATCACTTCAATGACACCATCCAAAAAGTCATACCCTCAAAGGCTAGCACTAATGCCATACCTACCCCTCCCAACCCTACAAACCAAACTACCTTCTCCTTTCACCTTGTTCCTACTTCTTACCTCAAATCTCTTCTTCTTAAGTTCAAACCCTGCTCTCCCTCTACTATCTACCTCATACCTTGCTCAGACCTGCCACTGAATCTATTGCCTATTCTATATCCATACTAATCAATAGATCTAGTCAAGAATCCACCATGCCTACCCTGTGGAAATCCTTCTTCACTATTCCTCTGGACAAAAGTGGGAACTCAACTGACCCTGCTAACTACTGACCCATTGCCATTCTATCCCCCTCTCAAAGATAGTGGAAAAATGCCTTCACTCTCAGCTTCTTAACCACCTCCTCCAGCATAACCTTCACACTTCCACTCAGCCTGGCTTTCGTCCCAACCACGGCACAACCAGTACCCTCCTATCCTTTACCCATACCATTGCCAAAGCCCTAGACAATAACAAACTCATATCCTGTCTTTTCCTTGACCTTTCCAAAGCTTTTGATACATTCTCTTATACTCTACTGCTATCTAAACCTGCTAAACTTAACCTATCTTCTTCCTCCCTAGCTTGGTTCTGTAGCTACCTATCCCGGCAGACAACAATTTGTCAAATGGCTCTCATCCTTTTCACCTTTCCTTCCTGTCCCAACTGGAGTACCCCAAGGTTCCATCTTGGGTCCCCTTCTATTCAATGTCTTCAGCAATGATCTATATACATCTTGCAATCAATCTTCTCTTATCCAATATGCTGATGACTCTACACTCATCTCTATCTCAAATAATACCTCCAAAAGTCATACCCTAACCCAGCAAGCCTTTCTATCAACCGAAAATGGCTGTCTGATAATCTACTTATTCTTAACCCCAAAAAGTCCAAACTCCTACTCTTCCTCCCCCGATCTCTTACTAACCATAAGTCTATCTTTGCTATCAAGTCTTCTAACAACACGATTATCCAATCCAATACCCACACAAAACTCCTTGGGGTCATCATTGATGATGAACTCAAATTCAACCTGCACATACTCCAATGTATAAAAAGAAACACACCAGAAACTGGGGTTACTTTATCATAACAAAAACTTTCTAAGCCCCAATGCCAGACTCACATTAGCACAAGCATTCCTCCTGCCCTCCCTTCTATATCCTGCCCCAGTACTCACAAACATTAAAACCACAACCCTGAACAAACCCCAACAAACATATCACAAAATTGCAAAATTTATCACAAACACTCCATAAAAGGCTCATTGCTGCATTGCTCTAAACTCTCTGCAGTGGCTCGAACTCCCCCAACAACTCCAACTATCTCAATTTCAAATGCTGCACCGCATTCATTACAAACCTTCATCCTGCCCATCTCTGTCATCCTTTATCTCTACCTACAAACCATCTCAAACCCTCTGTACATCTAACCAGCAGCTACTTAAAATATACCATCCCAAGAAAACTGTGGGCAAACTACTATACATTCTGTTGCCCTTGATTGGAACAAACTCCCCTTAGACATACGTTCCATCGGATCTATATTAAATCAGTGAATGCTTAAAAAAGTGAACGCTGATTCATCAACCCTATTTCAGCGAACGCTGAAATTCCCGAACACCCGGAACAGCAAATTTTTTCTCCGGGAAAAAAAATCGCTTAGCTGGTTTCGGGAGTTTGATCCAGCCAGCTCAGCGTGTACAGGGTAGTAGCACGCCTAACGGCAGGCAGGGAACCACAAGCTCAATGGAAATCAACCCAAACGGAGCAGCTCCTACATCGAATAATGCCATGGGGAATAACACAGATTTGCGACTCCACGGGGCTAATGATAACACATCTATTCCATCGATGGCCACCTTTTTAGCCAAGAAGGACTTTTTTTCGTCACTGGACAATAACAATTCTAATGTAGCCACTATTTCTGATGGGAATAATACGGTGAGCTCATCTATGTTTATGGACAAACTCAATTTATTTGATAATAAGTTGTTTCACTGTAGGAAACTTCAATTAGAAGTTTCATATTTACAGGAATGTATAAATTTAAAAATAATTCCAAAAGGGTTACGCCAGTGGCGTTACCCTGCAGGATTAATTAATAATTCTGTGTATCATCAAGAGCTCATTGCTTTATTTGATAAACAGGGCATTGAGTTCTTAAATTCTTTGATTAATTTTTATAATGTGGAACTCAACACACTACAAGTGGATTTAACACAACTTGAAATGTTTCTTCAGAGTCACTCTGAGTTTATCAGATATAAATATGATTATGCAAGGATTTTATCTAGCATTGATGCAACCATTAATAAATTAGTGGTTAACAAGAAAAGAAAAATTGACCGAGATTTAAAAGAATATGGTAACAAAAAGGCGTACCCCCCTCCCCCTTTGAATCAAACCAACTTGTTTAATACAAACAATAATCAAGTTATTGATCCCCCTTCTCAAGGGGAAGCACAAGACATTAATGAGAACTCTGAAGCGCCCCAAATTAGAAGAAGTGAGCGCATCAGAAATCAAAGCCATCAGGTTAATAATGCTAACATAAATGCTGGCAATTATAACCAGGGTCAACAGGCTTATAACTTGAATGCTAATAACCAGGGTTTTCACATGGTGGGGGATGCCACGAACCCTGGCACGAGCAGGAACAACAACAACTCCACTTCCAATCAGAGAGGGAAAACACAGAGGAGGAGGAAGGGGAACCAACGGAGGAGATAAGTAATATAGAGGATAGTTGCCCTAGTGCTCTAACTAGTCAGTCAGGAGATTTTAAGATCTACAATTACACAGTACTTACTGTAGAACAGAATGTCATTAATTTTTTATCGAGAGGTCTTAGTTTTGTGCCGGATAAGAAATGCAATGCAGTTAGAACTATTGTAGATCTGAAATTATATGTGCGCAAACTAAATTTGGCATTCAGACTAGGTAACACACCATCTCTCATAGATACTCACAGAGTTTCAAGCATCTTCAATCCCCCATTACATAATTCCCTTAATGTTTTTGAGAGAGTGTGTGAGAATGATTTAAGATCAATGGTCAATAATAGACCTAATCTTCACAACAGGAAATTTAACACATCTCAAGAAGAAATAGCATTCTTGTCTCTCCTTAATGAATGCAACATTAGGGTTATGTCTCCAGACAAGGGAGGGGGCTTGGTATTTATGGATGAATACCTCTATGAGAATAGGTTATTAGAACATCTAGACTCTGATAGTTATACACAGTCTAGTTTGAATGAAATACATATAGCATATAATAAAATTAAAAGAATTTTGGATGATTTGTTTATTGAAGGCATGATAGACAGTGACACTTTCCACTATTTAAATATGTCAGCGCCAAAAATTCCTACTTTGTTTGGCACACCAAAAATCCACAAGGATCTAAAAAATCCTCCTTTTAGACCAATTGTGGACGGACGAGGGTCCATTACATATGCCTGTGCCAAACTGGTAGATGAGATTTTGAAACCTTTATTAAAAACAGAGCCTCAAATCTGCAAGGATTCTTGGAGCTTTTTACAAGGGATAGACAAAATGGCGTTTGATAGAAATTGTATATTTTTAGTGGTGGATATCAAAGATCTATACACAGTCATACCCCAGAAACTAGGCATTGAGTGGACTAGGGACTTCATGTTAAGGAAAGAGGCTTCTAATGACCAGATGAATCTTGTTGAAACCTTACTAGAAGTCATTTTGTTCAATAATTTTCTCACTTTTAAAGGACAATTTTACCTCCAGAAAACTGGGATTGCAATGGGGTCCCCTTGTGGCTGCAGTTTTGCAAACTCTGTCCTAGCATATTGGGAAAATGAATTCCTCTTTCAGAACAACTTATACACACAACATGTCACTTGGTACAATAGGTACCAAGATGACATGTGTTTCTTCTGGAAAGGGCCAGTTGACCTAATCCCTCAATTTATGGAAAGCCTCACAAGCATGACTGATTTTTTACAATTCACTTACTTAGTAGGTATCAATGAGATGTGCTTTTTAGATGTAAAACTAAGTAAGGATATCTTGAATAGTAAATATAAATCAGAGATATTCAGGAAGCCCACACATTCTAATTCCTTTCTTCACTTCACAAGCTGTCATCCCTTTCACCAGAAGAGAAGCGTGGTGAAAGGACAGTTTGTGAGGGCTGCTAGGATGGTGTCGGATAAAGATGATTTCATAATTGAATGTGATAATTTGAGCAATAAGTTTGCCATGAGAGGGTATCC
This sequence comes from Protopterus annectens, assembly GCF_019279795.1. NCBI lineage: Eukaryota > Metazoa > Chordata > Ceratodontiformes > Protopteridae > Protopterus > Protopterus annectens. The sequence continues at coordinate 441,693,628 of NC_056742.1, forward strand.
AAACACTTTAATTAGGGAAGTTAAGGATGAGGTAGTCTCAAAACGAAACGCAGGGCATTTCCGACCTTTAATAGGAGGTGGCTCTATACAATCTAATGTAGAATCATCAAATAAAGACACATCACATTTTAATATTAATTTCATTTTCACTTTTTGTGTTGACTTTCAGGAAATTAGAGACATCATAAATAAAAACTGGAATTTTATCATTGAAGACACTGAATTAGTGAAAGCTATTGGCATAAAACCCAAGTTTGTTTATAAGAGAGGTATGAATTTGAAGAGTTTGTTGGACAGGTCTAGCCATAAACCAACTAGGACAAATATTGGTATGTCAAAATGTGGCATGTGTCCTCAATGTAAGCACATAAAGACAGGGAATAGTGTGTGTATTAGGGGGAAAACCTATGCCATAAAAGGGAGACATAACTGTGATAGTAACAGAGTGGTGTATGTGGCGGAGTGCATAAAATGTTATGCATTTTATATAGGCAAAACGGAAAGATCACTCAAGAAGAGAGCATATGAGCATCTGTATGCTGTTGGCAGAAAAGATTTAACAAATGCTCTTGCCAGGCACATACATGATGAACCTGATCATGGCTTTGTATTTTCGGTCATTCAACAAATCAATATCAGTATTAGGGGTGGACCATGGCAACTTTGGTTAGAAGAACAAGAATTACTATGGCAAATTAGAACAGCAGCCTATATTTCTCCAGGTCTTAATGAGTATGCATCACTAAAAAGCATACTAAAATTAAAAGCATTAATGAGGTGATGCTAGTATAGCTGGCTAGGTATAACATTTATTGGCGAGTGTTGTTTTGTTGTGTTTTGTGTTGTTTTGTTTTATTTTAACTTATTTTGTTTAAATGCTGCTAAAAATGAATTTTAATATTGGAGTAAAACATGATATTATGGTGTAGGGTAGAGAAATAATAATCATGATTCTCAACCAATTAATTAATTTTTTAACTCAAAGTGATGTTAATTTATTGTGAATCAATATATACATTTATATATTTTTATCATTCTACAGTTTAAATCATAGTTTACATGTATTTTATACAAACATTCATTTACATGTAAAATGTTCATATTTATTCTGTTTTGTTGGGAAAAACTATAGCCTTCTTGTATGCATTTATTTTAGATAGGATATTCACAGTTTTGTTATTTAAGCATAATTAATGAATCATTCAATTAACAAAAATGTAATCTCATTAAGCCATGTATTTAAAGAAGGCATCATGGTTGTCATTTTGTGTATGTCTGATGAAGGTTGGGGGATTACCTCGACCGAAAGCGCTTACTACATTAAACAGTCCGTGCAACTTTTTGGTCTCTGCTTGGTGCGTTTCTACTATTTTTTGGATTTTTGGTTTCGGGAGTTTGCCATTTCCTCCACTGTGGTGCAATCTCGGAGTTGGTATATTTAAGTAGGAGGTGTGGGGGGGGCTGTGCCCCCCACATTAAATACTGTTTTAAGTTTTTTTTTGTTTTGTTTTGTTTTTTGTGGAACAGCGATTTTTTTTTCCCTGGGGAAAAAAATCGCTGTTCCGAGTGTTCGGCATTTTTGCTGAACTAGGGTTGATGAATAAGTGTTCGCTTATTTAATATAGACCCGTTCCATCATCCACTCATTACACCTTAAAAATGAACTAAAGCATTATCTGCTCAACTCCAAGTCTTGCACCTGCCAAGGTCCAACATAAGCTCCAGCTCACCCTCTATAAAGTAATAATTGATTTCTCTCTCATCTCACTCCCACATCTCCATGTAAGATGGCAAGTGCTAAATGCTTTAATCAAGGATCATAAAAAAATTGCTAGTGAATTTTTATTTGTTATGTAAATAATAATGTCTATATTGCCTGATGCATGCATTTTACTATGTTCTTATTCTTGCTGTGAAATCTTATCTGTTTGAAGCTTTTGTCTATTGTCTCTCGTATATGTATGTACAAAAAAAAATCATTTGAATTGTGATTTTTCTACAACTGTCTATTAATGGAGCTTTTCTCCTCGGGTCTCCTCTGAAATTCAGACCCCAAACCGTGGGCAGCAAAGCAAAAGGAGGCGGAGTTGCAATATATATAAAAGACATACATACCTCCAGGCTGGTCAGACAGTATGACTCACAGGAGACACTCCAGGTACAGTTAACCATTGACAAGACCCCTATTCAATTCATAGCTAGCTACAGGCCCCCAACTTTGACTCAAGATGCCCACTCCACCTATCTGGACCTCTTTGAATTTATCAAGATTCAACTCTTTACCCTGATCCTCGGTGACTTTAATTATCCAGCCATAGATTGGAATAACTATTCATGCCAACACACAAATGCCCAGAGATTCTTTGATTTTGTCAATGCAAATGCCTTGGACCAGTTGGTTGACACTCCCACAAGAGGTGAAAATATCTTGGACTTGATATTAATCAACATGAGTCACCACTGCAACATCCCTACAGTGTCATCCTCCCTAGTAAGATCTGACCACAAAGAGGTCACTTTTGAAGTCACCATCTTCCCTAACCACCCCCCCCCCAGCTAGGGTCAAACAAAAAACTTCTCCAAAGCTGATTACAACCTCCTGAGGGATGTTATAAACAGCTTCACAGCCCCCTCCCCCTCCATAGGAACTGGCACATATGTCCAAACCTACACCAATGTATTATAGGAGCATTTATATAGCTGCATGGAATCAGGAATACCCAACAGGACAAAATCGTCCTCCTCAAGGAATTCTAAACCTGTCGAGTGGACATCTGCAATAAATAAACTGTATAATAAAAGGAAAAAAATTACTGTCCAGGACCAAGAAGGAGCAGATGCCTAATTGGAAGCAATCTCCTCTTAGCCTAAACAAGCAAATAAGAGCACTAGTGAAATCCTCCAAAGCAAACTTCGAGTCCAAACTGGCTACATATACTAAAGACAATCATAAGGCCTTCTTCACATATGTCCGCAGTCTCAAAGGAAGCACTCAGATCTGCTCATAACTGGTGGTCAAGGACACCACATACATAAACACTGTAGATATAGCCAACCTGCTGGCAGACAGGTTCATTGAAAACCTCACCCCTCTGTCCCCCCATCAGTAAATCAGGACATCCCCAGCACCTGCCCCCTCCCCTTACTTCTAAGGGAGCAAGTTATCACTGCCCTCTCAAAGGCAAAAAATACAGCCTCCATGGGACCTGATAACATCCCGGGCTGCATCCTAAGTGAACTCAGGCAGGAACTTGCAGCACCATTAGCCACCATATTCAACCAAACCCTGAGTATTGGCTTCATCCCAGCTGAGTGGAGGACAGTCATTGCCATGTCATCCCTTTACACAAAGATGAAACGTCCACCGATCCAGAAAATTATAGACCCATCAGCCTAACTAGCCTGATCTGCAAGGCCATGGAGTGGATTATCATGGACATCATTAACAAGGACATTGGCAACATCCAAGCACTTGATCCCACACAATTTGGTTTCATCAAGTGGAGGTCATGCCTGTTAAATTTGGTCGACTTCTTTGAGGCAGTCACCAAAGCCATGGACAAGGTGAAGACTGCCTATCTGCCTATCTTGACCTGGCCAAAGCCTTTGATACTATTACCCACTTGGATATAATAGATAAACTCTCTCAACTAGGTATCAATCTGTATGCTACCAGATGGGTAGCAAAATGTACCACAGATAGAACCCACCTAGTCAAAATAGGGGAAGCCACCTCAAGCAGTAGACCTGTAACGAATAGTGTACCCCAGGAATCAGTCTTGTGGCCTCTGTTGTTTGGGATATGCTTTTCTGAGGTGCAGGCCAAAACCAGTGGGCTATGGCTGACTAAGTTTGCAGATGACTGCAAGCTGAGTGCTGTCATCAATTGCCCTAGTGATGTGGACATCCTCCAAGGGGTTTTCACCCAAACAAATGACTGGTGCCAGAAACACAGCCTCAAACTGAATACCAAAAAATGCATCATCATCCCCTTTGGGGAAAGTGACATCCCCACAAATTATCACATTAATAACAAGGTCCTAAGCACGCAATCAGTCGTGAGGGACTTGGGCACCTAGGTTGATAGAAAACTGACTTTTGACCACCATATTGCCTCCATTGTACAAAAAGCTTTCTACATGGCCCACCTCATTAGTAAGGGTATCTCACCCAGGGACAACATGGTCATAACATCCCTGTATTCTTCCCTTATAAGAGCCATTATTCAGTACAATGCCCCTTTCAGCATGTACCTCACAAAGCACATCCAGCAGCTGGAGAGACCACATAGGTTCCTCAGCAGGAGAATCCAGGGCCTCAAACATCTACCCTACACAAATAGGCTAAAGGCTCTGTCCCTCTACTCAGTCTCATACAGATGCCTTAGAGGTGACCTCTGTCTGGCATATAAAGCAATCTCAGACCGCACCTTGATGGGAATGCTGCATATCCACAAATCAAGCTCCACTTGAGTAACCTGCATGCGCAACCTCAACTTCGTCTGTGACATCAATAGGACTTGGGGGGACAGATTTGTGTCCCAGAGACTTCCCATTCTGTGGAACAGACTTCTTCTCCACGTCAAGCAGAGTACCTCATTAACCCTTTTTAAGTGCAACTTGGATAACTGGATGGGGAACAAAAAATGCACCCTTGGGATTCCCCCTGTGTCCCAGCTGGACAGGGACATCGGATGCTGACTTGTCGGAACACAGGCTAAATTATTGGCTAGGCTTGTAAGGGCCTCAGGGCCAATAGCCTAGTAACTTCCTATGATCCTATGATTTAAGCATCTGGCACTGTGGCATACAAAGATAAATAACTGACTGCACCCATATGACCTGAATCTGACTATTGGCATTAGTGCTGGAAGGACTTGGCAGGGATGAGGAAAGTAAACAGCCCAAGCTGAATCATCCATCCTTATGGGAGTGTAAAGGCTTGGCTCAGTGCAGTGACAAAACCTGCAGGACTGCAGGTGATGCTGTCCATAAGAAAGAACCTAGCATGTACATGCTGCAAACTAATGTGCTGCTTGGCCAGAAGATTTATCATGTCAGTAGCATGCATGTGTCCCTTGAAAGCAACTCAATGCAGAACATACAAGCTGCCAGGAGGGAGTTTAAGATACGCCTCATGATCTGCAGACTGATGGCTCCCACTGCATGACTCTCATCTTCATGGGGGATCAGTCAAAGAATGAAGACACTGGAGAGTACTTACCTGTACTGGCAAAGTCCTTCTGTCTGCCTGTCTGTTGTCCTTCCAATGGAATAGATAAGCCTGCTGATTACAGGAAGAGGAGTCATTGGGATGATGTTGAAGATAGTACAGTTTTGTACCTACCATAAATGTAGATGTTTGAGTTTTCACCCTGCTGCAGTCATCACACTTGGGTTATCCTGCCGTCAGGTGGTCCCGCAGTCGGCCTGAGTTCCAAAGTCTTGGTCCGGCGTCGGTTGCTGTCGCTTCTTCCCTGACGTCAGTGCGGCAGCGGTATAAATAATGCATCCAACGCCATTTTCTTCAGTTTTTCTTGCCCCAGATGTCAGGTGCCCCCAAATAGGTGGTCAGTAATTTTTTGCACAAACACAAAATCCCTCCAGCTATAAGCAAATTCATCAGGAAGGTATAGCAGAGATTTAGCCAGTTAGATCAGAGGGGATGGAGGGAGGGTAACCTGGACTGCAGCAGGGTGAACACTCGAACATCTACATTTATGGTAGGTACAAAACTGTACTAAGTTCATCGTGTTATCCTGCTGCAGTCATCACACTTGGGTAGAATCCCAAAGCTAAGGATGGGTGGAGGAGTCATAGAGGGTTAGAGGAGGCTAAAAGGCCCTGCAGAACTGCAGTGGCGAAGCCAGCCCTAGTCTTAGAGTAAAGTGGTAAGTGATAGTGTTTGGTAAAGGTGTGTACTGAACTCCAAGTTGCAGCTTCCAAAATCTCCTTGGTTGGGACCCCCCTGAGAAAGGCTGTAGAAGTAGCTGTTGCCCTGGTGGAATGGGGCCTAATGGTAGCAGGAACTGGTTTTCCATGATGGGTATAGCAAAAATGAATGCAATGCCCTATCCATTTGGAAATGGTTTGTTTTGATATAGCCTTCCCTTGTGAAGCTGTAGCATAGGATACAAAGAGCTGGTCAGATTTTCTGAAAACCTTAGTTTTATCCAAGTAGTAACAAAGTTGCCTGTGAATGTCCAAGGAATGCAGGAGTCTTTCTCCTTTGTTCTGTGGATTTGGGAAGAAGGTGGGTAAGTGGATGGTTTGATTTAAAGCCACACCGGAAACCACCTTAGGCATGAAGGAAGGATTTGTTCGTAGAGAGACTCTGTCTTGATGGAAAATGAGGAAAGGTTCCACTGCCATTAGTGCCTGCAGCTCTGAAGCTCTTCTGGCTGAAGTTATTGCTAGCAGCAGAGCAGTCTTCCATGATATAAACTGTAGATCTGAAGAGAAAGCTGGTTCAAAAGGAGGTAGCGTAAGTTTTTCCAGAACAAAATTGAGGTCCCATGTTGGTGTAGGTGCTCTCCTTGGGGGCCTAATGTTTTTTGCCCCTCTGAGGAACTGCCTTAGAAGTGGATGTGAAAATAAGGGTGGATTCATGTTGTAGTGAGCTGAAATAGCTGATGCGTGGATTTTAATGGAAGAAAAGAAAGACCTTTGTGCAACATCTCATTTAAATACTGTAGAATCTGAGGCATGTGAGGCTGAAGTGTATTTTGGCCTTTAGCTTGGTTCCAGGCGCAAAATCATTTCCATTTGTCCGAGTAGGCCTTCCTGGTGCTGGGCCTCCTAACTTCCAGAATAACATCCATAACTGCTTGGGAAAGAGGAGCTGGCTGGATGGTTAGGTGATTTGCCATGCAGCCAGATTTAAGGTCTTGAGCTGGCTGTGTAGAATCTGATTGTTTTGCTGTGTGAGCAAATGGGCAATTTGTGGTAATATCCAAGGTGGGCCCTGGGCCATATTCCTTAATAGTGGGTACCAGTGCTGGCATGGCCAGTCTGGGGCTATGAGTATCAGTCGTGGTCTCTCCTTTCTGACTTTCAGAAGCACCTTTGTGAGGAGAGGCAATGGAGGGAAGGCATATACTGTCAGGTTTTTCCAACTGAATGAGAGTGCATCCACTTTCCAAGCTTGATGGTGAAGTGTCCTTGTACAATATTTTGTCAGCTGATAGTTTTGGGGGGCTGGCAAACAGGTCTATGTCTGGAAGGCCCCATTTTTGAGTTATCATTGTGAATACTTGTGTATCCAGTTTCCACTTGTGGGGATCCATGATGTTTCTACTGAGGTCGTCTGCCAATGTATTCTTTTTCCCTGGCAGGAATTGAGCTTGTAACTGAACTTGGAAAGCCAGTGCTGTGTTCCACAAGGTCATTGCTTGCCTGCATAAAGGGTAGGAGTGTGTACCCCCTTGTTTGTTTATGTACCACATTACTGTGGTGTTGTCCGTCCTTATTGTTAGTTGTCCTGGATGTAAAAGGTTCTTGAAGGCTGTCAGAGCATTCTGTACAGCTAGCATCTCTTTTTGATTGATGTGCAGATTCCTTTGATCTGCAGTCCATATGCCTTGAACGCACTGTCCTGCCATGTGTGCCCCCCAGGCGTACTCCGATGCATGTGTTGTCATACTTTGCTTGGCTGGGGGTGAGGTGAAAGGCTGACCCTTGTTGAGGTGACATGCCTGTGACCACCATATAAATTCCTGTTGTAGCAGGGAATGAGAGATATCATTGTGTCCAAGCTGTGGCTGTGTTGAGGCCACATGCTTTTTAGGTATCACTGTAATTTCCTCATATGCAGCTTTGCAAATGGTATTAGTAGAATGCAAGATGCCATGAAGCCCAAGGCCTGCAGAATTTTTCTTGTAGGGAGTTGGGTCTTTGTTGCCATTGTTTTGAAACATTGAGTCAGTTGTTGTTTGTCTGGCATCAGAAAAGACTTCTGGGCCATTGTATTCAAGCTGGCACCCAGGAATGTCATATTTTGTGAGGGTACTAGTTTTGATTTCTTTTTGTTTACTATGTACCCCAGGCAACTTAGAAGATGTTTTACAAAAGCCAGATGCTGTAAGAGGATGTCCTTGCTTTCTGCTTGGATGAGGCAGTCGTCCAGGTATGGATATATTTGAATTCCTCTTTGTCTGCAGTATGCAATTACTGGAGCCAGACATTTTGTGAAGACCCTGGGCACAGTGGATAAGCCAAAGGGCAGTGCAGAGAATTGGTAATGGGTTGAACCTGCAATGAAACGGAGGTATCGTCTGCAACTTTGTCTGATAGGGACATGCAGGTATGCCTCCTTGAGGTCCAACATTACTAGCCATGCTTTCTTGCCCAACATGGGAAGAAGCTGCTGTAGTGTTAGCATCTTGAATTTGGGTACTAGTAAGAAGGTGTTTAGAATTGAAAGGTCCAGAATTGGTCTCCAGGCATTATCCTTTCTGGGAACTAGAAAGAGTCTTGAGTAAAATCCTTGGCCTTGCTCCCGTGTAGGTGCCAGTTGAATGGCTCTCATGTCCATGAGAGCTGTAATTTGTTTTTGTGCCTCTGCCCATTGATTTTGTGGCAGGTTTGGCATTCCTCTTTTCATTGGCAAGGTGTGGAAATGGAATCTATATCCTCGTGAAATTATGTCTAGGACCCATTTGTCCTTTGTGACAATGTGCCAGTTGTCTGAAAAAAGTGCGAGTTTTCCTCCCAAGGAAGCTGCCAAGAGAGCGTTGCTTGGCCACATGAGGTGTAAGTCATTGAGTTTGTCATCTAGCAGTTTGGGGCCTGTCTTTTCCTCCCTTCTGTGTTGCAGCGCCCCATTGTCGAGGCTTGTATTGGGCTTGTGGTTGTCCTTTGCCTCTTGGATGTCTGTATTTACCCCTCTGTGGTCTGTCAGTAGCTGGAAAGGACCAATTTTTTGTTGGCCAATTTCTGCTGAATCGAGGGGGCTGTACCTGTAGAAAATCTTTGACTGTCTGCATAGATTTTGCCTTATCCTCCATTTTCTTTAATACTTCTTCTGCTTTAACTCCAAATAGAACATCCTGCTGTAAGGGAGCATCTGGAAGCTTTGCTTTAATATGATTAGGCAGAGTTTGTTCCTTTAACCAAGCATGCCTACGTATAACAGACCCAGTGACAGCTGCTCTGCAGGAAGCCTTTAAGGAATCAAACCCACATTATAAAGTATGCTTGCCCACCTGTTCAGTTGCATGCAACAGATCCTGCATTTCTTTCAATTCAGACTGTTGAGGGAGTGTGCTCATTTTTTGTCTTAACTGAGACATTAGAAATTGCTGATATTTTAGTATGTGAAATTGGCAATTTAGTGCTCTCATAGCTAGAGTGGATGAGGTGTAAACTTTTTTCCCCCACCTGTCAAGTGCTCTGGAATCCCTTTCAGAGGGTACATGATTTTTTGCCATAGATGCCTTAGCCCCTTTGGGACCCTGGGAGATAGTCTCTGGATCAGCAACAGGGCTTTTATAAAGGAATTTGTGGGAGTCAGGCACTCTATAGTATCTGTCTGGTTTGGCTGGAGCAGGAGGTAGAGAATCTGGGTTCAAACTAGATTCTAAGTATAAACCCCACCACCCTCCAAGAATATAAACATCTTCGCAACCTGGCTAAAAAATCAATAACAAAAGATCGCAAAAACTACTACATCAGTCTGCAATACAAACACTCAAACAATCCAAAGAAATTCTGGACATCCATCTCTTCAATATTCAATCCTGGTAATACTTCCAACCCCTGCCCCAATCCCAACCTCTCAAGTCTTGAAATGGCCACTAACTTCAACACATTTTTCATTGATTGTATAGCTAAATTATCCTCCACTTTCCCCAATCCATCCATCAATACGAACCCCTCACCCTGCACCCCAAACCCTCTCTCTCACCCCCTCCTCCACCGCTATTCTCACTTAAACATGTCTCCACCTATACTATAAAAAGACTACTGCAAAAGCTAAAACCATGCCGTAATGCCCCTGACAACCTTCCAGCAAATTTTCTTCAAATATCAGCCGAATCTATAGCCTATCCCATATCCATCCTCATTAATAGATCCATTCAGGAATCCTATGTACCAACCATCTGGCGTTATGCATACATAATTCCTCTCCACAAAGGTGGTAAGAACACAGACACTACCAACTTCAGACCCATAGCTATACTCTCTCCTCTCTCTAAAATTCTAGAGAAAGCCATCCACTCCCAGCTCATGCCCTACCTAATCGAGCACAAACTCCTCTCAACCACCCAGCACGACTTCCACCCAGGCCACAGCACCATGACAGCCCTCATTTCCTTCCTCGAAACAGTCAACTTAGCACGTGAGAGCGGCAAATATGTATCTTCTCTTTTTCTTGACCTCTCAAAGGCATTCAACACTATTTCCCATTCCCTCCTCCTTCTGTCCCAGCTCTCACACTTGCATCTATCTCCCTCAACCCTAGACTGGTTCTCCAGCTACCCTTCCATGCACCAGCAGGCTGTACAATGGAAAGAGTCAACCTCCCCTTTCTTACCTACAACCACAGGAGTTCCCCAAGGATCAGTACTTGGCCCTCTGCTCTTCAACTTATTCATTAACAACTTTCACCTCTCCATCCCTGAAGCCTCAGTCATCCAATATGCAGATGACTCCACTATCATCTGCTCAGCCTCCTGCTCCTCCAAACTTCTAATTAATACCCAAACAGCCTTCTCCAAAATTGAATCATGGATGCAATCACATCACTTGGTCCTAAATGCCAACAAAACAAAGCTAATGATATTTCCTTCCTCTAAAACTTCCCAGTTCCACAAAGTCCAATTTTCCATCAAAAGCCACAATAACACCCCTCTTGAAATCATTCCTAGTACCAAACTACTTGGCATTACCATCGATGAAAACCTAAAATTCGATTCCCACATCCTCTCAGCAATCAAAAAAACCCACCAGAAAATTGGCCTCCTCTACAGACATAACTACTACCTTACTCCATCTTCCCGTCATACCCTTGCATCTACCTTCCTTCTCCCCTCTCTCTTGTACGGTGCTCCCCTATTCTCCAACCTACAACTCGGACTCCGTGCTAAACTTGAGGCCTGTTACAACAAAATCTGCAAATTTGCAACCAATTCTAAGAACTCTTCCCATCACTGTCACTCCCTACACACCCTAAACTGGCTAGAACTCCACAACCACCTAAAGTACCTACAACTTATAACAGCCCACAAACTCATCTTTAAACCAGCAGAATGCCCCTCTCTTTCTAAATCTCTAACACCCTACACACCTACCTGTACCCTGAGATCCACAGGCCAAAACCTCCTGCATGTACACAAACCCATCCACCCAACTGGTAAACTACTACTATCCCACACTATAGCCAAACTATGGAACAATCTCCCCACACCACTACGTAATATACCTAACCACAACAATTTCAAATCCATGCTTCTCTCCCATCTCTCCTCCAAATGGGAATGTCCTTCACATGCCCCCACCTAAAACTCCCACACCACTAACTCCACACCTAAATCATCATTTCTTTGCCTACTTTAACTTAATTCAGAGATCTTGCTCAGAACACCTTTTCATAAATCTTTTGCATGCGTGCCTCTGGCCTACCTTACTCATATTCTCAAACTTTCATTGTTTGTTTTTCTTATCCATTGTACCCATAATATTGTTTTCCTCAGTAATATTGTTAATTTGTCTCTATTCGTATGTATTTGTATGTCTGTTTGGGGCTTTTCCCCTTGGGTCTCCACTGAAAAAGGGTAATTCTTACCCAGCTGGACCAACCCGGTTAACAAATGCAAATAAATAAATAAATAAATACATACATAAATAAGTAAACATCATCCGCAATGTCTAAAACTGGGGGGATGGCAAGTTGTCTGTGATGGGGGAGTAAAAGAAACTCTCTGAGCCTTTTCTTTGAGTCAGAGTAGTCCTGACCTTCCCAGTGAAAATGTTCCATCATAGTGTGTAAAGTTTCCCCAGAAGAGTAATCTTCAGGAGGAGAAGCTGAGGGAATAGAATCCTCAGCATCAGAATCTTCATAAGGGGAAAAGGAGTAATCTTGGTCCTCAGAGGAGCCTGAGGAAATAGACACTTGTTCAGAGGAGGCATAATCTTCCTCTTGTCTAGGCCTTTTGTCGGGTGGGGGTTGGGAACCCCTGATTAAAGAGATCAAATCTTCAGCCATTTTAAGCATCTGTTTCTTAGGCATGGAGCCTTGAACTGGGGACTGGAGTGCAGTCTTTTTTGGTTTAATAGGAGTCTTAAGCTTAGGATACGTTTTTATGGTGAGCGTAGTCGGTCTGAAGATGCCTTCAGAAACCGAAGGTGTTTCTGCAGCACCAACATCTCTTTCTGCAGTGTCATCGGTAGGTGCTGAACAAAATGGCTGCGTCGGCCTAGCACTCTCCGCCAAAGGCTCCGAAGTGGTCTTGGGTTCCAAATCTGCGGTAGTCAGGGGCTGCATCGGAGCCTCACTGAAGACCGGTGAACCTGAGACCTGTCCAGCTGAGGCCTCGGAGTCTGGCTTGGGTCTAGGCTGCCTGTCCTTATCCCTGCGGTTTTTGTGCACGCCGGTAGTCGGTTGCTCCGACAGCATCGTATAGTTAAATTTTCTACCGAAGTAGTGAAGTGCGAAATCAAAGCGTCTTTTTATAGTATGCTTATTAAACCTAGCACAAAAACGACAACCAGTGACGTCGTGGTCTGGGCCTAGGCAAGGTATGCAGTAAGAATGAAAATCCTTATGAGGTATTTGCTTCCCATAAGAAATACAACTGTTAACTTTTTCTGACATCGGTCTGAGGCAAGAAAAGTTTCCCCAACGGGGTACTTAGCTTTATTGAAGACTTCGGATCTGAAATTCGACTTCAAAAATCTCAGGAGTTGGCCAACCGGCACTTGCGAACTGCTTCTGCTTCGGGCACCGCGCGGCAAGAAAGACTGAAGAAAATGGCGTCGGATGCATTATTTATACCCCTGCCGCATTGACGTCAGGGAAGAAGCAACAGCAACCAACGCTGGACCAAGACTTTGGAATTCCGGCCGACTGCGGGACCGCCTGACTGCAGGATAACCCAAGTGTGATGACTGCAGCAGGGTAACACGATGAACATCAAATTAAAAGTATATATTTGCAGATTGAGTAAAAGGAATCACCAATGAACAGAAGGAATGAGATATGCAAAAGTCAGTGATACCTGACAAGGCTTTATGAGCTATAGTGTCCAAGTGATGCAGCAATAATCAGCCTCAGAAGGGGAGGATCACAGAAGGGAAGCATCTTCTCCAGATGTACAAAAGGGGATAGTTGTTCATGACTACTGTCACCACTCATACAGGGAAGGATCTAGAAGGTCATGTTGGTAGTGTGCATCACCATGAAATACACCTGTGAAACAAACAAAGGGGACCACAGTGATGTAAGTAAAACAAAACAGGATTTATTAAAGCTAAAACATTTACATTACACCACAATACCTTTTCATTACCCTAAGTGAATAACCATGTATAGCAGTGTGAAACATTTTAGCTTCTATAAATTCTCTCATTTTATTTTACTTTTCCAGTGTACCTTTTGAAAAACATGTTCATAGGTTCATAGGTTCATAGGTGTATACTAGGCTAATGGCCCTGGAGCCTTTACAACCCTAGCCCATAGGATTACCTTGGCATTGTGCCACCCAACCTTAGTTCCTAGTGCCTCTGTCAAGTAGAGCCACTGGAGTGATCCCGGGGTGAATTTTCTACTTCCCATGCACTCATCAAGATTTCTCTTGAAGAGGGCCAGTGAGGTGCTCTGCTTAACATGTATGGGAAGTCTATTCCATAGCATGGGCAGTCTCTGGGTTATGGACCTGTCCCTCCAGCATGTTCTGTTGATTGTGGTAATGAGGTTGAGGTCTCTGAACATGTGGTGTGGAGGGATTGGGATTTCATTAGCTGTAGCATTTCTAACAGAGCTGGGTCAGACATGGATTTGTAAGTCACGCAGAGATTTCCTCTAAGTAGTTAATATGAAACAGAGAATAGATGGAGTTTTTTGAGTCTGTCCATATAGGACAAGTGTTTAAGGCCTAGGATCCTCTTTATGAGGTACTTTTGCGGCCTCTCCAGTTGTTGCAGGTGTCTAGTGAGGTACATGCCAAATGGGGCACTATACTTGATGATTGACCTAAGGAGGGAAGAGTAGAGGGAGACAATGACCTCTTTCTTTCTGGATGCAAAACCCTTAGTAATGAGATGTGCCACATAGAAGGACTTTCTGACCACAGTGGCAATGTGGTGGTCAAAAGAGTGGTTGCTGTCAACCTGTGTTTCCAGATCTACTAAAATGCCTTCTGTGTTCAGTGGACTACCATCAATGTGGTAATTCAAGGGAACCGTTTTTTTCCCAAAGGGGATGAAGACACATTTTTTGTCATTGAGCTTAAGGCCATGGTTCTGACACCAGTCGTTGGTCTCATTGAGGCCTTTCTGTGGAATGTCAACATCACTTGGGGAGTTAATAATAACTCCCAACTTGCAATCATCTGCGAACTTTGTCAGCCAGAGTCCCTTCATGTTGGCCTGGACTTCAGAGAAGTAGATACCAAACAGAAGAGGACCCAGGACCGAACCCTGTAGGAGTCCACTCGTGACTGGTCAGCAGTCTGACTTGGAGTCAGCTACTTTCACACTGTGGGTTCTATCTGTGAGTCAGTTTGCAACCCACCTAGTGATATAGGGGTTGATGCCTACCTTAGTAAGTTTTTCTATGATTCCTGAGTGTGGAATGGTATCAAAGGTCTTGGCCAGATCAAGGTAGGCTGTATGAACCACCTTACCTTCATCAACCGCTCTGATGACTGGCTCAAAGAAGTTGACCAAACTGTGCTGGATTCAGAGTTTGGAGATTCACTATAACCTTGTTTATTAGGTCCATGATGATGCATTCCATAGTTTTGCATATCAGAATCATCAGGCTAATGGGGCGATAGTTCCCAGGGTCTGTAGTCGCTGCTACTTTGTGGAGAGGGTTGACTGAAGCAGTGCACCATTCGGTAGGGACAAAGCCTGAGGTGAGGCTGTGATTGAACAGGGCATACAGGTGAGGTGCCAGTTCACTCTGTATTTCATGTAGAACACAGCCAGGGATATTGTCAGGTCCCATAGAAGCTGTATTCTTGGCTTTGAACAGTGCTGTTTTAACCTGTGCAGCAGTTAATACTGGGTGCCTGGCAATCTTATTCCAGACAAAGGTGAGTAACAAGAAATGATGGTCATAACAGCCTAGAATGGTGTGGTGTGAGGAAAAACAAGGTGAGGACTAATAGCTTCAGGATGAATGTGAACAGTTAGTTGCTAACAAAAATAAGGTGCAAATAAGTGGGGACAGATGAACATTAAAGTGAAGAATGCATGAAAGGAAGTACTAGGAAAATAAGAAAAGGTGTGTGTGTGTGTGTGTGTGTGTGTGTGTGTGTGTGTGTGTGTGTGTGTGTGTGTGTGTGTGTGTGTGTGTGTGTGTGTGTGCGTGCGTGTGCGTATGTGTGTGTGTGTGTGTGTGTGTGTGTGTGTGTGTGTGTGTATGCATCTGTGTAAATGTGTGTGTGTGTGTGTGTGTGTGTGTGTGTGTGTGTTTGTGCACATCTGTATGTGTGTGTGTGTGTGTGTGTGTGTGTGTGTGTGTGTGTGTGTGTGTGTGTGTGTGTGTTTGCACATGTAGAACATAGTGTCACTGTACATGATGACAGTGTGGCAGTCACAGATGTTTGTGTAGCTGTTCAAGACAAATGTATAGGTTCACCCAGCACCTTGCTTTCAGATATTATGATCTGACTTAAATGCTGTTTTCTTATTGCTTTCTGTAAACATTTGTGCAAAGTACCTTTGGATGTGCATGGCCTAATTTTCAGTAAGCCAACAGCTAAAGCACAGTATCTGGTTACACAGAAACACATTGCTTCCTGCTGCTTCCACTATACCTTACATATATACATACTGAACAGAGGACTGTAATACCCACTCTGCAGTACATAAGCAACTAAGCAAATGTGCTTCTTTGCAAAGGCATAATGTGGTACATTGTTGCTGTCCACTGTAAACATCTTTGCAAGCAAACTGATTAGTAGAAACCCTGTGTTTATAGACAACAGAGCTTAAGAGTGGGATGATGACATAGTGGTTAAGGTACTCACGTTATAGGCACTAGGTGCAGGGTTTGATTCTCATATGGGGTAAATGGCTGGGCATGGAATGACTCACAACCACAGTTAGCTTGGTACTAATTTATACAACTTATGTTATGGCAGTAATGCTAAGTACTGCTTTCCATCTTCTGTAACTAGATATTAAGGGTTCTAATCTGACAGCAGACAACTTCAGTGTACATCCATTCAAATAATTATTTTGTATCCAGGTTGGTGCAATGGTTAAAGTGCTCATCTTACAAACACAAGGTGTAGGGTTTAATTCTCACAGGGAATAACTGGCTAGGCTTAAAAATGACCCACAAGGACAGTTAGCTTAGTACTAATCTATGAACTTCTGTCCAGAAGAAAACTTGAAATAGAAGGAAAAAGTACATCTGTGCAGGGCTCTAACCAAGGACCCCCACAATGGGTAGAATATCCTCATCAGAGTGGAATATTTACTGAGGGTACATTGATGGTGTAGTAGCTAGTTATCAAGTGATAATGGAGAACAGACCCTCCGAGTGTTTCTCCATACCTGTCAAAATGATGTGGCAACAGCATAATTTGAGAACTACAAGGTCATTTTGGCAGGTGCCAGGGAATGGTGGATCAATAGTGCCCAGACAGCACTAATCACACAATGCATTCTAGGGGTACACATTAATCTTTATGATATTTTTATTACTTCCTTTTCTAAGGGGATGCTTGTTCCCCCTATCCCCTCTCCACTAACATTATTTAACAAAAACAAAATGGTAGGTAAGATGGTTAAGGAGACGACAGCTCTGCAGTCTGAAATGGGGCTCTAGCTGACAATGAAGGAGTTAATACAATAATTTGAAAAAGGTTAGCCTATGCCCAATGGAAAAACAGTTCAAGCTACCATACATGCTGCATGAAATCAATCAGTTCACATGCACCCAATAAATTGCTGGGTCTACATACAGTTCCAAGTTGTGAGAAGGTAATCAGGTTTTCTGCAGTCACCTTTTAAGAACCACGACTATATATGCTAACATCCTCACCAAAAAGACATAATATCAGAAATCTGAACTGTATAAGGATAATTTTTGTCCCAAATTCTAACCACTAGCACATATACCTCAGCTATTCTTATCATCTTCATGAAGGAAAATCCTACCTGCAGCATTTGGACCTGCAGCTGTTCATCACCTGTCCAGATTTTCTTCAGTAGAAACATTTGTAACCTTCCCTTCCTTTTCTACCTTTTACTGATAATGTTTACTCCAATATCTTATCATTTTAGCAGTGATGTTCATTGGGAATAATGCTTGTGTGAGCAACAAATGGACACTGGGCATTGTTTTTGTGCTACAGTGGAAACCACTGGCAGCTATAAGCATACGTCCAAATGTAGTTACATGTCCTGCTTATTTCCCACTGTGTTCTCATATTTCATTAAGTACCCTTTCTTGGATTTCTGCCAGAAATAGCTCTGGACAGATGCAGCTTGGTGACATCCAAGAGTATAAGCATTCAAACCTTCTGCTTTTTTCAGTTCTTCAAGGTCATTTTAGGTAATGCAGAAAACCTGTGCCCAGGGTTACTACCTTTTCAAATCTCCAAAGTGAGACATATTTTGTAGTAATATGAGATTTTGCAGGACAAAACATATCCATGGCCAGTGAAAAGGACAGAACTTCAAATTTTTTGCAAAAACAAAAGCTTGTTCTACTAGCATTTGAGTTGCTTATTCTATTTCAAATAACATTTAGGTGTTTCAGATACAAAATAACCATTTTATGCAACACTTAAAGAAAACTTGGGAAATATTTTTTGTTCTAAAATCTCAGGACATATTTTTCAGTTTTTTTAGCAGGACACAACTGCCCAAAGAGGGACTGTCTCTCATAAAGAGGGACACATGGTAACCCTATGGGCTGTGCCCCCAAAGGTACACCAGTGCAACAGCATTTTCCAAAGTAGCAGCAGCTATCTGGAAGAGGGACACATGGTAAACCTATGGGCTGTGCCCCCAAAGGTACACCTGTGCAACAGCATTTTCAAAAGTAGCAGCAGCTATCTGGAAGAGGGACACATGGTAACCCTATGGGCTGTGCCCCCAAACGTATACCTGTGCAACAGGATTTTCCAAAGTAGCAGCAGCTATCTGGAAGAGGGACACGTGGTAACCCTATGGGCTGTGCCCCCAAAGGTACACCTGTGCAACAGCATTTTCCAAAGTAGCAGCAGCTATCTGGAAGAGGGACACATGGTAACCCTATGGGCTCTGCCCCCAAAGGTACACCTGTGCAACAGCATTTTCCAAAGTAGCAGCAGCTATCTGGAAGAGGGACACATGGTAACCCTATGTGCTGTGCCCCCAAAGGTACACCTGTGCAACAGCATTTTCCAAAGTAGCAGCAGCTATCTGGAAGAGGGACACATGGTAACCCTATGTGCTGTGCCCCCAAAGGTACACCTGTGCAACAGCATTTTCCAAAGTAGCAGCAGCTACCTGGAAGAGGGACACATGGTAACCCTATGGGTTGTGCCCCCAAAGGTACACCTGTGCAACAGCATTTTCCAAAGTAGCAGCAGCTATCTAGAAGAGGGACACGTGGTAACCCTATGTGCTGTGCCCCCAAAGGTACACCTGTGCAACAGCATTTTCCAAAGTAGCAGCAGCTATCTGGAAGAGGGACACATGGTAACCCTATGGGCTGTACCCCCAAAGGTACGCCTGTGCAACAGCATTTTCCAAAGTAGCAGCAGCTATCTGGAAGAGGGACACATGGTAACCCTATGTGCTGTGCCCCCAAAGGTACACCTGTGCAACAGCATTTTCCAAAGTAGCAGCAGCTATCTGGAAGAGGGACACATGGTAACTATATGGGCTGTACCCCCAAAGATACACCTGTGCAACAGCATTTTCCAAAGTAGCAGCAGCTATCTGGAAGAGGGACACATGGTAACCCTATGGGCTGTACCCCCAAAGGTACACCTGTGCAACAGCATTTTCCAAAGTAGCAGCAGCTATCTGGAAGAGGGACACATGGTAACCCTATGGGCTGTACCCCCAAAGGTACACCTGTGCAACAGCATTTTCCAAAGTAGCAGCAGCTATCTGGAAGAGGGACACATGGTAATCCTATGGGCTGTACCCCCAAAGGTACACCTGTGCAACAGCATTTTCCAAAGTAGCAGCAGCTATCTGGAAGAGGGACACATGGTAACCCTATGGGCTGTACCCCCAAAGGTACACCTGTGCAACAGCATTTTCCAAAGTAGCAGCAGCTATCTGGAAGAGGGACACATGGTAACCCTATGTGCTGTGCCCCCAAAGGTACACCTGTGCAACAGCATTTTCCAAAGTAGCAGCAGCTATCTGGAAGAGGGACACGTGGTAACCCTATGTGCTGTGCCCCCAAAGGTACACCTGTGCAACAGCATTTTCCAAAGTAGCAGCAGCTATCTGGAAGAGGGACACATGGTAACCCTATGGGCTGTACCCCCAAAGGTACACCTGTGCAACAGCATTTTCCAAAGTAGCAGCAGCTATCTGGAAGAGGGACACATGGTAACCCTATGGGCTGTGCCCCCAAAGGTACACCTGTGCAACAGCATTTTCCAAAGTAGCAGCAGCTATCTGGAAGAGGGACACATGGTAACCCTATGGGCTGTGCCCCCAAAGGTACACCTGTGCAACAGCATTTTCCAAAGTAGCAGCAGCTATCTGGAAGAGGGACACATGGTAACCCTATGGGCTGTGCTCCCAAAGGTACACCTGTGCAACAGCATTTTCCAAAGTAGCAGCAGCTATCTGGAAGAGGGACACATGGTAACCCTATGGGCTGTACCCCCAAAGGTACACCTGTGCAACAGCATTTTCCAAAGTAGCAGCAGCTATCTGGAAGAGGGACACATGGTAACCCTATGGGCTGTGCCCCCAAAGGTACACCTGTGCAACAGCATTTTCCAAAGTTGCAGCAGCTATCTGGAAGAGGGACACATGGTAACCCTATGGGCTGTGCCCCCAAAGGTACACCTGTGCAACAGCATTTTCCAAAGTAGCAGCAGCTATCTGGAAGAGGGACACATGGTAACCCTATGGGCTGTACCCCCAAAGATACACCTGTGCAACAGCATTTTCCAAAGTAGCAGCAGCTATCTGGAAGAGGGACACATGGTAACCCTATGGGCTGTGCCCCCAAAGGTACACCTTTGCAACAGCATTTTCCAAAGTAGCAGCAGCTATCTGGAAGAGGGACACATGGTAACTCTATGGGCTGTGCCCCCAAAGGTACACCTGTGCAACAGCATTTTCCAAAGTAGCAGCAGCTATCTGGAAGAGGGACACATGGTAACCCTATGGGTTGTGCCCCCAAAGGTACACCTGTGCAACAGCATTTTCCAAAGTAGCAGCAGCTATATGGAAGAGCATCCCTGAAAAGAAAATAAAGAAATCTGAACAGCCTCTGCGACTCAGAACATCTTTCAAGTAAAACTTACAACGCAAACTGAACGTTAGTGTTCAGAGATGCAGGCTAATCTTCCTTTTCCCTCGCCCACTGCCAGTCTTTCTGACCCGTATCGAGCCTCTAACTATTTTCTTCTGCTAGGACTGACAACAGGTGAGGATCTCCATATTATATATGAGTATAGCTGGCTGTTTCATTGTAAACATGCTCTATTCATGCAATATATATTACTGCCTTTAACAGCTATATAGCTGGGCCTTCTATGTAAACATATTTTACTTGCTATGTTGTTGAGCTTCCCATGTAAAAATGTTTTTTCTTGTTTATGTTGAGCTTCTCATGTAAAAATATTTTTCATTTCTATCTACTGGAGCTTTTCTCCCTGGACCTTCACTGAAAATGGGTACCTTACCAAGTCAGACTATCCCAGTAACCGAACATCAAATAAATAAATAAATAAAAATGAAGATGCTGATGGCTAAGTCTGCGACTCCTGGGGAGGGTGTGTGGAATTTCAATGAAGATGCCTGTAATGGTAGAAGTCAGGAACCAGAAGGAAGTGCCAAGCATATAAATGTAAAGGACACATAGTTTAACAGTCTGTGTACAGGCAGTGAAAATGTAGCAGTGTGCACTAACTATGCATGAGCTTGCATTGTATGCACTGCACCCTGTTCACCTGTTTATCCAGCTACAGACATGATAGAGCTAAATTACAGGCTGACAATATGATGGCCGACAAAAGTGCCAGATTTCTGCATGTTGCTTCTCCTCTACCAACATGCAATGCGGTTTCTCTGTTAATTATGGGGAACCCTACCCCCATTGAGTAGTGTGGAGGCTATCGAGATAGGACAGAGGAGTAGTCATGTATTAGGCATAGTTTGGTGCCTGTGGCCTGTCATCAGCAAGGAGTAGGGGCACAAACAAATAAACAAATGGAAATCGTTGTAAACCATAATCACACAAATCAGAAACAGTTAAACACGTGTGCTGTACACATACACAATAAGTGGCAGAACATGCAGTGTTTGTGCATTTCACTATCCCTAACTTGGTCAAAGCACTGTCACCTACTACCAATGCAGTCTAAAATTTGTAGGGTTGCCATTGCTCTGGTCAAAACCAGACCAAGGTCACACTACTTTCACCTTCCCTTAATCTGCCCATCTCCTCCATTCAATCCACACACTTTATGACCATTTTATGACATCATAAGCACATCAAAGTAACAGCAATGTTCTCTTTTCTGGTTTATGATGCCTTGTTTACAGAAAAGCATAGTGAATCTGCTGATTTAACAAACTCTGATAGTCTGTTTGATTTTTGAAATGGAATACCAGGGCTTGTACATTGCTTTCCAGACTACTGGACAATTGGTTTGATTTCTGGATAGTCCAGAAAAAAAAAAGGTCAGTGGTAACCCTAAAAATCAGTAAAATGATCAAGAAACTAAAAAGAAAAATAAATAATTACTCTTGAATTTTCAATGGTAAATATAATGAAAGTATTGAAGAATTAACCATCAAACACATGTCATGTGTATAGTCAAACACACACTGTATAAGCTACGAGGGTATAGGAATGCATGAAGGAAGCAGGTATACAATTCTAAAAGTCCTGACTACCTCCCTGGGCCATCTCTCTTTTTTCTGTTTACGTTGGACAAAAAATGAATTCAGCAGCTAATAGTACTCTATCCTATCATGTATAAAATGGGTTTATATTCTGGATTCATGAATACTACTGCAGTTTTGTGGATTACAATAATTATTAATAATTATTATGCATTGTAATATTTGACATATAGAAGGTGTTAAATCTTTCATCCTTTCTATAATATAAAATGTAAGCTGTGAATATAGTTGTGACATAACATTTCCAAAATGACATTTCACTGTATAGTGAAGATTATCTTTAATAGTTCAATTTGGCAAGTGGGGGGTATCCCCATTTTGCAGCTGTAGGATTGCTTGATTTATGCAGCTTTCTCTTTCTGCTATTAAGAAGGTACCCTATACTATAGAAACTACACTACAGCTGCAAAGGTCTGGCCAAAGCAGAAAATAAATTATGCCATAAGATCCAAACTTCCCTATTAGCAACTGTGTGCAACTTTACCGTCACACTTGGTGTATAACAGGAAAAGCGGTGTGGTAAAAATAGAGCACATTCCTAAAACAGCATAAAACATATTTTTACTCTTTCTCTGTAATCAGTTTGACTCCTGACAGTGAGGCACAGTGAATAACAGAGCACAGGGACTGGCAAGGCAATTTTCTACTACTCTATATGACTCTTGACAGAAGAACATACGAGTGACAGCTAACACTAACCCTCCAGTCCCAGCAGGCCATCTGCCACAGAGCTGTAGGAGCCCATCCTTATGCTGGGCTTCTGTTCATCATCCTTCAAAAGTAAAACACACAGTGGCTTCCAGTAGAGGAGTACAGCAGTAGTACCTGTGCCCTTCAGTGGCAGATACCTACGGAAAGAGACTGAAAGTACTCTGCTTTTGGTTTCATTTTAGCTTATTTCAGATTACGGCACACAAAATTAACACTGACAGTAACTCCCATTTTCCCACCTTTGTTTTCTTTTTTACATGGGCTCAGGTCAATGGTCAATGGTAACCAAGTCAGCTAGACACAGTATTTTTATACCAGCAACTAGCTAGCCCTGATCCACTCAAGATATCACAATATTAAAGGAAGACAATTGGCTGAACATGCTGGTGACTCTGCTACTCACAGCTCAAAAACACTCGATTAGCTAGCCTTCTACAAACTTAGCTCTAAAATTATATCCAGAAAGGAGAGAGTGCTGAAAGTTAAAAAAATCTTTCTAGACATATATGCAGGAAAGCTCATTTTGAGTAAGAGCTTAATTCTAGTTCTCCCAGTGTGAAAACAGAAAATCAACAGAGAAGGCCAGTGGACTTTTGCATCTCTGGGTAAATTGCAGTAACTGGCTAGTATGTGCACTGCCTAGATGCCAGAAAAAAAAAAAGAAATACAGAGGACCTGAAGGAAAATCAGCTACAAAAGGTGAGGAAAAAACACCAGCTGGGCAATGTATTGCAGCTGTTCAGAAAAAAACAGTGCAAACAGACATGACTCCCTGTAACCTAGAGGAAAGTATATGGCAACTGCACACAGACCTGGTTAAAATAAATGAACCATTGATGGAGTATATCAACTGAAACAACAAAAGGTTAGAAAAAGTGGAAGAAGCTTTAAACAGATATTCAGATGAGGTGATAAAACTGCAAAAAACAGTGGTCAAAATAAAGAAAAGGAGACTGCTCAAGAAGAAATGTTTAAAAAAAATAATACAATTATAGGACAGAGCACATAGGGAAATCCTAAGATTTTCAACAGTATCAGAGAAGCTGGAAAGAACAGACTGTATTAATTTTATGAAAGCACAAATAAACAACTGGACTGGTATTCGACAACAGGAGTTGTTAACTGAAAGGGTACACTGTGTGTCTGCTCCAAACCTAGCTGTGAGAAAGCAAACTAGACTTTTAAAAGTAAAGATGCAGTCTTAGCAGCAGAAAGAGTTGACTAACAAAACTGTGGCAGAAGGACAAAGTACTAAACATGAAAGACATTAGAGTGTTTATGGAGAGAGATTACTCACTGTACACCAGGCAGAAGAGGAGTACATTTATTCTACTTCTCAGGGAAAGTCAAGAAATAAACTGCTGTGCCCAACTATCTTCAAAATATTCTTCACTGGAGGGACAAAAATCTTTTTTTGATGAAGTACATGCTAAGGAGGAAATACAAAAGTATGCCCACCAAAAAATAAGCTGTGAAACAGAAGTGATTCTGTTTCTTGTTCTTCTGGTAATAAAGACCAGAGAGACAGAGAAACTGTGCCGGTGAAACCTTTTCCGCTGTTTCAATGGAAAATGCTGGAGAGAAGGAAGGGGGCATGAGAGATGACTAGAAGAATTGAGGGTACATCTGAAATGAAGCAGAGACAGGATTTGAGAGATACTGTAGAGATGAATAGGAATAAAACCAGTAATTTGGAAATTGGCAAATGTGGGATTACAAAGCAATAATTATATTTGTGAAATATGACAGAACCAGAAAATCTTGAAATATTGGACTTTTTTGGACTTGTGTGAGACTCTAAAGTATATGCCCTATTTCATATCATTAATGTTCAGAAAAATACTTAGGGAAGGGTAAGATGAGGGAGAGAGTTAACTGTAAGTAAAACATTTTTTTCTTAATAGTACTAATTTTATAGTGCATGATTTTCTTTGCATGCTATAAAGTAAAGTTTTCACAGTTGTTTTAAGTGTAAGGGGGGTACTGTTGTAAACAGGTGCTCCTGTTTTCTTTCATTTTTTCCTTCCTTCTTCTCTCTTTCTCCTTGTTCAGTTTCAAGAAATGCAGGCACCGCAATGCAGAAAGAATACCTGGTTAAAAGAGCATGGCAAAAGAAAAAATAATGTCCTTTTTCTCATTCTTGCAAGGGGGAATGACTGGATTAAGACCCTTAGCTTGATCTAGATGCGAGACCTTTTGCACTTTTAATGTTTAAAGTGGATTAGACTAATATATTGCAAGACTCCCAGGTTTAGTCTAGTGATCCCCCTCTTCAGTTTTGCCCAGAAGTCAAGCATAGCCCTTGAAAGTCATGGACCCTTACAGCCAATCGATAATGCCAGACATTAGAGATTAATACATCTTCACTGTCATTTGCAGCTTTTTTCTGCACA
This sequence comes from Protopterus annectens, assembly GCF_019279795.1. Taxonomy (NCBI): domain Eukaryota; kingdom Metazoa; phylum Chordata; order Ceratodontiformes; family Protopteridae; genus Protopterus; species Protopterus annectens. Next base: position 441,719,003 of record NC_056742.1, read on the forward strand.
ATCTGTTCCTCTATTAGCTTTTTCACTGAATTTGATATATTTAAAATGGGCTTCCTTGTTGTCCAGAGGTCCCCTACCAAAGGGGAGGTAAGAGGTATAGCAGCCCCCCACCCTCAGTCACTCACACACACACACACACACACACACACACACACACACACACACATGCGCATGCACACACACACACACACACACACACACACACACACACACACACACACACACACACACACACACACACAAACATAGACACAGACACACACAGCCCAAGAGTACTTTTCTGCTAAACTCTCATCTAACACAATCTCACCCAATGAAAGTAACATGTGAATACAAGTTCTTGTTCGAGTTATTGCATTTGGTGGTCAGGATTTACACAGATGAATAATTCTATGAATTATGCAGTTGTGTAAAGCACTTATCACAGGCTTTTCCCAGGGGAAGAACACATGGTTAATTAACAAATGCCACTCTCCCAGAATGCCTCATCACCATTTGCAGAAGGCCAAAGAAACAGGCACATGGTGCTGCATGTCTTTGGGATAAGGCATGGCAATAGGGCTGTCTCTGAATCAGAATCGGTACTGCCAGAGGTAAAAAGGGCTTACCACTGCCTGTAATGTTTCTGAATCTCAGTCTTAGTTTTGTCTGAACAGACAGTTACCTGATTTCTTTTTCAGGGATCTGACAAGCAAGTATGCTGTAATAGCTGTAAGCTGGAAGTATCATATGCTGAATTAAAGTGTGTTATAGATTTATGTTCTCAAAAGTGCTAATGTTATGAATCTAAGCACAAGTAACATTTCTACTGTACAGTAACATAGATATCATGGTATGTAAACACTGTGTTTGTGAGACACGGGTATTCAAATATGCAAACCTGCAACGGAAGAGATATTAGCAGGGCCACTGCAAGAAATCATCGCTGTAGGTAAGGTCACCATTACAATGCCTTTTTTCTTTTTCTGAAAAGGAAAAGAAAATGAAATCATAATTAAATTTGATAAGCACGTCCTGTTGAACTAAAATACTAATCACTGTAACTTTTACAAATTCATAAGGAGTATCAGTTAAAACAAACATACAGCATGCAGCAGATGAGCACATATGAAAATAAGCCCGTTAAACAGATTTTGTTAGCTCTTGTGCAATTCTTTTTTTTTATCTGGCTGTAGATATATTTGCGATATTAAAGAAACTGTTGATCAAAAAACAGAAAATCTTCAAGTCCACAGTTCATGATTAATTAAATGAAACCCAAAATCCTAAATGAAAACATAAAAATATGTGTGTGTGTGTGTGTGTGTGTGTGTGTGTGTGTGTGTGTGTGTGTGTGCGTGCGTGTGTGTGTGTGTGTGTGTGTGTGTGTGTGTGTGTGTGTGTGTGTGTGTGTGTGTGTGTGTGTGTGTGTGTGTATATGTTGAGGAGCTGTGTTGCCTGCAAGCCCAACTTAGTATACTAACGCTAAGCTCACTTCACTTCACAGTCTGATATTTTGCTCTTAAAGATTAAACTTTGAGACTGCATTCTGCATTTTGTGCACTGCACACAGAATTCTGAACATCAGGGTTGTCTCATTTATGCAATTGTAGTCACACTGACTCTGAGTAAAAACATCTTTTATCAAAACTGGTAAAGTTTTCCACCCTTATTTATTTCAGTGGTCATTATATTAATTGGGGGAGATCCAACCCATGTTACTTCACAGGAAATGAAAATTCAATAGCAGCATATCTAATATTTAATGAACTGATTTTTTGATCAGTTGCCCAGGTTTCGACAGCATGCGAACTATGACATACTTACAAAAGTTGGGAAGTGAAGAGATCTGAAACCTAGCAGCTGTACTCACTGGCCTCCCACTACCAAGAAAATGCATGAGCCATTATGTTTTTTTAATTATATATATCCCACACTATTATTTTATAGTTACTATGTTCAATGTGGCTATCAAACTAAAAAAAAAAAAAAAAAATATATATATATATATATATATATATATATATATATATATATATATGCTGACGTTAATCTAAATGTCAATAAACCAATACTTAAACAACTGCGAAAGTTTGACAAAAAAAAAAAAAGATTGACATCCTGACACACATGCTCTGATGCAAGCTCAGACATGTAAAAGAAAACTAGTGTTTTTTGCAGGGGGTAAGCCCCCACACCCCCACCTCCTCACCATCTTCTGAATATATGTACTAAATTCCAGATCAAATAATATCCAGGAAAGGGGCACATTCAATCAAATGTCAATAAATAAAATAAATAAATTCCCCACCGCTGAGGACTGTCAACCTCGCACACCTGCCAGCCATTTGTTTTGTTAACCCGTGTGTCACCAAAACAGCTGTCAGTGTTTGAGAGCTTCAATTAATAACAGCATTTCCATATCTACCTATCTGTGTGTGTATGCGTGCGTGCATGCATGTGTGCGTATGTGTGCACGTGCGTGTTTGTGCATGCATGCATGCGTGCATGTGTATGCGTGCATGTGTGTGTTTGTGTGTGTATGTACGTGCGCGTGTGCGTGTGTGCACATGCATGCATGTGTGTGTGTATGTGTGCGTGTGTGCGTGCATGCGTGTGTGGGTGCATGTGTGTATGCGTGTGTGTGTGTGTGTGTGTGTGTGTGTGTGTGTGTGCGCGCGCGCGTGTGTGTTTGTATGTGTGTGCACATGCGTGTGTGCATGTGTGCGCGTGTGTGTGTGTGTGTGTGTGTGTGTGTGTGTGTGTGTGTGTGTGTGTGTGTGCGTGCGTGCGTGCGTGTGTGTATGCATGCGTGCGTGTGTGTGTATGCGTGCGTGTGTGTGTGCGTGCATGTGTGTACTCTCATGTTTACTCTCTAAATACCTGGTACAGGCCTGTACAAATTATTATCCAGCAGTAGTGTGCCATAGTTAAGAATCCTTCATGCTCATAAATAATTGTGGGTTCTAACCTGACCAGATCATTCATAAAGAAATCTGTCACTGGGACTGGTTAAGGTTCCCATTTTTCTCATTCACTCAATTTAGTTTTAAGGAAACACTTTACCAATGCTACTTGCATTTGCCACTCAGTGCCAACCAACTCTGTCCCTGTCCCTCATAAGTCACCATCCTGGATTCACCCCTTTGGTGTCTGTTGAGAGAGATAGATAAAGTTCTATAGTGCTTACATTTGCTCAAAAGACATGTGTACTTTTATTTTTAATCTGTGTGTGCACAAATCTTATCTGAGCTAACATTAAGTTGTAGAGCTGAGAGAATGAAGAATTAAAAAAAAACACCTGGATGTAGCGGTTATCCTGGTGGTAACTATGCTGTTGTTTCTGTATTTGTCAAGAACCACATCTCATCCTGACTGATACCCAGAGACTCATAAACTGAGCTCCTAGAACCTCACTTAACCATAAATGAGGCAAGCTTTTAACTTATAGCACACTACAAAAACCCTTCCATTTCTCCAAATGATCATGTAAGATTCCTGGATGTTGCAGTAGAAGTTCCCATAAGCAATAACTCCAGTACTCCCAGGTGGCTTCAATTACTTAATCATAGAGTGGAACACCTATATGTCTAACGGACGGTATGGCAAAAGATTTTTAGATTTTATAAATGAGAATTCCCTCAATCATCTAGCTGGTGAAGCCATTAAATGCCAACATATTCAAGAACTAGCCCTCATTAATGTACTATAATCAATGTGCTTGCATTTAAAGATTACAGAACAGTGAACCTTCTGCAATTATATGATAAAATCTCTAAATCTATCCATGACATCACTACCACTAACAGTGACCCAGCAGTCAACTTTACAAAGAAATTTTATGCCTATATGGACAAATGTGTAGATCTAGCAAGCCCAATTAGTGCCAAATACAGAGGAGCATTTAAAAACAAATCTTCTCCACGATAAACTGACAAACATACTTTAGAACAAGACAAAAAACTCCTTAAATGATACAATAAGGCTAACACTCCTTAAAATGAATATGGTTTAAAAATGTCACCAAAAAAAACTAAAAGGCACTATAAGGAGCTGTAAAGAAAACCTTGTAAGGAAATTAGCTTCTAAAGTGAAAGATAACTACAAGTCCTTCTTCAGTTGTTTAAAAATCAAAAAATAACATTCAACATTGCTCTGAAATTTTCATTAATGGAACCTTCTCACATACACTCTGAACTGACTGACATAGCAAATATACTTGTAAAAATGTTCTCTGCTATCTTCACCCAAAACCCCTATTCAAACACCACTCATCCAAGAAGCACTTATTCCCCCACTATCACAGAGGAACATGTTCTCAAGCTATGGGCATGATGCTGTGTGCATCTCTTTGCCCAGAGAGAATTTGCAACAGCCAAACACTTTGGCAGATGGATGCCATTTCAGCCATGTGTCCCCAACCAAATGTACCACAAGGAAATGCCTCACTGCCTAGGAGCCTGAACATACCTCTCAACTGTCCAGATTTCTGCAGAACGTCCAGATTTGTGCCTCATATTTTTGGTCTATTTCTCATAAAATTGTGGTTTTCTGGCAAAACATTGGCAAATAATCAAGGACTGAAATCATAAAATAATTACAGCTATTTGAGTTGCAGACTTCATACCCTTCAGAAAATCCATGTTAATGCAAAACATGCTATGTTATCAACTTTCTAAGTTTGTAAGGACAATATTTAAAAATTGTTCCTATTTTTCCACATTTGTCCCCCAATTATTTATGTCTTTGACCAAATTTCTTGCTCTAAGAGATTGAGAGTTAAGAGCCTGAATCTCCTTGGGTCAGTCCACAGTTGACACAAAAAACAGAAAATAGGGAATGGGGGGGACTAATCAGTCTTGATAGCTAAGGAACCTATGCTCTGTCATTTATTTGGTTAGGAATCTCTCTGGTTTCTAAAGTTGTTTAATATGTTTTCAGAAGAGCATGCCAAAGGGGCCACTATTCAATAATGGGCTGGATAAAAGATGGGTAAAATAGAAGTAAGACTTCTTTGACTCTGGTAGAGATGTCTTTAGTTAGTAATTGAACAGGACTGAAGGATTTGCTAACAGGGGAGACAAAATGATCAAAGGATAGGGAGTCATCCACAAGGGTGCCTAGTTCTCTGATGACAGTGTCTGTTTTTAGTGTTATGCCATCTATGCGATACAATGATAAATTATTTATTTTACCAAAGTTGACTCTATAGCAGATTTTAGCATTTAGTTTGAGATTATTGTCCTACAGCAGTTAGTTATACAGTACAGTCTTATTTGAAGCATTTGTAGGTCACTAGATGCATGAACAACAACATCTAGTTTATCTTCATCAGCACATTTTGTTAACCAAAGGCCTATATTAAATAGCAGGAGACCTAGAACTGAGTTGTGTGGGACTACACTTCAAACTTTCTTCCTTTCAGAGTTGGCACCAGCAAATCTAACAGTATAAGTTCTATCCTTTAACCAGTTTGCTAGCCATCTGACTATATATATGAATTAATGCTCAGGTTCACATGAATACACCCTCAATATCCAGCACATCCACTTGTGTATGCCATAGCTGGGTCATGTTCCCCAGAGTTCAAGTTGCAGAAGCTGTAACAGCTCACCATTCCTCATGTAAATTTCTTGTGCTGAGATTCTGCCGGTGCCCTCCTGTCTTCCAGGATAGGTGGGCTGACACTGATCAGTAACTCCCATCACCCCCATCTTAATGATCGGGCATCTAATCAAACACAGGTCAGCTGAGGCACAGTCAGGGTCAAACTCCACACAGTGAAGTTGTAATATAGTGTTGATTTCCTGATTTCTCGTTCATAAAAGTTGCAGTATTGTACCTGATCCTATCTTTAACTGGGGCTCTGAAATCTAAGAAGGATTTGAAATCTATAGAAGCTCTGTGTATAGTTACAGAAACAAGTATAAGAAAGGATAGCTTATCGTGCTGTGGTGTACCGTAAAAATATACCAGTTGTATTCCCCAGGGTATAGAAAATGTAGGGAATAAACTGCAAATGTGTAGAAAACAAGAGAAAAAACAACTGTTAAATGATCTAGGTGAAAGCATTCATCTCCTGCTTAATTGGATATTTTTCACTGTCAGAATAAAACATTTTGTGGGTCAAGAAGACACAAGCCTGTGGAAATCATTTCGACAAAATGGTTAAATTACATTAACTTCTACAAACTGTTCTCAGCTGAGTGATTTACCCAGTATGTGTGTGTGTTGCCTTTGATTTAAGTTTTCTTTTGAACTGTGTTTGCTTCTCCACAAGTATACCTGGGGTTCGGATCCTTAATCCCACTCACCTGGTAGATAGTATATTCCAAATGCCCAAAAGTAGGAATATTTTTTTTAAATATTACTCTAATTCACCTACAAAGTCTGTAGAACTACAAGCTTTGAATCAACAATGCATTTTCTGAACAATAAGAAGGATGAAGCTCTAATGTCTGGCTTCATGGACTGACTGTAATCCTCAGGGATTTAACATAAAATCAAACATTTTGTGAGGAATGGGGCATAAAAGGAGACAGCATAGGTTCATAGGTTCATAGGTAGGTACTAGGCTATCTGCACGAGGGCATTTATAAGCCTAGCTGGAGTGTGTCGGCTTTCGCCATCAGAGACATTCTTCAAAATTTTGAACAAATGAGAGGTATGGTGCTGGAACCCCTTGAGATGTAGGTCAAGAATTTTGATCAACTAGGCATGCTTATATCTCGGCACGTTTTACAATTACAGGCTTATAGTATTCCCATGTCAATCTATTTTCTCAAAATCCATAGACATAACTCTAGTGCCTCTGTGAATAACGTCATATATACATCATACAGCACATTATTACAAAACCTTCAAACCACAACAGCTCACAGCTCCAAATCAGGTGAGCCAAAAGGAGTTGCAAATAAATGCCAAACTTTATTGGTAATGGTTAAGCGCTTTCTTCTCCTTCAAGAGACTTCATCAGAACAAATTTCATTACAAACTCAGCCCTTAAATACCCTTGCTTAATGATATCACATCAATCACTTAATTACACCTTAAAAACACACTACATAATTTATCAAAAAATAAGTAAGTAAATAAATAAATGATTGAAACTCACTCATATTGTGTTTAACTAACATTGTGAAGCAGGTGTTGTGTATTCTAACATTTTAAGCAGCTTGAAAACTGAAGCAGTGCTTGACAAAGCTACTTTCAGCACTAATAAGAAAGTTCAAAGTGCCTGTTTTAATACCAATTTAACTTTGGATATAATGCAAGGACAATGTGCGATCAATTTGCAATGCTCAGCACCTGAAACTGATGAAAATGCTGAAAGAAACTTAGACTATATTAATGACACGATGAATGAAAATATGGTGAGTGCATATGATGTTAATTTAATTCATTTCATGGAATCAAATGTTGTTGACATGGGGAATGTTCGGGTAAATTCCCATGACCGTTTATTTGGTTCATCAAATGTCAATACTACTGTTAATGAAAATATGAATAGTTGCTTGCATTTTAGTGTTTCACCTGAAGGCGAAAAGGGCGATGAATTTAAGTGTATTAAACACTTAAATAATTACAGATTTATTTGCCCATTTGCAGGTCAAAACATTAATACTGTATTTACACCATTACATGAAGGTTTGGTGGCCTTTTCTGGGGCGGAAATGGTTGATGGTACTAATTTAAATGTGGAAAATGAGATTGTTTCTAATGTTTTAGTGGATGATTTTAACTTTTTAAGGAATTCTAATGATAAAACTGATGGCCCATTACTAAATGTAAATGATGAAAGAAGTACTGCTGCACTGGGTAAAATATGTAAAATAGTCAATAATAGTTATAAGGATGTTAAAATATATAGCTATTCCACTAAAATAGTACAAACAGCACACGCTGATTTTTTGGAAAAGGGGTTCACCTTTGTGCCTGCAAGAAGGGGAAATATTGTAAATGCTTTAATTGATTTAAAATGTTTTACCCGTAAATTGAACCTTAAAGTATGGTTTGTTAAAGGGGGTAATGAATTAAATGTGAATGGAAATGATAATAAAAGTGTTTAATTAAGAAAACCAAGTACTTTTAATCCCCCTTTGAATAATTCCATTCGGGTTTATGAAAGAATGTTTGAAAAACAAATAAGGCAGCACTTTAAACAGTCCCATGGGGAGAATTATTGTAATTTGAACATTGGTGAATTAGCCTTATTAAATGCTTTTGTTAAAGACAAAACAGTGCGCATAATGAAACCCAATAAAGGGAGCGGAGTGGTTTTAATGCATAGGGTGAAATATTTAAACAAAATTAATGTGCTGCTTATGGATAGTACATATGAGGAAAGCTCCTTAAATGAAATACACAATGCTTATAGAAAGATAGAACTAGCGTTGGATGATATGTTGTTCCAAGGACAAATCAGCCTTGATGAATATAATTATATAAAAAATGACTATCCCATGATTCCAAATATTTTTGGAATACCGAAGATCCACACGGGCCTTACTAATTTAAGTTTTAGGCCTATTGTGGATGGTAACAGATCAAAAACTTGCTATATGAGCAAGTATATTGATCATTGTTTACAGAAAGGCTTACAAATATTTGAATATATTACAAAGGATTCGTGGCATTTCTTAAAGAAATTAAATGAAATAAAATGGGAGCCTGGCTTGATCATGGTGACTGTGGATGTTGTTAATTTGTTCAGTATTATACACATTTTGAAGGTATAATATGGTTGGAGGTTCAGTTAGCAAAAACTAGAATGTATGACCAGGACACTATTAATAAGATTATTGCCCTGATTGATTTGGTACTAAACAATAATTATATACATTTTGAAGGGCAATATTTTAAACAAGCCACTGGGGTAGCCATGGGGGCTGCCTGTCCTCCCATATTTGCAAATTTTGTAATGTCATACTGGGAACAGGAATTTTTAATGAAAAGTAGTTATTGGACAAAGAATTTACATTATACTAGATTCCTGGATGATCTTTTTTTTTGTTGTGGAGGGGTAGTCAACAAGAATTAGATTAAATTTTTGTTACATTAACAACACAGTGGAGTTCTTAAAATTCACCTACTGTTTTAGTGAAGAACAAATCACATATTTAGACATGGAGTTGAATGTTGATAAGATTAATGGTCTCCTATATTCTAAGATATATAGAAAGACAACTTTTTCAAATTCCTATTTAGAATTTAAAAGTTGGCACCCTTTACATCAAAAAAGAACAATTATTAAAGGCCAATTGGTAAGGGCTGCCAGGATGGTTAGTCATGATGAGCATTTTCATGATGAAATTAGTTTTATAGTCAACATGTTTGTTAAAAGGGGCTATCCCCTGGATTTGTTGGAAGAATTATCCAAGGAAGTGATAGGTAAAAGGTACAAAAGTATTTATGTACCAATTGTGGGTGGGCCTCATAGGCCACAAAATGAACTGGTTGTTAATTACAGACTCAGGGGAAATGAAGCGGGATTCGGGTTTATAACTACTTTTAACCTGGATTCTGGGGGTATCACCCAGGTGGTTGTCAATAACTGGGAAATCCTGGCCTTTGACCTGAATGTAGGGACAAAAGTTGGAAAGTGTCCCCCTAGTATTGTATATAGGAAGGCTAGGTCCCTTAAAAACATGTTTGAACATAATGAAAATGCACATGGCCTTTCAAATAGAGTTAAAGGTAATACAAAATGTGGAAAGTGCAATTATTGTTGCCACATCTTTGAAACAGGAGAACAGTTTAAATTGAATAAAAACAATTATATCTCTATAAAAGGACACTACAATTGTAGTAGCGTTAATGTGGTTTATTTGGCTAAATGTCAAAAATGTTTGGCATTTTATGTAGGAAAGACCTCCAGAGCATTTAAGACATGCATCAGTGAACATCTTTATGACATAAAGAAAAGAAAAATAACTAATGCTTTATTTAGACATATTAAAGACAGTGGGGCACACTCATTTAAGTTCTTGGCTATTGATCATATAGCAAAGGACCCTCAAGGTAAAATAGTAGACTTGCACTTGGACGCAAATGAATTGAGATGGCAGTTAAGGTTGGATGTCACCCAATTTCCCGGATTAAATGAGGCAGTTAATATTGCATGTATTTTAAAATTAAAACATATTATAGGCTAGATGGTTTGAAGTGTCCTATAAGGCACAATTAAAATAAAATATGAGATGTGTTTTAATGTTTTAAATGTTTTACAATGTTAGTTAAACACAATATGAGTGAGTTGCAATCATTTATTTATTTACTTACTTATTTTTTGATAAATTATGTAGTGTGTTTTTAAGGTGTAATTAAGTGATTCATGTGACATCATTAAGCAAGGGTATTTAAGGGCTGGGTTTGTAATGAAATTTGTTGTGATGAAGTCTTTTGAAGGAGAAGAAAGCGTTTAACCATTACCAATAAAGTTTGGCATTTATTTGCAACTCCTTTTGGCTCACCTGATTTGGAGCTGTGAGCTGTTGTGGTTTGAACATTATTAAAAAATTTATTAGAAAAGCCTACTCAAAAGTCACACCATTGATAATACTCAAAGTTTTTTGTCTGATTTACCATTCACCTGTTGTTGTTGTGTTTTATCACTAGCTGATTTTTGCTTGGAAGAAGGAGGGACTGTATGATGCTAGCAGTACCCATCCCTTTCATACTTACGTTCCACGAAGGATGTGTTTTAGACTCAGTATGCTGCTCTTATCTCTATTTCTGATACGCATTTTATTGTCAGTCGAGGATCATCACCTATTCTTTCACTCTCAAACCTCTCTATGCATACGTAAAGGTAATAGTTTGCAGTAGGCCGAAGCCTGTACTCTCAGTACTCCACTTCTCATCCTAAAATCTTACGGAAAGACAAACAAAAATATTCTTCTGACAAAGCATGCTCATCCATTTTAATCACATCCTCTTGATTTGGAAAACTTAATGGAACATCAAGGATTTAATCTGTAATGCACACAGATTTATACACTGCATATATATCTCTACACTTTCAAATATGTTGGTCCTTGACAAAAAAACTAGTGTTTTCATTTTGCAACATATCACAGCCAGCCTTCCTATATCACATGGGCTCTCTGGTCATACAAAACTGTGAGCATAGTAAAAACTCAACAGCTAAACAACAAACCTGTACAGCAATAGAACTCATAAAATACTGACTCGTAGAAAGTTTTATTTAAATATGTCGCATTCTGGCATTCTGAAGAAACAACCTACGTATAAGTCTGTCTCAGAAAACACTGACTCATAAATATATTACTCAACCATTTCGCATTAATCACAGTCATTTGTGTGAAAGTAGAACTTATCATTAGCAGACCAGAGTTCCGCTGTGGTGACCCCTTACTGGGAAAAAGCCAAAAGACAAACAACAACAGTTTGTTAACATGGTGAGTAAACTCCTCTTTTACAGATGGACCCTTTTCTATAATGAACCAAGCAAAAATGTAGTATATATAGACAGTTAGGCAAAAGTACTCATATAGCAATCTTTTGCTCTGCCGAGATGGAAAGAAACTAGATTACCTAGAGACCCTCCCAGACAAAGGGAAAACAAAACAATCTCCATACGGACTTTAACCAGAGATTAGTACTGAAACTCAGGCATTGGAGCTGTAAAGTAGAAAACCCAACCACTAAGCCAGCATGCTGTCCTTTTTAGTGGAGTACCTAAAACTACAGAATTGCCCACTGCTTAACTATGAATACAAATGCCTCTCATAAGTTCATAACTTCATACGTTCATAGGTGTGTACTTGTTTAACTACTACAAAGGGCCTTTTTTAAGCCTCATCTCTGATAAGTTCTGGTTCCCTTGGAAGTATAAGCAGGGAAATGGGAGATGAATCATTTACAGACTGCCTGTGCTCATTAGAGATTTAGGTACCAAATCAGGGGTGTGTTTCCAATTCCCCATCCAGTTGTCCAAGTTACACTTGAATTGGGTTAGGGAGGAAATCAATTTCACGTGAATGGGAAGCCTGTTCCAGAGAAGGGTAGTTTCTGGGATACATATCTGTCTCTTCATCAGGTGTTATTTATATCACAGACAAGATTTAAGTCTCTTGAATGGGTAAATCTGCTACTGCTTGTTTTACAGCTATGCAGGAGGTCCTTCAGAGTGGGGTGCAAAGTTGCTTTGTATGATAAGCATAGATCAACCCTCAACAGTCTGTAGGAGACAAAATACAGGGATAGGGCCTTGAGGTGCTCTGCATAGGACATGTTATGTACACCCTGTAGTCCTTTAGTGAGGAACCTTTGTAGATGTTCCAATTGCTGGACATACCTAGTTAGGTATACACCAAAGGAGGCATTGTACTCAATGATAGATTTGATGACTGATGAATACAGTGGAACAATGACCTACTTGGACCTAGACACCATACCTTTGTTTATACATTGCTCAGCATAACATTATTTCTCATTACCATAGACACGTGAAGGTCAAAGACTAGATTACTGTCCCAAATCCCTGAGTACTAAGTTGACTCTTAGGAGTGTGTTGTCAATATGGCTTTGACTAGGGTTGGCTGACTTCCCAAAGGATACTATTATGCATTTCTTGGCATTTAGTTTTAGTCCATGGCTTTGGCACTAGTTATTTGCCTCTGTTAATCCTTCATTGAGAGCATTAGTGTCTGTGCGGGATTCTATGACTTACGATGATACGAATCACGAACTAGTTTACTATATTACTAAAGATCCTACTTCCCATTCTTGTATGTCTGTTACAATAAGCACTTCTTCAAGTACTGTTGATTTACACTTTGATTTCCATTTTCTAATATTTGTTTTTTGGCAACCAGTAGAATTAAATTTAACAAGGCCTTACTATAGCTAGGCAATAGAGATGCTGGATCCCAGCTCAAAAACTCATTTCCTGAGTTACACTCATTTGCTTGCCCAGTATTCCTGACAGAGTGCTTTGCAGAGAAGTTTTAAAGTCTGCCAACTCATTACACTCTGAAACCACATGCTCCCAGCTACTTCCCTTTCACACCTCCAAGTCCAACATTTGCCATTTACCCGAGAAAACATTATTTGGAGTCTGTACCCATGCAAACACATCCAAGCAATAATCCTAAATCTTTTGGACTCTGTTGCATATTTGGGAGCCATGCATATGTCCCTCATTATTTCTTTTGAAATATGTTCCTCCCATTCTTTCTTAGTGAATTGTTTATCTAATTTTTTTCCATTTTGTTTTTATTTATTTATTTAACATTTGTTGACCGGGAATGTCCGACTAGGTTCCACAGAGCCTGTTTTCAGTGGAGGCCCGGGGAGAAATGCTCCAGATGCATGTTTTTGGAATGTGGGAGGAAACCGGAGTACCCGGAGGAAACCCACGCGAACACAGGGAGAACATGCAAACTCCACACAGAAGGCACCCCAGCCGAGAATCGAACCGGAGAACCTCTTGCTGTGAGGTGACAACGTTAACTCCTCTGATTGATTTGTAGTTATTGCATGATAATTTATATGTCCTACTAATTATTCTTTTATAACAGCAGTCTCTGTTCAAGATTCCACTAAAAACTCAACCAACACAGGTCTTTCACTTAGGATTCCCCTATCACTTTCTTTTTGCCTATACTCTAATATCAATCCCTGATAGGGAAGGCAGTCTTTACCCTGCAGTCCAAATGCCTTATTGGTCTCTTCTTATTCTATTACCTTTCTCTCTAATTGCTTGTTGCCAATACTTTGGTTCCTTCGCCAGCTTCCTGCAGTCAATTCCAACCCCTTTTTTGCCTATTCTCTGTACTCGTAATTGCAGTCATCCCTATAAGTAGAATCTCATTTCTCCATTCCCGTTTTGGCTTGGTTCTTAGAATACGTTCTGCTACTTTATAAATATAATATTCTGTATGATTGATGTAATTCTCCTTAAGGATCTGCATCCAAAATCCCACTCACTCCTTATTTCTTAACCCCCCCATACTTTATTATCATCCCTTTCTACTCTGAAGTGAAGCTTTCTGCTTCTGTTATGTATAAGAGCCTTAACTGTGTAGCTCTAAAATATCCCTTCAAATCAGGTGATCCTAAACCACCTTGTTCTATTGGAAAGATCAACTTATCTCACTTAACTCTTGCCTTCTTCCCCTCCCAGATAAAATCTTTTAACTCTTTACTAATTAGTATCCACAACTTCTCCTCTGGTTGATAAAAAAATGCCTGACCTGTGTATAAAACTAAAGGGACTAAAACATTTTTACTGCTTATATCTTGCTATCCATATCCACAGGCAAGAGATTCCAGCTTTTCAGTTTTTGTATTATCTTTTGTTTAGTCTCTTCCCACATATCCTTAGCTGCCATAACAGCATTCTTTTTAACCCATACTCTTAAGTATTTAATTGTATCATGTGCCCATAAATATGGGTATTGCTGAACCAATTAATGTATGGGTACCTAGTTTACAGCTATAGCCTTTGCTTTATTTTCCTTAATTTTATATCTCGAGAAAAAAACTTGGAACTGTCTCAGAATGTCCCATAACAAAGAGATGTCTTTTTCTGGTTTTATCGGGTACAAAATAATATCATATTTAAATAAAGCCAACTTTTCTTGATTACCATGCGAATTATATCCTTGAATTTCTGAGACCCTTATATTCTTTGTCAGTGGCTCTCAATATAATAAAACTAACAAAGGAGAAAGAGGACCCCCTGCCTGGTTCTTCCATTCAAAACAATTATAAAAGAGGAACACTCCCACTTTGATTTTTGCCTCCTATCCCTCATATTTACTTATTTATTTATTTTACATTTGTTAAACGGGAGTGTCTGACTGAGCCGAAAAGGCCCTTTTTCAGCAGAGGCCTGGGGAGAAAAGCTCCACAAAGAAAAATTACAGACACGTTTAGTTATTTAGACATGATCAGTATACACACAAATTACAGGAGACATGTTTTTACAGTGGTATGCGGCACATAAACAGTTACAGTGGAGAGAACAATCAAAAAATATTAATTTTAAAAATAAAGGTAATTAATAGATTTGTGGTGTACAGCTGAAATTTGGAACATAGATAGAATACATACATAGTACACAGGTACAGTACATACATTGTAGATTAGCCAGTGTTTGTGAGTAAGGTTGAAAACTATTATCAAGTGCTCTAGATTTAGTATGTATATGTTATCCGCTTTCACTAGCCTGGGCAGCAATCATGGCACTGCCAACTTTGCTTGAGATGTTGCCTGATGAGGTCTTTAAAGGAGGCTTTGGATGATGTGTTTTGAATGCTTGTAGGGACAGAGTTCCATTTTTTAGCCACTGAACTACTATATAGTGCATCTCCAAAGCTATTGTAGCTGTTGGTGGCTTCTAGTAGTAGTTTGCTTGATGATCTAAGAGGCCTTTTGGCTGAGTGATGTTGTACTAGGTTTTTGAGGGCAGGACACTTATTGGAGAGGTAATAGATAGAATAACAGAGGCAGAGCTGATTGTAGGTTAGGAGGTTGGGAAGTTCAAGCCAGTGGAGCTGTCTCAAAGCAGTACAGTGATGAGTTCTATATGAGCAATTTGCAGCAAAGCGGGCAATTATGTTATAGCAGGCCTCCATTTTGCTTAGTTCAGTTTTGTTGAGATTACTCAGGATGGGAGATGCATAGAGTATGGTGGATAGATGTTGGGAGCGAGCAATAGCTGATCTTGTGTTGTTGGTAAGAAATGGTTTGATACAGTAGAGTGACTCCAGTTTGGCATGTACTTTTTAATAGTTAAGTTGAGATGACTATCAAATTTTAGGTGGGAGTCTATGGTTATTCCCAAAAGCTTAGCCTGTGCCACTGGAGCAATTGGAGTAGCATTTGTGGAATAGATAGTGAATTGACTGTTAGTGTTAGAACTGGCTATAATCATAAGCTGAGTTTTCTTTGGATTGAGGATAAGTTGGGCTTTGGTAAGGTAGTTTTCAACATCAGAGAATGCTAGTTGAGTTGTTTGCTGGAGTGTGGGAATGTTTTGTGCAGCACAGATTAAGGTAGTGTCATCTGCATACTGAATTATAGATGCATGCTGTGTGGAGGTATGGAGGTAATTTGTGAAAACTGTGAATAGTAGTGGTCCTAACATAGAATCCTGTGGGACTCCTATAGTTATGGGCAGCTGAGGAGAGAGAGAATTTTCCCATTTCACAGCTTGGTACCTGTCAGTTAAGTAGCTTTGGAACCAGGTAAGAGTGGAATTTGATAGATGATATTGGTTTAGTTTGTTTAGCAGGATTTGGTGTGAGACTGTGTCAAATGCTTTGGACATATCCAAAAAATGAGTTGACACTTGCAGGCCTTCATTTTTGAGATGGTTTACTGTGTCTGTGAAGCAGAGGAGAGCTGTAGTGGTACTATGGGCAGGTCTGAAACCATGCTGAGTAGGTGACAGGATGTTGCAGTCTCGGAGATAGTTAAGCATCTGGGTATGGATGCATTTTTCTAGGATTTTGGCCAGGGGAGAGAGTAAAGCAATGGGTCTGTAGTTATTAAGTTCAGTGGAGGTCCCGCCTTTATGTATGGGTGTAACATAGGATATTTTCCAGAGTTTTGGCACATAGTTTTCAACAATTGATCTGTTTATGAGAGTGGAGACTGGGATAGCAATAGCATCTGCTGAGAGTTTCAAGAACTAGCTGGGGAGTAGGTCGGCAGCTGTTGATGAGGTTTTTAGTTTGGAGAGCATGCTTTTGATTGAAGTGGTGGAAACTGTTTTGAGGGTAAAGCTTGTATTAGTGTTATTTGTGTTGGGGGGGGGTAGTGAGGAAGGAACTGTCCTGTGATACTAAGGATAGAATTGAGTTCACAAAGTGGGAGTTGAATTGTGTTTCGATGGGAACTTTAGTGTCAGGGGTGGTTGGTTTGGGGTAGCCTTTTGGGTGGATTTTAGTAGCTGGTTTACATTTTTTCAATTTTTTTGCGGGTTGTGTTGGTATTTAGTTTGTAATGTTGTGTAGTAGGATTTTTTGTCCATCCTAATGCATTTTTTGCACGGTTGCGCAGTTCTTGGTACTTAGTTAGGCTTTGTGTTTCTTTGTTTTTTTGATAGTAAAGCCAGGCAGTGTCTCTGGACTTGAGGATTTGTTTGGATTCTTTACTGAGCCAGGGGATTGTAGAGGTTCTAACCTTGATTTTGCACAATGGAGCAACAGTGTCTAGATGTTGTGGAAATGTTTTGTTGAAATATGCTACAGCCTGGTCAAGTGGGAGGGTTTTTAGGGGGGTCCAGTAACAGTTACAGAGTAAAGTGTTGAGGACCTCAGGAAAGAATTCTTTTGTGTTTCTAGTGGATATATAGTTAGTGGTTTTGCATATGCTTGTTCTACTACGTATAAAGTATATTATGTTGTGGTCACTTAAGGTGTCTGGGAGACTGCCTGTGTGAGGGTACAATGTGGGGTTGTTAGTTATGACCCAGTCAAGGATGGATTCCCTTTTAGATTTTTTATCACATCTAGTTGGAATTTGGACTAGCTGCTGGTAGCCATGGAGATTTATTAGATTACTTGGTGGTTCTGATATACAGGTAAACCAATCTAGGTTGAAGTCCCCCAGAATAAGGGTTTCTTGTGAGTATGTGGAAGAACACCAGGATAAGAAGTCTTCAAGTCTAGCAGGTGTATTACCAGGTGGACTATAGATCACAATTGTGGTGATGACGTTTTAGGGTGAAGGTGAAGTTGTGAGATAAGTATGTCCCAATTATTGGGGGAGGGGTAGGAGTTTGGTAATTGACGGACAGTTAAGTTGGACTTGTGCAGTAAAGCAGTTCCACCCCCTTTATGAAGTGGTCTGTCTTGTCTAATAATATTGTAGCTGGTAGGGAGAACTTCTGAGTTAGCTATGTTTTTATTTATCCAGGTTTCTGTTAAAGCAACTATGTCTGGGGAGTAGCGTGCTATTGTGGCCTGGAGTTCAGGTATATTATTTTTGATACTTCTAATATTAATATTTAGCATTAAAAGATGGTTGGTTTTGCTGCTGTTGTTGATTTGCACAGGGATGAAGAAAGTGGGGGTGTTATGTTCTGACATTTGTGTTGGAGCAGTTTGTGTTGGACAGGATGGATTTGGGCCTGGGCTGGGGTGGATATCCCCACTTATGGTGAGCCTGAAGTTAAAATGGTTATACAGATGTTGGAGTTGGCGAGGAGTGTGAGAAAGTATTGTGTTTTTTTGGAGTAGGAATGAGAGCATATGTGTTTAGTTCTGAATTGGTCCGTTATGTAGTTCCTGAATAACTGTGGGCAGATATTATTATAATGTGTGGTGTCTGTATACGAGACTGCATAATGCAGTGTTGTGCTGCTAAGTTTAGGGATATTGCTAGAGTGATAACTTGTGGTGTTGTAAAGAATTATGAGAAGACAGACTAGACTTAGTTGTGTGATAGTCATGGTTATAAAGTTTAAGTTGTTTCTAGGTGGGGGGTCTGAATAGGAAGTATACCATATTATTATATCAAGGAACGCAAATACTGCCATTGCCCTACTCATAAAATCCCAGCATATTCTGATGCTTTCTCTGCAATGACCCCACCAAAAACAGTGGTATTTTCTTACATTCAGCTTCCCTCCGGATCATCATTGTTCTGTTAATGTTGTCAGATGTTTGCCTGTCCTCTACAAAAACACAGTCATCCGTATCTATTAATTTTGGCATCACCTTTACCATTCTTCTAGCCCATTATAGACATAAACACTTCATAATCATGGTTTAAAACTGAAATGGGCCTTTATGAAGCTGGATGAATTGGGTCTTTACCACCATATTACAGCCACCCCAGCTTTCTTCCAGGATGTTGGTGCTTACCTTCATTTTAAAATACTTTTAAACAAAACCTTCCTGATCTTTATCACTTTCCTCCCTCCCGGCTTCCAAACTTAAATTGGAATACTGTCAGACTTTGCTGCAGATTGGCTATACATCACCATTTTTATCTCATCTCCTCCTATCATAACTGTTAAATGCTGAGCCTCATCTACTTCTCACCTTGGAATATTTAAGTCTTCCATAAATATTTCCATTTGTGCTTTTTCTTGATTTCCACATTTCTCTGCTTTACACAAATTTTCAAAAAAAATTCCAAAATACCTGTAATACCTCTACAGGATCTTAGTCATTGTTCTTGTTATACGCTCTCTTAGTGTGGCAAAATCCCTTCTTGGTCCCTCTGCTGTATAGGTTATCAAAAATATAATGAGATGGGTAAACTGATTCAGGAAATCTTTCCAGTTTTCAGCCCTCCTCTGAGTCTGTTCCCTCATCCAATTTTGGCAAGATACAAAACAGTCTCGTCAAAATGTTAGTAAGCAAATGTTTAAAAATAAATGTCTGGGAGGTTCCAAAAAGAAAGCAGGAATCCTTCAAAACAGAGGAGTGTCAAATAAGTCAGAATGAGTATTTAAGGGACATTGTCCCCCACCCTGGCAGTCCCGAATCCATTCCAGAAAGTCTGAATCTCCATTTCTGTCTTTGGCAACAAATTGTTCCAGGCAAATGGTTTCTGAGTCTGATTCAGAAGGGGTACAGATGACAATGGGAAGAAATCCCTCCTTTCCAGGGAATTATTCCAAATCCACCCAGACCAACCCCTTCTCTCCTGGCATACAGCACAGTGGGGAAGAGGTTTTTATTCAAGAATGTTTATGGTGTCAAAGAAAAAAAATGCTTGAAGACCATTTCTGGAACATTTCTTCCTACACCAATTTATGATAGTGACTAAGTTCAAAATCCTTTCATCACATGGTCTTTTACCCCCTTCTTCCTCATTTGAGTGTTTTTTTATCCTTAGATTTAAAAGATGGCTACCATAACATTCCTATCCATCCTGACTTCATATGTTTCTTAAGGTTTTATATGTCTGAATCACATTATCAGTTCTCTGCCTCCGGTTATAGCATATTGCAGGCTACACGGTATACATATTTTTCCATTTTTAAATGTCTTGCTTATCTTTGCTGATTCTTTTTCATAATGTTAGGAATCTCTCACTTGGGTGAGAGATCTTCTATGCAGGCTAGGATTCGTTGGGAATATTCAAAAGTCTTTTTTGACTCCATGACACAGGATTGTGTTCCTTGGGTGTTTGTTAGACATCTCAGTAAAAACAGCTTTTCTTCCACAGAAAAAACTAGATCCATATTTAGATCTATTCGGGGGGGGGGTCCACTCAAACTTTAGTTACTGCATGGGAATTTCTCAAGATTCTAGGTCTCAAAGCATCTATGATTATCATGACACCTCTAGCAAGACTTCATATCAAAAACATACGATGCCATCTGAAGTCTCTTGGGCCCCAGCACCAACTCCCATTATCCTTTTCATATTTCATTTCTTGTATTTGTAAGAAGAGAAGAGAAATAACTCAGTGGAAACATCTCATATACCTGAATCCATGTCTTCCCTTCCCCCTCCTGCTCCAAAGCAGTCAGTCACCACAGATGCTTCAGACTTCACTTCTGGAGAAATGTCAAGGGGGTTAAAAGTGCAAGATATCTGAGACAACATAGTCAAACACAAGCACATAAATGTAAAAGAAATGCTTGCTGTTATCAACACACTCAACTCTCTGAATCACCTTTGGTCTCAAGGACCACCTCAATTTGTTATGGACATTACCACAGTGATGTGGTAAATAAGCAAGGAGGAACCATGTCTTACTCTATAGGAAGACTAGCCATGTCAGCATGAGACATGGCTATACAGATAGATCTCACTCTACGGGGTTCCTACGTTTCACCAAAGCAAAACTGTGTGGCAGACAAGCTGAACAGCACAAAGGCAGAGCCTCACAAACGGAAACTACATCAGAGGATCTTCCAATATTTGATCTAGCTGTGAGGAGTTCCTCAAGCAGACCTTTGTTGCCTGCTTGCTGATCAATCAGCTAGCAAAATTATGTTCCAGGACTCCACTCAAGAAGGCCTGGAAGACAGATTTGTTTTCTTCTCTTTAGACAGGATTGTTCCAGTATGCTTTTCCACTGTTTCCATGGATATCCAGGGTACTTCTGAAGATTCAGAAGAAATCACCAATCTCATTGTGGTGACTCCCTTTTGGCTTAGGCAACAGTTGTTCCTGTTTTTTGGTGGGGGGGATTTTGTCAGGGGGAATTACCACAAGCTTCCTCACTGAAAGGATCTACTCAGAAAGACCACTGGTGTTTGATACATCCCAACCGCAAACAACTTCAGCTGACTGCTTGGATGACAGGGTCTTACTTCCCTTTAGGCACCTGTTTACAGAGGACATGCAGCAGGTACTAATGGAGGTAAGAAAGCCGCTACTACAAAATCATATATTAGCAAATGGAAAAGGGTTTCTAGTTGGTGACAGTAACATAACCGGTACTCATTCAAGGATAGTATTTTTATGGTTTTGCAAAATTAATATGAGTTACTTTCCTACGAACTGTCTTACTCCTCTATCAATGCTCATTTGTTGACCATTTCAGTATGTCTGCCCATGGATCCCCCTCTTTCAAGCCATTCCCATGTCAAAATGTTTTTGAAAGGAGGTTTGCATAAGACACAAGAAAAACCAGTGGCCCCTCCTTGGGATTTTAATTTTGTGTTAGAGAAGCTAACATTTGCTCCATTTGAACCAGCTCATCTGGCTGACATGAGGTTCTGAACATGGAAAATAGTTTTGCTGGTTGTTCTGACCTCTGCAGGAAGGGTACCCGTTGCAAGCTCTTATGGTGGCTCACCCTTATCTCATTTTCCACAGACACAGGGTTTTCTTGGGAACTAATCCTTTTATGCCTAAAGTGGCATTCAGATTTACTTTGAGCCAAATTATCAATCTCCCTGTGTTCTTTCCTGAGTCCCAGAATGAGGGAGAAAGGATACTTGATACCTTGGACATCCACAGACAACTCAGGTACTATTTTGACAGAACAAAATCTTTTAGAACTTCTGATCAGTTGCTCATTTCTTGAGAAGGTAAGAAGAAGGGACAACTTGTGTCACAACAGACTATTTCCAAATTGTTATTTCAGGCTTTTACCTTTTGTTATTCCCATCACAACAAAACTACTCCAGTCAAGGTCAAAGCCTACTCTACCAGGGCCTTGGCTTCATCTATGACTTTTAGAAAGGGTTGGTCTCTAGAAGTATTCTAGAAGGAGCAACTTGATCCCCTGTACATACTTTGACAAAGTACTACAATCTGGGTTCCTTCTCCAGTCTAGGCCAGGCTTTACTAGAACCATTCTCCAGGGCCTCCTGGATCCTTCTCCTTCGGCATCCCAGTTGTTGTAGGCTATGGTAATCTACCCATATAGCTTAGGCAGCAGTGATCAATATGAAGAACATAGTATGGCTGTGTAAGTAGACTTACCATAACAGTAGACATTTGATTGATCACTGCTGCAGTAGCCACTGCCTCCCTCTACCCCCTTGTTTTTTGATGTTTTTTTTATGCCAAAGTGTGAACATTTATATTTTGCTGTTCCTAGCAATGTCCTCTTGGGGCTCGGCCTCTCTGTTTCAGTTGGCATAAAACTCTGAAGGGCTAGCCTTCTAAACCTATTTTTTTCAGTCAGCTGACAAATGATTTGGGCACGTGGAAGGTGCCCTGAACCTCGGAGGCTGTCCGGCTATTATATCCTATGTAGAATTTAACCCATATAGCTTAGTAATAATGTCACATAACAGACCTCCTCCCTACCCCAGAATGGGGCAGTTAATATTTCAGTGTTAGTCACTTACTCTACCCTTTCCCTGTCTGGTGCTCAAGTTGCTAATCAGTCTTAAGTCAGCAAGGTCACATTAAGGGCTTTACCGCTCTGTGTCACGGCCAACTAGAGGCGACATGGTGCTCTACAGCAAAGTTAGCTGACCCTCCCTCATGTAGTATTTATTTATTTATTTATTTATTGTCAGCTTACCATTAAGACTAGTTTATAGTTTGACTTATTTGAATGAGATTCAGAAAGAATTGCAAGCCCCAGAGCAGGACTGTATTTCGGCTTAGGTATTTGGTCTTTGGCTTTGTCTTTTCTCTAATGCTATTTGTTATCACTCTGCATGTCTGTTTGCAAGCTTCTCTGAACTCCTCAGGAATTCACAACCTAGCCGAAAACCTCAATATGCACCTTTCATGCTAAGCTTAAGCCCATAAAGGGAGCCTGAAGGTTTATGATAAACCAAAAAATGATATAAAATGAGACATGTGACTGCTTTTTCATATGTTGCACTTAGAAGCAGGAACTGGATTCTTTTCGAATGCAGCAGATTGGAAGGCAGTCTATTAACCACATAATTTGTTCACAGCTTTTTTTTTTGATACTGGCATTTCAAAACATTACAAAAGTTGTTTCATCAAAACTTTTCAGTTAGAAAATGTTGAAAAAAAGGTCATCACATCATCATTTACGAAACACAACCCACACTAGTAAGAAGTTTTAGAAAACATGATGGTTTAATCTACATAACCAGCCTTTTAGGCAGTAACTCTCAACAAATCATGTCTCACTGACTCAAAGTCTGAGAAACTGCTTAAATCTAAACCAAATCCATTTTTACTTATGGAGGTATCATCACCAGTTATGATCAGCCCATGAATTCTGAGATGTGAATAAAACGTCAGTAACTGGGATACAAGTTATGACCGACACATAAATTCTGAGATTTAAATAAAACTTCAGTAATTGGGATACAATTTGGTCAGTGAATGCTTAAATCATTTCATTTCCCGGGTAGAGCACTGGTCTCTGTGGACCTTTTTCTTACTCAGCCTGGGAGCGCTGTCTGGTTAAGTGACTTGTTCAGAGTCAGTTAGGCGATGGAGGCTGGGGGAATCAAACCTTGCACCACTGGACCACAGAAAACAACCTCTTAACAGTTGCTTAATCCTCTAAGCCAGCTGCCAGACCATCACTCTTTACAGACTAGATGTTTCCTCATTTTAAACTGTTCTTGATCTAGATCTGCCAACCACAGCTCTCAAATGTACCTACCTTACGGGAAACATTTCTCAATTTGAATCTTAAACATTATACTTTACATACAGTTCCATTACCAGCAAACACAGGCTCTTCTTTTATCAGGCCAATAAATAGCAGAATGCAACAGAGTCACCAATGCTTCATGAGACATACTTCAGGCAGTCTTGCTTTCAGATATTTCCCCCAAGCTAGTACTCCTCAATTCTAAGGAAAACCCCTTGTACAAAACACTCCTCTACTTGATAGAAGGAAATAACTGCTTCTCCAAAGTCACTATCCCTTCCTACCAAATGTCCAGCCATGGGCTACTTTATGAATATATATATATATATATATATATATATATATATATATATATATATATATATATATATACACACACACACACACATACATGGGTGCACTACTTATAAATGAAGACCCCTAAAAATGGACTGCAAGAACATCGACCACAGATGTCCAGAAACATGGAAGTTGATGCAATATGCATACATCAATAAGCAGCTGCACTACATGCAATATTTTAATATTTAAAGCATGAAATAATATATTTTTGTAGGAAAATAAGTCCCCCTGCTCCCCTATACACCCTGCTAATTATGTAGACTAACTCCGAGATAGTAAGGGCAAATTTCCTAACCCCTGTATTTATGCAATCTTGCACACCTGTCAATCTATACATCCATATATATATATAGATATATATATATATATATATATATATATATATATATATATATATGTATATATGTATATATATATATATATATATATATATATATATATATATATATATACGTATATATATATATATATATATATATTTATATATATATATATATATATATATTTATATATATATATATATATATATATGCTACTTTAGTTTATAGAAGTTTCAAAACTTCAAAACCCATGCAGTCAAGACCATATCATTGAAGTTTTGAAACTTCGAAAACTTTGAACTGAAATCGCCATGCAGCGCAGAATGAGAGAGTAACCATTATCCTCGGTGCAGTGCAATTTCAGAGATGATATATTTAATTAGCTGGGGGTACGGGGGGCACAGAGGGGCTTTCCCCCCTACATAAATGTAAAGCTAATAATTTTTATTTAATTTAGGTCATTTCTTTCAGTTTTCAATGTTTCAAAACATCGATGATATCCTCTCGACCATATGGGTTTCGAAGTTGTGAAGCTTCGATACATTGAAGTAGACCCATATATATATATCTATATATATATATATATATATATATATATATATATATATATACACATATACACACACACACACACACACACACACACACACACACACACACACACACACACACACACTAAGAATTTTCAGAGAGCTTTACAGTGAAATCTGGTTAAAGGACAGTTTACTTCCAACTAACTGCAGTAAAACAATGCATGATTAAAAATACTTAATGAAAAAGCACTTACAAGAACATGCCTCAGGATAGCTCTTGATGACAGTCCTTGTATTCCTGTTCTAGATGAAGTTATCAGACTCTTTAAGTGAATTATCATGGGGAACATTCTGGATTAATATTTGTCTAGCCCCTCTGTTCAGACTGATTTTCCAAGGGTGACCCAGTGACCATACCAGGAACATAATACTCCTCGTCCAGACAACTGAGTATGTCAAGGACATGCCAACTCCTCCGCCAATTATAAGGTCATGATCCCAGTAGGAGAATCCATTCTCCACTTCCTCCTGCTAATTAATAGGATCTATTGGCAAGATCTTCAAATCATAAGAAAAATATTGGCCATTGATTCATATATGCTGTTTTCACCATAGCCTTCTGTTATAAAACTACCACAAAAGATAACAATATAAATACTTCAACTGAAGCTCTTTCCGTTTTAACGTACCAGTTCCATCAGTGTATGATCTGGGATGTTTCTGCTTATGTTGCAAATAGCAGACGCACACGAGTGACTAAAAATCACTGGAGCTTTAGAGATGTTAAGAACAGCATCTGCAGTAGACACTGAGGTGTGTGACAGGTCTATCATCATTCCCAGGCGATTCATCTCTTTTACAACATCCTAGAAGACAAAATCATTGACTATTATGATGTTACTGAATATTATCTATAAACTTAGTGCATGAAGTAATAACATACATGCATAGAAACATACAAAAGGGGGCCTAAAAGGTGATCACTCATCTGCCTACTCTACCTAGATGCTATGGCACACTACTAGCAATGACCTCCCCCCACCTGTTTCTCCCTCCTTCTTTCGCTCATTTTGCAATTTCCATCAGAAAAGTAACTGAGATTTCTATGACCCTGTGCATGAAAGATTACCTCCTCTTATCCTGTTTAAACTGTACCCCCTCTACCTGCCAAATGCCACTTTTCTACTCCTTATGTCTTTTCTCCTAAATAAATCCTCCCAATCCTTCATTATTGTATACACTCATGCAATATCCTGTTTCTCACTTGCTGAATAAGTTCATCTTGAATTTATTTATATTATCCACGTAATCCAGTCCTTCAATTTTCTACACCCATGTTGCTCTTTTTTGGAACATTCAACTGAAACTTACTTGTTTTTTTCTTTTTTCATGAAAGGACCCGAGAACTGTGGCAGTTTCTCAATAGCTCATTGTGTTGAAACACAGCTTTGTTGTTGTTGTTGTTGTTGTATGCAGTAATTCAGGTGAGGCCTCACCAGTGAAGTGTAGGATGTCATTATTATTCAACCCTCCTTTGAATCCACTCCCTGGTAGTTCAATCCAGTTCTTTGTTTAAGTTAACCATTACCCTAGGTAGTTTGTCTGTGATGTGATAATTATCCCAAACTACTCAACCTAATTCCCCACCTCACAAACTACTCCTACATTTTTGGTTCCTGAAATGTAAAACACTTAATTATTATTACTGTCATGCAAATGTCTTCAACATTTCCATTTCACAGCCTATATATAACAGTCCTTAAGGTATTTATACTTTCCCAAAGGTTCTTGACAAAAAAACAGCATGGAACTAAAGAACCTGAGCTATTAAGAGATACTAAAGGCCTTGCCCTTGTATTTGGCAATATCTGTCTTGCCTTCTGCACCATTAGAGATCCAGCAGTCCAAGACCTCTCCACAAATCAAACAGTCCTGCAAACACTAGAACCAAAGATTTGAATCTGCTTCAGCAAATAAACAAATCACAGTGGACAGACAGACAGATTTGTCATGCACAACTACCCCTTCTGTGAAACAAACTTCCCACCAGATCAATTGGACAATTTGATTGTGTACGCATAAAATCACCACAGATATGATTGCCCTATTGCTCCTTGAAAAAGAAGGTAAAGTCCAAGGGTAGATATTCACAAGGTGCACATGACCTCATGGTCCAGTTGTCTGGTACATTCTCTGAATCTATGATTGCCTCTATCTTCATATGTTCAGCAAATAAGATGATCCTGTTCTGCGTCCCCAGATATATGCTGGGATCAAAAACAAAATGTACCACACATAATGCCAGTGCCACTGGTACTTTGTGGTACCTAGTGGTACTTTGTGGTGTGGGACCTAATGGTGACCAGTCTTCCACTACCAATTATTCTCTGGACTCTCCCTGTCAACCAGTCTTCTGTGTACCAAACTATCATTAATCCTTTTCTCAGATGTGGCTGTCTAATATGATACCAACACCATCCATTACTGATTGTTCTTTTAATGAGCCAACAAACATATTATGGTAGCTGATAGTTAAACAGTCTCTCAAACAGCAACAGTCACAACAATGCTGTGAGGATGTCCTTCACTAGAACAATAAGACAGTAGCAATAATTGTTCTCAAACAAATAAAATACGGTACTTACGTATTATCGCAACCACACTGAATCTTAGCTCTGTTTCGGTATGTGTGAGTATCACTCACACCCGTGAACCTTACTTGATGGCTTTACTGCCTTTCTGCTGTTCTGCTAACAGTTTTTTGTGTACTTTCACTATGAGCCTTATAACCACTTTGAAATTACCCTGGAGTTGCGCTGCTTCTGAAGTGCAACTTAATGTAATAGTCCTTAAATCATGTTTGTGGGTACAGAAGCGCACCCTTGTGGGAAGTAGACGACAATTCCACATCGATACCTCTCAACTGTCCACATTACTGCAGAATGGGCACATTTTTGCCTCATATTGTTGGTGTGTTCCTCATAAAATGTGTGTGGTTTTCAGGATTTTGGGGAAAAATGAATGAGGAGTGAATTCACCAAATAATGACAGGTGTTTTGAGTTTCGGACTTCATGTCCTTCAAAAAAATGCACAGTAACAGCAAACCTTTCATTGTAGCAACTTTCCAAGTTGATGAGACCAATCTGTAAAACTGGTCCCTAGTTTTGGGGCTTTTTCCAGATTTTATGTGTTATGAGGTTGATTGTTATGGCCACGTCCTGTGGTGATCACAAAATATTGCATCCAAAAAACACCATTTATAGAGCAACACCACAAAATGCACAAGTGTTATTCTTAAAGCTCAGGTCCTCAAAATTAGGATTTAAGCACTGCTTGAATAAATCATGTGGTACTCAGCAGAAACTAGGAATAAGGGCTTAGAAGATGATGACCATTTTTCTTTGTGGACCTGTTCTACTTATTTGTACATATTAAGTCTCCAGTAAAGCTGTTTCACACAAAAGATATCTGTTCAGTTTCACTGTCTTTATTACTACAAATACGGGTACTTACGTTATCTGTGATCTGTTCCTTGAGATTTGTCAGCAGTGCATATACAGCCGTGAGACGGTTGCAACGTGGTTGCAATAATATGCAAGTACCTAAAATATTCTTTAATATAATTATATATTCATAACAGTATGACAGTATGTCAATTGCAAAATTATTTCATACGGGCAAACTGCTCTCTAGCTACATCTGTAGATGTTATTTATAATAATTTATGGTCAATGACTGAAGCCTTACCATGTAAAAGAAACCCAAAAAGTCTATAATTCAAGCACCTTGATGTAGCATCCCCTGCCAGTTAGAACTGCCAAAGTGCAACTAATAGTCCTGACAAACGCAAAGAAAAGAAGAACAATTCCTCTGGTGAAGTACACTCTTTGGTAGTCATACTAATTTTCGAATGCCTGAATAACCAGTCCCAGACAAGAAGAAAGAAAAAGGACAGGAATGGCTTTGATGCAGTGCACTTCTCAGATGTTACGGATACTTAGGTTCATAGCTGAATGCTTGGCTAAGTGCCCTGAAGGGCCACTTTAAGCCTAGACAATAACCCAAGGTCAGAATCAAACCCTGGACCTTGTGCTTATGAGACAAGAACATTAACCATTATGACAAACTCTTGAATGACAAAGGTAAGACAGATACCCTCAAGTTGAAATCATCTCACAGCGACTCTATGGGTAGGCCCTCACACAGTTCTCATGGCATGTTATGGAAGTAGATTGCCAGGTCTTTCTTCCATGCACATCCTCCTGCTGCCCAGCTGTCACAACCAGGTTTTGAACCTAGGTCTCCCAGTTGGTAATCTTACGCCTTAACCTCTAAGCTATCAGTAATAGAATTTGCCTTTCTTTTCAGGCAACCTGCAGAATGCTGCAGAGATTGTCAAAGAGAACGGATTAAGGTGGTTCAGGCACATGTGCAGGAAAAAAAAGACAATCTGGTGAAGAAGATTTGGGAGAGACAGGAACATGACAAGAGGAAATGAGGGCATCATGGAACAGACAGGCAAGACCACCAAAGAAAGTGGAAGGATGTCATTGAATCAAGAAAGAAAATAGCAGCTGAAGTGACATCCCAACCTCATGTAGACAATGGGGGAAAGGGTGCTGTTGTTGATATTTAGGTCTTTAAATTTATCTGACTTAGCTACAGAATGTTGTCTTAGAGGCTAATATATTTCCAGAAAAAGGAAGGACTTTTATATGTCTCCAGTTTTTAAGAAAGGTAATAGAAAACTGCTGCTATGTATATACCAGTTGCTGTACTCCAGACTTTTTTTTCTCTTTCTGCTTTCAATGTCTTTTAAAGCATCAGCCCCCTTCCAGACAATTTTCCAATTCATCCCCCATCACCGGGGTGAGGGTCAACCAGCAGGAACCATCATTTAGACAGTCATCAGGGGACATTTCAGATTTTCTGTTGTTATGCCGTAATGTCTACATGCACCAGGTGAAGCAGTGGGAAGGGATATATAATGGGAAGATAACAGATGATGTCTGTACTCAAAATTTGTTACAAAGATTGACAAAACTTTGAACAGATAAGTAAAGTTTAGCCTGTAGTAATGAATAAAATTATTTCAACAACAGTGATGCAAGGTGAAGAATAGACAACTTGCCAAATTAAAAATTATAACTGTTTGCGTACACATATAGAATCTTTTTGAAATAGTCACATTCTTGTCATTGAAAATAAGTCTGATAGAGCTTTAATGCAATTGGATACCTCAGCTGAAAGCATCAAAACCTCTCCCCGAAACCCTGATAATGTATTTGGTGATAAGCATTCTACTGTGCAGAACTAAGAAGCCATCCTTAAATTCCACTCTGGCTAAAAGAGTATTTAGACTACTCAGGAATTATGTGGCACTGCCACAGTTCTTTACTAAGATCCACTTAACAGCAAAAACTGATCAAATGCCTCATGAGGTGGAATCAGGCATTTAAAATGTTAATTTTGGCATAGATTAACTAGACTTGAATCAAACAGCCAGTTCAACAAACTTTGTACAAGAAAAATAGCTGCTTATTAATAGATACATAGATACAAATATTAATTGACATAATAAATGTGTTTTAGATAATATAAGTTAAATGTGTGTAATTATATGCATAATAAAATGTTTTAAGCAAAAGGGAAGGCTTGTGGATACTGGCACAAAAAAAAAAAAAAACTTTCTCAGGATGATGTTTATCTCAGATTTCGGGGGCTTCCAGTATGGTGTCACTCTGAGTGAATGTGGCTTTATGTCCCCTTACCTAAAATGACATGAATAATAATAAAAAAAAGTTAAGTTACCCTTTGTTAAAGGCTAAAGTAGTCTATCATTAAGAGCTGAGAATTCAGTGATGAGCAGTAAGTTAACATCAAAAGAAGATTGTAAAAAAGGAAGCATCAGGCATCTGTCACGCTAGAGACGTCTTGAGAGTGGCCCATAAAAATTCAGACAAGTGACTGGAAAAAGGGGAGCAGTGAAATAACACAGCTGCATGATAAAATGGACATGGTTTATCAAAAGATTTTAAGGATGAATGAGTCAGTGGGAGAGTATATTAAAAATGTATCGAAGCCTGGAAAAAACTGAAGTGGTGTACACTCTTGTGGACAAACCCTTAACAAAACCCTCTCTCTATAAGTCCGCCCAAGCATTCGGAACACTATGTCTGGACAATTCCCATCAGTTTCTCCTGCCAGCGTGGTTGACATGAGCATACTGAGACTGAGTAGCAACTGCCTCATGTTTACTGATAGCCCTCTTCATCTAGCACATAATTCCTCCACCTGCGAGAAATGCATGTACACCAGTAACCTGATGTCCATGCTCTCTCACGCCACAGTCAGTACTCCTGACAAAGAGGAGATTGCCAGCACAAATACTACACCACTCACATCACATAGCCAAGCACAACACACACACACACACACACACACACACACATACACACACACACACACACACGCACACATGCAGAAGTCCTCAATAAAAACTTACCTAAACAGAGACCTCCAAAACACATTCACAAACATTCTACACACACCAAACACATCACATACAGCATACAACATACCAGTGTCTCATAAACACAGCTCACAAAGCATAACATAAAAACAAACATACTAGTCATTGGTGACTCAGTTGTGAGACACACAGATGTCCACCTCACCAGGCTTGACAAGTAGAAGGTCATGGACAATTGTCTGTCTAGTACCAGAATCTGCCACATCACGCACGCACTTAAGTCTCTTCACAAGTACAAGTATTACTCTGTCATTGTCCATGTTGGTGTGAATGACTTGAGACATATCTCCCTGGACTATATGAAGATAGACATGACTGAGGTATGTGTTCCAGGCAAGTATGACCCTAGCCCTAGGCAGCATCCTACCTTCACCAAGAATGATACTACAATACCAACAAAAAATAACTCACTTAAACAACTCTCTTAGTTTCTGGTGTCATTTCAAGGGTATCCAGTATCTGTCTGCCTGGGATGACATGGTCGACAGGCCTCGATACTTTGCCAGAGATGGCTTCTACCTGTTACTACTGGGTTTCCAGATCCTGGCCAAGGCTTTCACCTCCCCCATTGTGTCTTTTTTAGGCAATGTACCAAAGACAAACCTTCCAACATAAACGATCTGTCAAAAACAAACTGAAAGTCATACTGCTTAACACTAGGAACCTTAACCTGAAAATGGACTCACTGGAAGCTCTCCTTGCACTGGAAGATGCCGATGTCTGTGCAGTCATGGAAACTTGGTTCAGAGCTGTGGAGAGCACCCCTGCCTTACTATGCTATACCTCATTCCACACATTCCAACCCAAAATGAGGTTGGGAAGATTAACGGTGGTGGAGTCTCTATCTTCATGAAGGACAGGTACACCTTCAGACTGGTTTGCCAGCATGATGCACTGGAACTATCCCAGGTGCAACTGACAGTTGGTAAGACACCCATCCAAGTTATAGCCAGCTATAGACCCCCTTCTATGACTCAGAACACCCATTGCTCTTACCTGGATCTACTTGACTCCATCAAGGTACCCCGTAACACCCTGCTTCTTGGTGACTTCAACTACCCCACCACAGACTGGGTGAACTATTCTTACACTAATGCACTCTCTCAAAGATTCCTTGACTTCATCAGTTCTAACACACTAGACCAGCTGGTCTCATCCCCCACAAGGGGAGACAACATTCTGGACTTGGTTCTCACCAACATTGGTGACCACAGCACCATTCCCATTGTATGTTCTTTCCTGTTGAGATAAGATCATCAGACTGTCTCATTTGAAGTTTTGATCCCACCCAATCCCCTCCCCGCCATAATCAAGCTAAAAATCTTCTCAAAAGCTGACCACAACCTCCTAAGGGAGGGTATTTGTACCTTCACACCACCATCCCCCTCAGAGGATGCAGACAACTATGCTGAACAGTACGCCAATGCAGTATACAAGCTCCTGTACAACTGCATCGACTCAGCCATACCCAATAGAACTAAAACCTGCTCCTCAAGGAAACGCAAACCTGTTTGGTGGACATCCTCTATCAATAGGCTTTACAACAAAAGGAAGAAACTGTTGTTCAAAGGTAAAAAAGGAACAAATTCCAAATTGGAAAAACTCCCTCCTTAGTCTCAACAAGAAAATTAGACCACTTTTGAAAACCTTCAAAGCCAAAATTATGAATAAAAACTAGCCTCCAAAATAAAGGGAAAACATAAAGTCTTCTTCAGTTACATCAGGAACCTCCATGGCAAGGCCCAGGTTTGTTCCGAATTAGTACTTAACAGTATCACTTACACTGATCCTGTTGACTTAGCCAACCTGCTAGTACATAGGTTCAGAGCAAACTACACCCCCCCCCTTTCTGCCCCCCAAAGGCCCTTTTCTTTTGACATCCCAGATACTTGTCCCGCACCTCACATCTCCGTAGCTCAGGTGTTACAGGTCCTATCCAAGGCAATAAACTCTGTTTCCATGGGACCTGACAGTATCCCAGGATGCATTTTGCATCATCTCCAGCAAGAACTGGCTTCACCATTGACCACCCTATTCAAGCACAGCCTAAGTACAGACTTCATTCCAGCAGAATGGAGAACTGTCATTGTCATCCCCTTGCACAAAGGTGGTGCCACTACTGACCCTGGAAACTATCGCCCCATTAGCTTGACAAGTCTGATCTGTAAAACCATGGAACATAATATTATGGATCTAATAAACAAGGACATAGGCAATCTCCAAGCACTTGACCCCACCCAGTTCAGATTTGGCAAGGGCAGATCTTGTCTGTTTAACCTAGTTGACTTCTTTGAGACTGTCACCAAGGCAAGTCATTTCCATAGCATGGGCAGACCCTGGGTTATGAACCTGTCCCTCCAGCATGTTCTGTTGATTGTGGTAATGAGGTTGAGGTCTCTGGAGCATGTGGTGCGGAGGGATTTCTTTAGATGTAGCATTTCTAACAGCACTGGGTCAGACATGGCTTTGTAAGTCAAGCAGAGATGACCCTTAAGTAGGCAATATGAGACAGAGAAGAGTTAGAGTTTTTTGAGCCGGTCCATATAGGACATGTGTTTAAGGCCTAGGATCCTCTTTGTTGGACAGTAACAACACTAACAAGGAGGAAATATTTATGTCCTGCTTCAGAACCTGTAGGAACCTCAGCCCTCAATTTAAACTGCTGTAGGAACCTCAGCCTTCAATTTAAACTGCTGTAGGAACCTCAGCCCTCGATTTAAACTGCTGTAGGAACCTCAGCCTTCAATTTAAACTGCTGTAGGAACCTCAGCCCTTGATTTAAACTGCTGTAGGAACCTCAGCCCTTGATTTAAACTGCTGTAGGAACCTCAGCCCTTGATTTAAACTGCTGTAGGAACCTCAGCCCTTCGATTTAAACTGCTGTAGGAACCTCATCCCTCAATTTAAACTGCTGTAGGAACCTCAGCCCTCGATTTAAACTGCTGTAGGAACCTCAGCCCTCAATTTAAACTGCTGTAGGAACCTCAGCCCTCGATTTAAACTGCTGTAGGAACCTCAGCCCTCAATTTAAACTGCTGTAGGAACCTCAGCCCTCGATTTAAACTGCTGTACCCAGCTATAGTTAGATTTTTCCCATTGGGAGGAAAGACTGTTTTTGCTCTGGAGGAAGGCGTGGCAGAATTGGAGCACTGCAGGCAATTTACCAAGCATAAGAATTACATGGTAACAATGGTTAAGGTACAGCACAAAAGAAACTGTTGCAGAAATTGAGCAGAGAACGTTGGCCATTAAAGCCTTTCCCAGTATTCTGTAGAAAAGTTCCAGGATAAGGAGAGAAAATGTTTAAAAACTAAGAAAGTATGAGAAGTCTTGGAGAGAGAGAGAGAGAGGAGATTAGGCATAAAGATCAGAATCTAGAAGAAGCAGTGGACAAGGAGTCTTGGCAACAAACCTATTTTACTATTTTG
Source organism: Protopterus annectens (assembly GCF_019279795.1). Lineage (NCBI taxonomy): Eukaryota > Metazoa > Chordata > Ceratodontiformes > Protopteridae > Protopterus > Protopterus annectens. The sequence continues at coordinate 441,754,123 of NC_056742.1, forward strand.
AAATTTTAAATAACTTACTAGTATTACCATATACAACTACAAACTCCCATTGCAGATTAGATCACTTAAACAACTCAAAGAATTTAAATTAGCCACCAAAGACTACCTAAAAAATTGCTGGTCATGCCACTGTATCCACCCTTCATAAACTGTCGTCCTCACCTATGAAGGTCACTGTTTCTGCCCTCATTGGTAATATTTTAGTTATGTCTTATTGCTCTTATTCATCTTATCCAGGTAATTACCTGTCACCCAATCTTAAAAATATTTATATTTATAAATTGCCTGTATGATCCTAACTGTAAATACCTTGACTGCACTTACAAACTTCACATTCTGTTTTTCTGCAAAAATCGTAACCTAAATGTCAACTCTAACACTGTAAATAAGTTTTATGCTTTTACTGTTCCAACTTGAAAATGCTATTGCTTTGTCTATAATTACTATGTTCATTTAAATTTTTTTATTGTAATTTGTGGAGCTTTTCTCCCCAGGCCTCCACTGAAAAAAGGCTATCAGCTCAGCTGGACAAACCTGGCCAACAAATGTAAAATAATAAAACAATAAAAAATCAATATTGTGTGGTGACTTCTGAACACACATATATATAGGATGCTCTCTACTCAACATTTTTAATTATTATCATTTTTACTGGATCTATGCAAGCTTTTGATGAATGTGGTATGGCAAGACTGCAGGTAGATTTTAAAATGCCTGGGTCTTGCAATCATATGCATGATAGCTGAATGATAGTGTGAATTTTCTGTCTTTTTTTTATAATGTACACACTCTTGATTTTTTTGTTTGTTTGGTGATTTATGAAAGAAATGACTTTAATTTGAAATAGTCATTTGTTTTGGACATTTGTGGAAGTTAAACATGTGGGATTGATTTTTATAACAAAAGCAAGAAACTTGGAATCCAGATGTCCAAAGTAAAAAAAACATTTTAATATCAATCAGCAAAGGTTTGAATCTCAAGGGCTCTTTCTCAGTGCTGAGTCTTTGAACTTCAAAGCTTTGCTGCTTGATATTAAAGTGTTTTTACTATAGATGTCTAGATTCTGAGTTTCTTGGTTTTGTTATTACTCGTTACTGTTTTACCTGGGAACCCACTCAGCTACTAGGAGAAGGTCTTGATGTTTGGGTTGATTTTTATATACATAAGACACACTTTTGTTTTGGGTGAGGGAGTATCATAAGATACTTTTATGTTAATATTTTAAAGCAATTGGTGAACTGAAAATATGGAGGGATTTTATAACATGAGGGATGGTGACAGAAAAATAGTGAGATAACAGTTATGGAACTAGAAATCTCGTCAAGAAGTATCATGGCAGGACAGTTGTGAGGCATGTAATATCCTTTCCACATTCCTAAGGATGATAGTGCGATTGGATCATTTACAAGTGTGCAGTAAATGAGAATGGGGGATTGACTATTAGAGTGGATCTGCACAAGTACTTTGTTTGAAAAGGAAAAAAAAACCTCTAAAAAGATATGTATATGATTTTTGTGCTAGTCATCTGTTGGGGGGACATGAAGATGAAGACTGAGGAGGAAGGTATATTTTTAAAGCAGTGCACTATGGCTATAAGGAGGAAGATTAATGAACTAGCACCAAAGGTTTTTTTTATATAGTTTGTTGGGTTGCTAAGTTGAAACAAGTCCTTCAAAATTTGTTAAAGCTGCATTCTGTCAGATTAGTTATGTTGCAGCAATTATACTACTGGCAACATTAGGTACCGAAAACAGAAAAGCTTCTACAGAAAACAAATTGTTGGGAAGGGACTATTAGTAAACTATGGGACTGCAACTAATTATGCTCCAGGAAACCCATTTTAATACAATACAGCATGAGGGCTCTTAAAGAGGGGGGCATTTATCCATGCAGGCATCAAGGAAGAAAAAGAGGGGTAATAATCATTAAGAGGGGTGACCTTATTAGGATAGAGGAGAAAAAAGTGGATGGTCAAGGGAGATTTGTACATGAATATGGTCATTAAAAGGGTAACCCTAGGCAATTCGTATATCCCTCCCAGTGTTCATAGAGTCGATATTTGTGAATTAATGGGATAAGTGATAGCCTTTATTCAAGAGTTTGAAGTGCTGGCAGGAGACTGGAATGTGGTGTTAGATAAGGTAGATGTTATGAGATGTCCCAGACAGAACTGTCTTCAGAAGAAAAATTATTAAAATTATTTAAAAATGTATGGCTTGAGAGATTTGGCGGAAAGCAGCAAGAGTGGAGGCAATTTACTTTCAGGTATGGATGACGCGGTATACAATCTAGAACAATCTCAGTAAACAAAAGTCAATAAATAAATAAACAGATTGTAGATACATAATAAAAAAAACAATGAGGGTTGTCCTACTAGAGGCTGAAGCTTGAACTCTCAAGCTTCGCCTGCCTGAGCTTCAACTCACCAACGATTGGAGTTACTCCACAGGAAATCAATGTTGGCGAAGTGTGGTAAAAGTGGGAATCCCCCCCTTTTCTAGTATGTGTGACTTCAGAGTTGATGTATATGTATAGATAGATAGATAGATAGATAGATAGATAGATAGACAGATGTTCAGTATGTTCAGTGGGGTGTCGGGGGGGGGGGTTGCCTCCCTGCCAGAACACTTAAAAAAGTTTTTTTTGGCAAGATGTTTTCTGTGAATGCAGTTGGAGATTCTGATACTCCATACATTCACTTTTATCCACTTATAATGCAAGTGAAGATGAATATCTGGTAGGCGATTTTCAAACACAGCCTATATTATCATTACAAGTGATAGCTTAGTTGTGGGGTCCAGGGTTTGGGGGAAAGGCATTCCAAATTATAAAAAGATGGGTAAAGAGAACAAATAAAGGATTTAATAAAAAGTGTTTTGGAAGATAATTTTGTTATCAACTTAGATGGGGAACAAGGAGATGTTTTTGAAAGCTGGGACAGGCTTAATGTGACAATAAAAAAAAATTAAAGAGCAGGAACAAAGGGAATAGAATAAAAGGTTAAGTAACAGAAAAAGTAATTTAAATAAAATAAAAGAACTGTAGGAAAATAGAGAATTGCTTACTTATACCAGAACAAGTGGAGGAGGTTACAGAATTGGATAGAGGTATAAAGAAGACATTGGAGAACCATTAGAGCAGAAACAAAAAACTCTTACAGTTTTTTTTACCAAGCTTATGGCCCCAGACAGCAAACAATGCTTCTCTTGTGCTCACAAAAACAAAAATCAAGAAGATACATACTGAAGACAAAGGATGGAGAAATAGGTAGAATAGTAAACAATTCTGTGAGGATGAGAAAGGTATTTATGGAATTCTATTGGAAGCTATACCAGATACAAAAAGTAAATAGTGACCGGGGTAAGAAATCAAAAGAACTTTTACAAAATACTGTACTATTCAAAAATCAATGAGACAGAAAGTTTAGAATTAATTAGACCTATGACAAGTGAAAATATTTTAAACCTGATAAAGAAACAGGAGTAGGAGAAATTCCCAGAATAGCTGTTGATAAGGTTCACTGGGACTACCTATGGGCACTTTTACAGTACATGAGGTTCCCAGAGAAACTTATAAGGCTCTTGCAGGGGATTTAAAAAGATTCCACAGCAACTTTAAATGTAAATGCTAGAATGCCAAAGGACATTAAGATCGGGACAGGGACTGGGCAGGAATGGCCTCTGTCTTCTTCATTGTTTGCACAGTAGTTGGACCCCTTTTCTCAGAAAATTCATCATTAAGAAATTAATGGATGGCACTGGAAAGGAAGGGAAGAAATTTGGCTTTATTTGCAAATGATGTAATTTTGTGTCTGACTAACCCAGAGGGTGCTTACCTGAGTTGATTTGATTGCTTAGAGAGCTTAGAGATATCTCAAGGATAAAAATAAATGAAGAGAAAACTAAAGCTACTAGTGAATTATACTGTAATATGCACCTTACTTCAAGATTTTCCTCAACTCTAGCAGCATTATCAGTTGAAGTATCTTGGAGTATGAATACATAAGAAATTTAAGGTTCTACAAAAGAGTTGTGGGAACAAAATGAAATGAAAACCAGAAGAATTTTGAAAAGGTGGAAATTAGTAATTTGTGATATAGAACAAAGAATTTAAACAATAAAAATGTTGTGGTATCACTTATCCTAGATGCAGCACAGGTTTTCTTATATTACCTAGCAAAGACGTTTTAAGACAGAGTAATAAAAAGGGATAGACAGTATATCTGGAATGCTAAGGGATACAGAGTCAAACAGCAGAAAATAATCGTGTAAGCAGAGGAGGGAGGACTGCGGGTCCACATATACAAGAGTATTTTAGGGTTGCTGATCTAAAGCTTGTCTATTACCTGCAAAACCCAGGTTATACTGTGAAGTGGAAAGACATGATGGTGGGACAAGGAGGTAATATTAGCCAGTTAGAAGTGCTTAATCTGTGAGAGAAACCTGTTTGTAAAAGTGATGTCCCTTAGACGGAATAAGTATATAGAATTGTTGTTGTCTTTCGGCTTTTCCCGGTTAGGGGTCGCCACAGTGGAACTTTGGTCTGCTAATGATTGGCAGCAGATTTTCACGAACGCCAAGGTGCCAGCTCGACATTCAACCTTCAATGAAGGCATGGCCATTTACGCATGTCTTTTGAACGCCCACCCAACCATGGGGAGGACATGCAGACTCCACACAGAAGGCACTCCCCGCACTCTTGCTGTGAGGCAACAACGCTACTGCTGCACCACTATAAAACTTGCCAGTTTGAAGTATGGACCTATAGGTTTGGGGTAGGTATGAGGGTTGTATGGACCTATAGGTCTGGGGTAGGTATAGGGGGAGTATATACCTATAGTCTGGGGTAAGTATGGGGGGAGTATGGACCTATAAGTCTGGGGTAGATATGGGGGGAGTATGGATCTATAGCTTTGGGTATATATGGGGCGAGTATGGACCTATAGGTTTGGGGTAGGTATTGGGGGAGTATGGACCTATAGGTCTGGAGGAGGTATGGGGGAAGTATGGACCTATAGGTTTGGGGTAGGTATGGGGGGGGGAGTATGGACCTATATGTTTGGGGTAGATATGGGGAGAGTATGGACCTATAGGTTTGGGATAGGCATGGGGGGAGTATGGACCTAAAAAAACACACTCACTTGGCCTGCATAGTCACCCTGTTTTCTCATTACCACCCAGGGGTCGGAAAACGGGATAAGTGCTTGTGTTTAAGGAGTAGGTAGTGTTACTTTTATTTTGGTCTTATTGTAGAAATTGCTGTTATTTCTAACTATCAATTACTGTTTAGGAAATATGAAATGTTTTATGCTTTTATAGGGTATCTGCTTCTAACTCTTAACTGTTGGGTACACCCATCTGTAGAGGTTTTGAGTGACCTAAAGTGCAGTGTGTTATAATACAGCTGTATATTTATTACTGTGATAAGATTACCCCCCCCCCCCCCATTGTTACATGATAACAGGCCTTACTTTGCACACACTTCCCTCATCTTACAATCATCTTTACTCAACTCTCTCCCCATCTTAATTATCCTAGTAATATAATCCACCTCTTACCTCCACTCAAAGCACCTTTATTTTGTTATACTGTACCTCCACCCTGATACTGCTAACCCCTTATTTCTCTCTGCCTCACTCATGTAGTTAGTGTCTCACATGTTCCTTTCCTCCTTTTACAGCTAGAATACCCAGGAAAGATGCTGCCCTCGGCTACTCCCTAGTCCTGAAGACAGTAGTGCAGCTATCTAACCCTCCATCCAAACAAGGACTTCCATTTGTCAAGTGTTTAAAGAAAATGTAGAGTGATTTGTGACAGATGAGTACCTGTAAGAGTGAAAGGGAAGGTCTACAAGAGGGTAGTGAGACCAGCTATGTTATATGGGTTGGAGACGGTAGCATTGACAAAAAGGCAGGAGTCTGAGCTGGATGTGGCAGAGTTGAAGATATTAAGATTTGCACTGGGTGTGACAAGGGTAGACAGGATTAGGAATAAGTATATTAAAGGGTCAGCCCAGGTTGTAAGGTTTGGAGACAAAGCCAGCGAGGCAAGATTACGTTGGTTTGGACATGTGCTGAGTAGGGATGCTGAGTATATCGGGAAAAAGATGCTAAGGATGAAGCTACCAGGTAACAGGAAAAGAGGAAGGCCTAAGATAAGGTTTATGGATGTGGTGAGAGAACATGCAGGTGGTTGGTGTGACAGAGCAAGATGCAGAGGACAGGAAGAAATAGAAACAGGTGATCCGCTGTGGCGACCCCTAATGGGAACAGCCGAAAGAAGATGATGATTAAACAAAAAGCAGGTCTACCTACTGTGGTATAATTGTATTTCAACCCCTAAACTGTTAAGTACTGGCTTGCACACCGCACGGACCAGCCGTCCCCCTAAACAGCTAACCCTGATATAATTTTTTAGTCACCCTCCACAAGGGAGTGTGATTCCTCATTTTAACCACAAGATGGCAGTATAGTCCATCAAACCTTCCTTCCTAGCTGCTTCCTATAAAACGGAGAGTTTTAACTTTAAACTAAAGGAGAAAAGAAGTAAAATACCACATCTTACTATTAATAGTTCTAGTTCTCCTAGACATCGTCATGAATAGACTGTCAGAGCAGCTAACCAACCCTAATGAACTTTGGCATCCTACACTTAAATTAGACGTCCAACAGCATTTCCACCAAAGTACATTAAGTAAGAACATTTTTACCTGTGGAACTGATTGTTTTTTGCTAGCTCGGGACTGGCTCAGTTCGTCCCCGCTCCATTCGCTCCCCTACCCTATCCCCATTCTCACCCACCCCCTCATCAATTACATTTATAGCTATACACCACACCTCTAGCCACTCCTCCATCAAAACTGTCCAATCACACAGTACCAGACCTCTCAACCAATCGGGGACAAATTTCAACAGAATCAGGGATAAGTCAAGAAAAAATCAGGGACAATCAGGGACACTTTTAAAGTATTAGTGCTATTAACTTGAAACATTGACAGAATCAGAGCATATGAATTAATACACATTTTCTGAAGTAAAAGAAGTCTATAACTCTTAATTATTGTCATTATTCATTAACTGTAATTCACCACCTTTCCTCCAAAAGTCACTAGTTTTAGGAGGGATTAAGAGGGACGGAGCTAAAATTTGAGTGAAAATCAGGGACGTCCCTGAAAATCAGGGACAGTTGACAGGTATGTACACTACATGTAATTATCCCTCACACCAATACAGCCCATCACAACCTTCGCTACACATCCCAAATTGGATACCACACCCTATATTTCAACTCCATCTCTACCATATTTCAGCCCTATCCTAGTCTATAACCCACCTCTCAACTAAACAATATGGTCTATACTCCAACCAACCACCTTCTACTCACCTTATTACACCCAATAGGCCTCTCTTCTCTCCTCCTCCTATCCATGTTCTCATCCTACCACACACATCTTTATATCAGCCCTCCACTACCATGACAAACTGACTCAACTATCACTACCTCCACTACTACCTACTCACCAGTAACACCAAGTGACCTCTACCCCTCTCCACCACCTTCCTATCTATATGGAAATATCACCTACAAACTTCGAGCCAACTCCCCCAATAAAATAATCAAAATAACTCACAAACTAAGGAAACTCTACATCCACATACTACAAAAACTCTCATGCTGTGGTGATATTCACCCAAATTCAGGGCCCAACACTTGCAATAGCACCTACCCAACAAACCCCAATCCAATATATGCACGGCCAAGCTCATCCCTCCTCCTTCTAAACATTAATATAAGAAGCATACTCAGCAAAACACAAGATCTCCAAGCCCTACTAGCCCTATACAAACCTGACATTGCAGTACTAACTGAAACTTGGCTTAAGCCCATCCACCACAATAATGAAATAGCCCCTGGCTATAATATTATACATAAAGATAGGTCAGGCAAAAAAGGAGTGGGTGTAGCCATCCTTTTCCAAAGTCGCCTCTCAATAGAACAAATTGAACACAACTCTCAAGAAATCCAAGACATAGAACTAATATTAGCCACATTAAAACTAAACCCCAACAAACAAATCATATTAGCTAGAGGTTATATACCACCAGGCAACAACACTAATGTACTTGAAAACCTACTAAATTGGATGAAAATCACTCATCCACAGGAAACCATTCTTGCAGGTGACTTTAGCATTGATTGGTCTTGACTGTAACCGTCAAAACCCCACCACCCATATTAACCTCCACGGTTTTACCCAAATTATCAATACTCCTACAGGAACAGACAAAACCTCTAAATGACAGTCAGTCTTGGATTGGATACTAGTATCTGACCCCTCTCAAGCCCATCTCTCAGGTTGTCTCCCTGACAGCCTTAGTGATCATCAAGCAACATACCTAATTAGGAATCAACCCCACCTAACTAAACAACCCATTGTCAGGGTCATACGAAACAAAAAATACTTCAGAGCTCAAGATTTAATAAATTCACTCAAATCCTGAATATGGACTCCACTAAAATACTTAGCACTAGATGAAGCTGTAGAATACTTCAGCTCCACCTTCCTAAGCATCCTGAGCTCCCATGCACCACCCAGAACCACCTGAATTAAACCCAACCACGCACCATGGCTATCAAAAGACACCAGTTAACTCATTACATCCGAGTGACGCCTCCAGGTGCATCTGCAGTTACCTCCTACTGCGCCTCTAGGCGTCAAATATTGCCTGTTCATATTTGCATTAATAATTCGAAAACCATGCTACATACAAGGTGTCAGAATATTTTATCTTGAAGCATACATGATGGCAAACACAATTGTACTGACATACGACCTCTGTCAGTTAGTATTTGTTAGAATTGTAAGGTGAAAACTTCAATTTTTAAAGGCAAAACCACATCCACTTGGAGTTAAAGGTACGCACTCAAAAGAGCTCTACTGGAGGGAATGATTTAATGAAAGAAAGAGACAAAGCCTGTTTGCAATTCCATAAACACAAAACTCCTACCCTAAAACTAAAGTACCATGAACTACGTAATCAAGCCAAAAAACACATAAAAATTGACAAAACTAGTTACTATAAAACTTTACAGGAAAAACACTCTAACAACCCACAAAACTTTTGGGCCTCAATCAATAACCTACTACACCCAGGAAAACCTTCCACTCCTTCCCCACTACTACCAAACAGTCTACACAACATCCCCACCCACTTTAACAAGTACTTTACTGAAACTATCCAAGCCCTAGCCAATACCCAAATGAATAGCACCCACACAATATCAACAACAGCTTCCACCCTTTCCAATACAGAAAGTATACACATAGTTTCTCCCTAGAACCAGTCAATATTACAACTATCACCAAACTCCTCAAAAAACTGAAATCAACAACCCCAGCAGTAGACAAACTACCCGCAGAATTCCTACAGATTACCGCAGAGGCCATAGACTATCCTGTGTCCATCCTCATTAACAGATCTATAACTGAATGCAAAGTACCCAAATCATGGAAAATATCTCCCATAATACCATTACACAAAGGGGGACAATCCCTTGAACTTACAAACTACCGCCCCATTGCAATACTATCACCCCTATCAAAGATTTTAGAGAGGGTAGTCCACTTACAACTAATGAATTTCCTCCTTCACAACAACCTATTATCCCCATCCCAGCATGGATTCAGACCTTCTCACAGTACTACCACAGCATTACTATCCTTTTCTAACTCTGTTAATACCCTCAGAAACAATAGCCTGTTTGTATCCTCCATATTCTTAGACTTATCCAAAGCCTTTGATATGGTGAACCATAGTTTACTCCTAGAAAAACTGGCCACTTTTAACATACATTCTTCCGCCTTATCCTGGTTCAGTAGCTACTTATCTAACTGACAACAAGCTGTTCTTTGGGAAAACCACGTCACCCCTACTTCCAGTAGCCATTGGTGTCCCACAAGGGTCCATTCTCGGCCCACTGCTATTCTCATTATTTACTAATGACAGCATCATCCCTGCCCTCTGCCTCAATAGTCCAATACGCAGATGATACTACTATATGTCCAGCCCACACCCTCGACAAACTTCAAATCATAACCCAAAACAACTTTACTCTAGTTGAATAATGGTTCACCAACATCAAACTACTGCTTAATCCAAAAAAAAATAAACTTATTGTTTTCAGTCCAAGTAGACCCCCCCATAAACAATAATTCTGCAATAATATCCAAAGACAATACCAATATCACTCTGACACTACACACTAAGCTTCTAGGAGTAGAAATTGACAAATTAAATTAAATTTGACATCCATATTTCTCAAACAATCAAGAAAGTCAACAAAAAGATTGGACTCCTTTATAGAAACCACAACTACAACTACATGACCAGACACATAAAAGCCACCATAGCTAGAACCCATCTGTTATCTATACTTCTTTATGCTTCCCCAATCTTTACTAACCTTCACCTATCAGAGCTCTCTAAAATTGAATCATGCAACAACAAAATTGCCAAATTTCCTAATGAAGCCACGCATAGGTCCCATCACTGCCAATCCCTTAGACAACTCAACTGGCTTGAGTTACCTCAAATCCTCCTACTCAACCAACTTACCACTGTCCATAAGCTCTACTACCCTCCTATGAAAACCCCTGCCTTGCAACAATTAATTCAACCCTATACACCCTCCAGAAACCTAAGATCAACACACCAAAACCACATAACTGTCACCAAGCACAAAAATTAAGCTGGCAAATCTCTCTTTGCGTGCGGCATTGCAAAAACCTGAAACATCCTGCCCGATCACCTAACCTTAACATCCTCACCTTATCTCTTCAAAAAAACCATCAAATCCCACTTTATGCAAAACTGGCTATGTTGATGTCTTCCCCCAGGCTAGACCAAATCTACTCACTGCTATTAATACTCTCCCAACTAATGAATACTACCATGGTTCTCAACCTCTAATAGTTTATTGACACAATGCTAGAAAGTAAAGTATTCTCTACTATCTTACCCCATTTGCTAAAATTCTACCAGATACTCAAATGGAACTCATATCAAACTATTGTTTGTAACTGTATTATTTTAGAAGTTGAGAGGCTTATATTTAAATAAATTAGCTTTATAATTTAGTCATGTTTTAGATAGTTTAATCTTCTTACATTTATATGTTTAAATTTTGTCTGTTTTACCTGTAATGCCATTTTGTCATTGGTAGAACAAGGTTGTGATTTTCTTTTATTTATTTTTTTTTATTTCAAACTTTTTTGTTGTTCTTTTATTTTTAGAAACGTTTGTTTCTGTGGTTTTGACTTATGTGTGGGGAGTTGTACCATTGGGGTATGAATATTTATTTTTTGCACATGCAATGTGAAGGTGCAAGTGTGAGTGATTATGCTCTTTGAGCAGTTAAGGATGCACAAGGAGATATACAGAGTGGTGATAAATGTTGCACACAGGATGCAGTAAAAATCAATATATTTACAGTCTGTAGCTAATAAACATATTTATCATACCCCATCATCGGTGCCCCATGTCAGAATTAATTTCCTGTTATGCCCATTATGTAGTGCTGCCCACATTTGGACAGCCCTCATCCTGTCCATACATATATATATATATATATATATATATGTCTTACATATTAATATATATATATATATATATATATATATATATATATATATATATATAAATAGAGAGAGATATGGAGAAAGGCTTCCTTATGCAGCACTCCAGATGACCTGTCACTAACTGCCTGTACAGAAGGATAACAAAGTTGGAGATTTTACTTCCTGTAGTATACCTTACTGTATGGAACCAGTAATCCCAAAAGTTTTCCTCATTCACATCAATTTTCCAGTATTAGACAACCTGATTTGATTACTCAATGGTCACTTTTCATGTTTATTGCCATGAGTATGTCTTCTCAACCCATGCATTCTTTCTTGCTGGTGCTCTCCTAAGGTGTATTACTTTGCACCTCTTTGTATCAAATATTAAGTTGTCAGACTTGACTTCTGATCTTGTCATATTCCATTGCATTTTCTCATTGTCATATTGTGCAGCAATCATGTTGTAGATAAGTATTACATACAGAAATTACCTCTCCATCTGCATTATCAGTTAAACAGCTGTTAATAATTACATATTCAGTGGAGCATTTCCCTCCAGACCTCTGCTGAAAACAAGCACCTGCAAGTCACACTTCTCCAGCCAACAAAAACAAACAAATAAATAATAATGTCTCATCATGATACTGTACATCTCCACTAATAAATCCTCTTTATTTATTTATTTATTTATTTATTTTATTTTACATTTGTTGACCGGGCTAGTCTAACTGGATACATGTGCATTTTCAGTAGAGGCCCAGGGAGAAAAGCTCCAAGCAGCAACAATGAACAAAGATATACAATAAAGTATAATTAAAATGAAATTTGGTACAATGTTAACATTAAAAGATAGATTTATACAGAGTTATTTAGCAAGTCTAGGCTAGAAGCAAATACCATGAGAAAAACAAAAATTAAACAGAAGATAGACAATCTAAAGAAAAATATATATATATTTTTTTTTTTTTGAGAAAGAGCAGGAGGGGGCAAGAGATATCAGTCAGGGTTGGAGCAGGGACAAAGCCAGTGGGATTTAAGATATTCTTTAAGATGCTTCTTATAAAGTAGAGTAGAAGTAAGTTTGGAAAGTTCAGAAGGAAGTATTTGGTTCCTGTGTTCCTCCATTTTCTTGTGTGGCCAAAGGGAAGTTTCTTTACTCACCAGTGAGAGTGGGGAGTACTGAGCTGCCTGTTTGTCCTCAGAGGAGTGGTTAGAGACAGCAACTAGTAATTCATTGGCCATTTTGGGTCATTTCCTGTTTTTTCCAGCCCCCTGCTATAAAGTGCGCGTTAGTGAGCTTTAGCGCGGAGTTGCTACAAGAGCACACAAGAGCAGCGGCGGTTAATCAAGGTTAAACTATTCAGGCTACCTAAAGTCCACGCGTCAAATTTTCCCTTAAAACAGCCTGCCTTGAACTGTACTACTGATCTAACCAGTGTATCCTATAACTAAAAAGTTCATCTCTACTTGATTCCCAAGTAGACTATTCTCTATCTGTAAAGCCTAGCACTTGCTCCTACAGTACTTTTCATCTTGATATAGCACTTTTATTATAGATAGTACCCCACCAGCCTAAAACCCCTTTCTCGATCACCCACATCCCCCGGAATCTTTTTTTAAGTTTTTTTGTCTATTCCTTCTAGCATGTCGAGGGATCAGTTGCTAGTGTCCTCTCCTGCTCAGCTGGTGAACCTGGGAATATTGAGGCAATGTTACAATTGCCTCATGTACACAGACAACCCTCTCCTTCTCCCACAAAACACAAATACATGCGAGAGATCAACTATACAGCCAAACTGGAGGCTGAGCTCTCTCAACATAGAACTGGCAAGACCAGACAGGAGGAGAAGGTAACCACACACACCACATACCCAGTCTCACATAGTACTATCACAACTTCAAATCATACACATAAACACACAAAGACATACTCGGAGGCTCTGATCAAAAATCTACCAAAACAGCAGAGGCCACCAAAGCAGACACCCAAACAACTACCACCTCAGGACACAACACATGCAACACATAGACCACACAGTCAGTGTGCCAAACAGTCACAGCCCTTAAGGCCAAACAATGCCAGACACACTCGTCATTGGTGACTCCATAGTCAGACACACTGATGTCCCGCTCACCAGATTGAGTAAGGAGAAGGTCACAGTAAGCTGCCTGTCGGGCGCTAGAATTCACCACATAATGCAAGCACTCAGGTCTCTCAACAGCAGGTACAAGTACGACTCAGTCATTGTCCACGCTGGTGTAAATGACCTGAGACATACCTCCTTGGACTACATGAAAAGAGACATTGAGGAGCTCTCTGATTATGTAGCCCAGGCAGGTATGACCCTGACCTTGAGCAGTATCCTACCTTCACCAAGAATGATGCCACAATACAGAGATAAGATGATCAGCTTTAATAATTGGCTTAAACTCTGGTGTCATTCAAAGGGGATCCAATGTCTGTCTGCCTGGGATGACATGCTGGACAAGCCACGCTGCTTCGCAAGGGACGGCTTGCACCTGTCACCCCTGGGCTTCCGGATATTGGCAAAGGCTCTTGCCACACCATAGTGCCTTTTTAGGCAAGGCTCAAATTCTAAACCTACCACCCTAGAACACAAAAAAGGAAAAAAATAAGGGTAATGCTGCTCAATGCCAGAAGTCTCAACCTCAAGATGCACGCACTCGAGGCCCTTCTCAGTATGGAGAACATCGATGTCTGTGCTGTGACTGAAACCTGGTTCAAGGCTCCTGAGAGCACCCCAGCACCATCAGGTTTTACCTCATATCATGCGTTCCGGCCCCAAAACCCGGTCAACACCAAGAAACGAGGGGGGGTGTCCATATTCATCAAGGACACCCACACCTCAAGGTTGGTGGCAACGCACGATGCATTGGAGACCATCCAGGTGCAATTAACCATAGGCAAGACTGCTCTGCAATTTGTAGCATGTTACAGGCCACCCTCTCAAACTCAGGAACCTCACATAGCTTTCCTGAAAACACTGGAGGGGATAAATGTATCTCCAAACACCATCATACTAGATGACTTCAACTACCCTAATATAGACTGGGATCACTACTCAAGCCCAAACACTCTAGCCCAAAGGTTCATGGAGTTCATAAACTCAAATGCCATGGAACAACTAGTCACCATCCCCACAAGAGGTGAAAACATACTTGATCTCATCATCACGAACATGGGATCACAATGTTCAACACCGGAAGTATACCCCTCACTGGTGAGATCAGATCATAAACTAATCTCACTGGAGGTCCTCATCCCGCCCCCACCTGAGATAAAAAAGACCACAGTGAAGAACTTCTCAAAAGCCAACTTCACACTTCTAAAGACTAGTGTGGTCTCCTTTAAGGCCCCTGAGCCGGCGGTAAACATCACTCAAGCCGCTGAATCACTTACAAATGCCTTCTACCAGCACCTACAGGACTGCATGGATCAGGCAATCCCAAACAAAACAAAGACTCTTTGTACCAAAGGCAAGCGTCCAGTCTGGTGGACCCCAGCCATAAACAAGCTCTACAACAAAAGGAGGAAGCTACTACAAGATAGAGCAAAATCCTTAAAAGGTACGACACCTTTGATCATTATAAGTAAAAAACTAAGAGCTCTCATAAAATCATCCAAGGCAAATTTTGAAAGAAAAATCGCTAAGGACTCAAAAGACAATCATAAGGCCTTCTTTAGCTATGTTAGAAACCTGGGAGGAAACTCCCAGATATGCTCAGAATTAGTTCAAAATGATGTGAAAATTACTGAACCTACAGACATTGCCAACATACTGGCTGACAGGTTCAGTGCAAACTTTTCCCCCCTCCCCCCCAAAAGGAGAGATATCTATACCAGAGGATTGTAGCCCCCCAAACATCTCTAACGCCCAGGTGAGAACTGCTCTCTCCAAGGCGAAAAACACAGCATCCATGGGACCGGATGGTGTCCCCGGCTGTGTGCTCCATGAACTCAATGAGGAATTAAACCCACAGTTAGGACAGCTGTTTAATCTTAGCCTCACCTCAGGATACGTACCCAAGGAGTGGCACACGGCAACTGTGGTCCCACTTCACAAAGGCGGTGCCTCCACCGACCCTGGAAATTAACGTCCCATCAGCTTGACAAGCCTGATCTGCAAAGCCATGGAGAGGATCATAATGGAACTCATAAATAAAGACATAGGAAACTTGCAGACTTTGGATCCAACCCAGTTTGGCTTTGTCAAAGGCAGATCATGCCTTTTAAACTTGGTTGACTTTTTCGAAACAGTCACCAAGGCCATTGATGAGGGAAAGGCAGTCCATACAGCCTACCTCGACCTGGCAAAGGCTTTCAACACAATACCCCTCTCAGGTATCATTGAAAAACTCATCAGCTTAAATGTAAACCCATACATCACAAGATGGGTTGCAAACTGGCTAAGTGACAGAACCCACAGGGTCAGAGTTGCTGGCGCCATGTCAGACTCAAAGCCTGTCACAAGTGGTGTCCCACAGGGCTTAGTCCTGGGCCCACTCTTGTTCGGCATCTACTTTTCTGAAGTACAAGCAAACACAGGAGGGTTATGGCTGACAAAGTTTGCAGATGACTGCAAACTGGGCGCCATAGTCGAAAACACATCTGACACAGATATCCTTCAGAAGGGTCTCACAGAAACGGATAACTGGTGCCAGAGCCATGGCCTAAAGTTAAACGCCAAGAAATGCATAGTCATACCCTTCGGGAAAAACAAGGTTACCCCTAGCTACCATATAGGTGGCAATCCACTGAGCACAGAAGAAGTTATCAGGGATCTGGGGACCCAGATTGACAGTAACCTTTCGTTTGACACTCACATTGCTAAAGTAGTTAGGAAGACCTTCTACATTGCCCACCTGATCATGAAGGGATTTACATCTAGATCAAGGGAGGTCATCGTCCCCCTGTACTCATCATTCATCAGACCAATGATTGAGTACAATGCCCCATTTGGAATGTATCTGACCCGACACCTGCAGCAGCTGGAAAGGCCCCAAAAGTTCCTCACCAAAAGGACAAAGGGTCTCAAAAATATGTCTTATGCTGCCCGACTGAAAGAACTCCAGCTCTACTCAGTCGCTTACCGCTTGCTCAGAGGTGACCTGTGCCTGACATACAAGGCCATGTCAAACCCAGATCTGATGAACATGCTTCATCTCAAAAAATCTAGATCCCTTAGAACTACAAGGGCGGGAGACTTAAACCTTGACACGGTTATTAATAGGACGTGCTGGAGGGACAGATTCATCACCCAGAGACTCCCTATGCTGTGGAAAATCCCGGTACATGTGAGGCAGAGCACCTCGCTGGCCTTGTTCAAGAGAAATCTTGACCAATGGATGGGAGATCGCAGATATACCCCAGGGATTACCTCAGTGTCACTGCTTGACAGAGGCACAGCAAAATAATGGGCATAGTTTTCTTCAAACTAAAGGGGTGGTGAAAGCCACAAAACTCTGGGCTAGGCTTATAAATGCCCTTGGGTAGATAGCCTAGTATGAACCTATGAACCTATAAGATGGTTCCAGCTCTTTCCTATGGTGTTTGTGAAGAGTGAGTCCCCAGCTTTGTTGTTGGATTTAATGGAAGAGATTTGAGGTTTATTTGCTGAGCATAGAGTTGCAAGATATTTGTAAGGGGAAATGAGATTAGTGAGGATTGGGGTATTCTTAGGGTAGTAGAGGATCTTTTGGGTGATAATTTGTTGAAAAAGTAATTGGTTCTGTAGTTCTAGCCATTCCAGCTGTTTGAGGTTGCGACAATGATGAGTTCTAAATGGGGTACCTGTGGCAAATCTGGCTATGTTATTATAACTGGTGGAGAGTTTGGTAAGGTTGGTTTTAGAGAGATTAGTATAGATAGCAGAGGCATAGAACAGGGTGGAGATTAGGTGGGTTTGGGCTATAGTGATTCTGGCTGCAGGGGTAAGGAAGGATTTGATTCTGTATAAGGTCCCTAGTTTTTGTTTACAGTCTTTATAGTGGAATTAATATGGTCATTGTAGCTAAGGTTGTTGTCTATTGTAACACCTAGAAGACGGGTTGTAGTTTCAGGGGAAATGATAGTTCCATTGTTAGAGGTTAATGTGAAGTGCAGTTGAGTTGTCTTGTGAGGAGGAGAAAAGAGCAATAGTTTTGTTTTTTTGGGGTTGAGAAGAAGGCAGTGTTTCGTGAACCAGTTCTCAACACTGTTAAATACTGTTTGGGTGAGGCATTGGAGAGAGGTTATGGACTTAGCTGAGCAAATTAAGGTGGAGTCATCTGCATACTGTATGCAGGTGGCTTGAGAAATACTAGTATGTAGATCATTAATAAACAAAGAAAATAGAAGTGGTCCTAAAATAGAACCTTGTGGTACCCCAATGTTTACAGGGAGGGATGAAGAAATATTATTATTCCAGAGAACTGCTTGTTGTCTATTTTCTAAATAGGATTTAAACCATTGTAATGCTTGTGGGTCTAGTGATTGGGCTTTTGGAATGTCAATAAGTATGGGATGGTTCACCATATCAAAAGCTTTAGACAGATCAATAAAGAGAGCAGAGGAAAAGGTGTTATTGCTACGATTTTTGTTTATAGAATCAGAGAAGGATAGCAGGGCAGTTGTTGTGCTATGGTAAGGCCTAAAACCATGCTGGCAATCTGCAAGTAGATTATTTTGTAGTAGGTGGTCAAGCAGTTGCCTGTGTATACATTTCTCCATTATTTAAGCCAATGGAGAGAGTAAGGCAATAGGCCGATAGTTGGAGAGCTCAGTTGATGAGCCACCTTTGTGTAAAGGAATTATATGGGAGATCTTCCAAAGAGAAGGGATTTTGCTTTCTGAAATTGTTCTATTTATAAGTATGGAGATGGGGTAGGCTATGGCTTTAGCTGCAATTTGCAGGTATTCAGCTGGAAGACAGTGTGCAGAAGGGGTGCATGGTTTGAGCTTTTGAAGGAGGCTACAAATGAGGGATGTAGGTACAGGATATATATGGAAGGTGGGTGAAAGGATATTAGGTGTTTTTAATGGGAGAGTGGAGGTGGATGGTAATGTGTTAGCTAGGGATAGAATGGCTTCAGTAAAATAATTGTTAAAGGCATCAGGAATCTGGTTAGAGTTATTGTGGTTGAAACCTGTAGGGTCAGGAGTTTTAGAGTGTCCTGGTTGAAGAAGTTTGTTAATGCCAGACCAGAATTTTTGAGGATGTTGTTGGTGGGTTTGTTGTAGGTGGAGGTAATAGTCTTATTTGTCTTTGAGAATGTCCTTCTTGGTGGCATTTCTTAACTGTTTAAAGTATAGGTGATCTGTTGGATTTCTGGAGGTTCTCCACTTGGCCCATATTTTATTTCTGAGAAGGATCTTTTGCCTAGTTGCCTTTGTGAGCCAGGGGGCAGTTTTGGTTCTTATGCGGGAAGAACAATAGGGGGCATGGTAGTCTAGTATTTGGATAAATCTAGTATTAAAGTAGATTACTGCTTCATCAAGTTCAGGATGAAGCATAGGTGACCAATCACATGCTTTGAGTTCGCTTTGGAAGCTCTCTGCGTTAAAGTATTTTTTGGAGAGGGATGTTTTAAAGATATTTGTGTTGAGGCTATAAGTTTTTTGTTTGATTATATAAGTTAGCATGTGGTCACTGATATCATCTGGGAGTGTCCCTGG
The DNA here is from genome assembly GCF_019279795.1 of Protopterus annectens. NCBI lineage: Eukaryota > Metazoa > Chordata > Ceratodontiformes > Protopteridae > Protopterus > Protopterus annectens. The sequence goes on from NC_056742.1 coordinate 441,773,417, forward strand.
TTTATAAGAATTACAATGACTGTTAAGAAGGATCCAGTCTAGTATGGTTTCTTTGTTGTTTGGTTTATGGATTCTAGTGGGAGTGGTCATTATTTGTGTGAATCCATGGAAATTTATATGGCTGGCAGGATTGGGAGAATTACAGGTTGTCCAGTCTATGCTAAAGTCACCTAAGACAATGGTTTATTGAGGTAGGTGGGAAGAGAGGTAGCTAAGTATGTTTTCAAGAGTATTGATGTTATTTCCAGGGGGAGATAAGTGCAAATTAGATAGATAGATTTGGAGTTATTGATTTGTAGTTTTGCAGTGAGGGTTTCTGAGTTGGGAACTGAGGGAAGAAGCAAATTGAACGGTGAAAGTTGGAGTTCCGATTTATACAAAATAGCTACTCCGCCACCCTTTTTGGTTTTGAGGTCACATCTCAGGATGTTATATCCTGGGGGGGGGGTGATTTCCTGGTCAAGAGTAGAGGGCTTTAGCCATGTTTCTGAAATACAGAAAATATCAAATGAATGTATGTCTAAGAGTGCATGTAGGTGGGAAATTTTATTGTTAATGCTACGGATGTTAAGGTGAGCTATCAGGAGGGAGTTAGATGGTCTATGTGGTATACAGATATTTGAAGTAGGTAGGTTGAGAGGCTTTTTGGTAGTATCAGTATTGGGGCCTGGGTTAGGATGAATGTCACCATCTAGTAGTAGGTGTGGTTGAGGATAGTGTATAAACTTTTGGATTTTGTCGTAATAATTTGTTTTTTTTTATAAGGATGTAAGAAATATGGGTAGATCTATGGTACTTAGGAAGTACACAGATGGATGTGGAGGTTATATTAATATGGTTGAGAGAGTTATTGAGAGAGATTGAAAGAGTTCCCTAGAGGGGGTGGAGATGTTCTTGAAGGGAAAAAATGTTCAAAGGAGGTTAAGGTATTGTTGGAGAAGCAAGAATTGTAGTTAAGAGTAGTATATATGGGTAGAATGATTTATGTGTTGGGTCCATTTGGAGGTATAGATAAGTTGTTAGAGAAAGAAGGGTAGAGGAGTGAAGTAGGGAAGGGAAAAGGAGGGAGAAGGAGAAAGAGTAGTGTGGGGTAGAGTAGGTTGAAGGATTAGAGTACTGTGAAATGAGGTAAGATGGATTTAATAGATGAGCTGAAATTGTCAGTAGTATAGGGCAAGCTTAGAAAGAGGTTAGGGTTTGTCTTAAGTTAAGGTAATTAACTAATTAAGGCGTGAATGAGGTAGGGGATGGAGTGTTGAGTAAAAAAGTTATTTATTGGTAGGGGAAGGTAAGGGGTGTGGCTACAGAAGTATAAGGTTAGAACCACTGGGGGTGAGTGGGAATTGGGGGTAGGGTAGGGGAGCAGAGTGAGCCCGAAGGGCGAACGGAGCGGGTAGAACAAGAAAGCGATTAAAGGTAGCAGAGAACAATCAGAGAGCTGCTGTCTGCTGAGTGCTGCAGGTATGAAGAGTAGGTAAGGGGGAGAGGAGAAGCAGGGAAGGGAATGGAAGTAGAAGTGCAGTAGCAGTGAGAAGTAGAAGTAAAATATGAGGAGGACAAGGATAGCCAAAAGAGGAAGCAATGTCTACTTTAGAGTGCTCGGGACAACACTGTATCTAGGTGTAATAAAGGGAGAAAGAAGAAGAATGTATAAGTGATGTCCTAGTTTAGGGCGCCATCTAGTGGGCAAAGAGGGATACTACAGCAAAGGTGAGCAAGTAGATATAGGGGATAATAGGATTTGCGAAGGATCCTGGAGGTAGGAAGGTGCAGGAGCCTAGACAAAATGAGGGCACAAAGTAACTAGAAGCGAGAGATAAATCAAGGAGAGGGAAAGAGTAAGAATAGGAAGTGGTGTGGAAGGGAGTAAGGCTGCTAGGTGGTTTGGCTAGGTCGTATAGTTACATACAAACAGTAGGGATAAGCATGTGTTCAGTTTTACTGCTAATTAATAAAAACACGTACTTTCTTGCCTCCTGGAGTACAGGGTTACTAAGTAGGATGGCAAGTTCTTGTCTACAGATGAGTTAGGAAAATTTGTTTGTACTGTAGAAAGCTAATATGTATGTACTGTAGAAAGTTAATATGGGTTCTGTTGTGCTGCTAAAACTTTATCCAGGCAACTGTTGTAGGACCAACCCCAAATCTGCTTAATTTCTGCATTAATCTTTTGAATGATACTGTGTGAGACCTTTGCTATAATCTAAGCATGTCATGTTTATGAGTGCATCCTGGTCTATAATACACATGAGTTTTGCAGTTAATACAGATGCCTTTATGGCTTGCACTTTTAACACTTTCATAGTTTTAATTGTTTTTAATTGATTTTGTTTTAATTAATTAACTGATGCTTGTTATTCTATTACTGGACAGGATATGCTGTTACATAAACTGAGTTGTTTGTTCTCTTTTTTTTGAGATCTGATGAAGCGCGAGTTATTCACGTGAAAGCGCTTATCCTGTTGTCTTACTTTTTTATTTGTGAATAAAACTGGATTGTAGAGCCCTGGTGGTCCTACCTTGTTGTTTCTGCTTAATACAGACAACGTTTATGTAGACTTAAAAAAGATGATCTTGGAAAATAGAAAACAAGAATATGAAGTCAGGTGCAACAATAATAATTTGTATTACCTTAAAGAAATGCAACAGATACAAAGAAAAGAATGAAATGAAAGAGAAACATCACATAACACCTTCAAGACAGTGAAGAAAGCAATCCTGAAAATATGAAATGAAAACTTAAGCAATAAAAAGGAAAAGAGAAAACAATCTTACCTCTCCAAATCTTGTAAGGCTGACATTTCGCTGGTAAGTCTTACTGTACTTGTCAGATGACGTTTCTGCCCTTTATAGGAGTAAAAAAACTGTCAGAGCTAAAATGCTTCATTTTCTACAGTGCTTTACATGAATACAGAATTTATCATTTTTTGTATCCAAGCTAAAATGCACAGCCTCAAAAGAAACGTATCTTTTCGACTATGAAATGACCTCATGTACCATATGTAAAACATTCTGCTGACTTTCAGAGTAAATGATAAAGACACTAACCTGACATTCAGGGATAAACCTATCGACAGCTGTCAGTGTTGATGTGTTGCCTGCAAAGTGGTAAATGTAGCCTTATAAATTTAGCAGTTCCTACTAAGCAGTCCCAGTGTCGTGTATTGCAAATTCACCTTGCATGTGGGGTAAATTAGAATGCACCCTTCCCCAGACACATGAACTCACTAATGACACTACAGTGCAAAGTGGGGAAGGGGGCTGCAGTTCAGATACACAATCTTACTCTGCTCTGCCTGCATTGCAAGTAGTCCATGTAGCGTTTGAAAATGCAATGGCATTTTGAAATGCACAACAGAAGTAGTTTTGTTCAATTTCATAGCTAGCTGCACTGGAATAGTAAGAAAGAAATGCACTAAGCAATATAAAATGTGTACGGAATGCAAAGTAGCAAAGTGAATACAGAAGCATACAAAAATCAAAAATACAACTCCATCAAATAAGTAAAGCCCTATGCATCACACTCCAATTAAATAATCTGGACTTAAAGACCTACTTTATATCAAAAATAGAATTCACAATAGTATGCCAAATTGTTTCTGTCACGTAGTCCATGTTGTACAAACTATAAATCAAGTTCATTCCTTCAGCAATGAGTTCAATCTTCCATTATAATCCAAACAGTGCTTACCTGAAAGTGCCTTTGGTAAATGGGGGGACCATAAGAAAGCTCCCAATATAAACAAAACACCCTCCTTAAACTAAAATAACAAAGAAAAGAACTGCTGTAGAGGTTTTAAGGTCCCTCACATTCCACTTGTAAACACACCTCTTGTTCCTGTGCTTTAAATGACTGACTGTTCTCCCCCCTCAACATTGCTAATACACATCTTGGTAAAGTCATGCTATCTCTGCTCTAAATGTATCCAGTGAAGTCACCTCTGTAGCTTCTGAATTTAAGAATCCATTAAAACATCCCAAGGAGAGATAACAAGCATCTATTTCAAACATCTTCTTCTTCAGTCAGTAGGGATGCAAGCCCAAGTCAACCCACCTCACCTTTTTGTCAGTATCCTCCTGCATAGGACAACAGAATTTGGTTTGACAGTCAGGTCCAACATTAGTTTTATTTGCTTCACAAGTTTCTACCTTTCCAAATATACATGAATGGGAATCTCATAAAATCATGAATCTGTATAGCACACACTCCATTGTAAGTACATAATATAGACTGGACAATAAAAATGAATGACTGGATGCAACATTTTAAATACCTAGTGCTGAAGGCTTAATATGGAAAACGTCTCCAAAATGGGTTAAGTTAAGGCCATGGTAACATTCTGGAATATATTTGCAAGATTATGATCACCATAATGCGTGATACTAGGCAAACATTTGAGACACATAACTAACCCATCACAGTCAACAAAACCTGCTTTTATTTACCCGCCAAGTGCTTATCCATTACAAAAACAACATACTGAGCCCTCTCCAAACACTTACAGCAATGAATAATGCAAAAACATGCACCAAAACCCAGCAGTAGTGCGAAATTAGGGCTAAAAGTTTTGCTGTACTCAAAAGTTGTAGTGAGCAATAACCAGCTCAAAGCAGTAATCCAAAACACACGATTTATTAGGAATGAACCAGACGTACACACAGTAGGCTTCACGTTTCGTCAAAAACTTCATCAGAATAATGAATAGTCATCTGCTGTTCCAAAGTTATCTAATAGTTCTGTGGATGCTGGTAATATGAATTCCACCTTTTGTATCTCCCTCTGGCTCCCCCTCTGTTCCATGTGTGCTGGTTCTGATTCTGTTGGTGTAAATTCTGCTTGTTGTTCCCCAAATGGTTCCTGTTCTGGTTCCTGAGCCTCTCTGATCTCCTGGGAGGAGCTGCATCTCAGATGAAGTTTTTGATACATTTAGAGCAGAGATTTTGGTGCATGTTTTTGCATTATTAGTTACGTTTGCACCTTCCATCTTCCTGTTACCACTTACAGCAATGACAAATCCCTCACATCAACACAATCTACTGATCTTTAGCTAAAAACCTAGGTCCAGCACAAATCCTGACACCTACCAGACCAAAACGTACCACACAATTTTGTCTCTCTTTCTATGCTGTGAATGCAAAATTCTTCACTTCATCATATATGTCAGAATTAGTCCTGCCCCAAAAGCTGACAGCCCAGTCAAGTTATTTTATACAATACTCACAGAATCTTCCATTTCTCCTCCAGTAGCATCCTAGAGATCAAACTTCAATATTATGCAAATAGCAACATTGATCCTACAGCACTTCCATAACTGCTACGCTTCACTGATATGTTTCCAAACTAATTTTATTCACTAACACTCCACTGATACCCAATACTGTCATATCTCCTGCATCTGAAATGAGGCAGAATCCTTCAAAAGATTTTATAATTTCGATCTAAATGGCAGGACTTCATTACTGACACTATAGCAAAGGTAAACTACGTTGCATCTCTTCAAGACATCTTCACATACTGTTATGAAAATGGGTATCTTTGCAGGGTAATCAATACTTTCATATACCACACTCAATTTTCTGATTAAAAAAACATATTTCTGTCTCTAGGTGTCTCCCAAACATACCTCTCAACCATACCAAATTCCCCGATATTTATTGGTTTTGAGAGCTAAATAATGGGGTGCCATGAATTCATGAGTGGCCCCTTTAATTCCCGATTTTTCTTTATAAGATACTTCAGAGTAAAGAAAATCTACTACACATCTCTGACTTCAATTTCAAGCCACATTCGCCAGCCTTCCACAGTCACTGGAAAACCTTAAGTGTGCTGTTACATTTTGCTGGAAAGGAGCCATTAAATAAGTGTGTCCTTTAAGCTGGAAGTGTGTGTATACATTTAAGCTGAAACTGTGTTGGAAACAGGCTGTTCAGTACTTTTTACATGGGGCCGAGTAACTTCAGCTGTTCTTCTTTAAAAACAAATGTTTTTCTTCTGGTCAATGATATGCATTGAATTCAAGTCAGTGTGCTGAGCCTGTTACATTTTAAGCAGAAAGGGGACGTTAAGCTGAAACTGCTGTACTGGGAAAGGGGCCATTAAACTGAAACTGCTGTTTAAGTGTGCTGTTACATTTTAGCTCAAAGAGGCATTAAGCTGAAACTGCTGTACTGGGAAAGGGGCCGTTAAACTGAAATTGCTGCTTAAGTGTGCTGTTACATTTTAGCTTAAAGGGGCCATTAAGCTGAAACTGCTGTGCTGGGAAAGGGGTGCTGTTAAGCTGAAACTGGTGTGTGTGTGTGTGTGTGTGTGTGTGTGTGTGTGTGTGTGTGTGTGTGTGTGTGTGTGTGTGTGTGTGTGTGTGTGTGTGTGTAACAGTCAATTTATTCCTAAAGGGCAACAGGCACTTTATTTGTAGATGAAACAATGAAGTATAAAGTTGTTTGCGAGCAGCAACCTCTTCATTAGTTACATATCTCTTTAATATTGAATTATTTAGATGACTTTTACTCCTGCAGAGATTGTGCATATTTACTGATACTGATGGATTGTAGAAGTTTGAGTAGACTTTTGTGATGGAAATGTTCTGAACTGGGCAGTTTTGTCATTATTGGTTCATGCATTTTGCTGCATTGCTTACTGGAAAAAATGCTCAAAACAATAAATTTAAAATGCACTCTAACAAGCATGCTGTATTATATAAGGAATATAATCTAGTACAGTCAGGAAGGTGTATCAAAGAACATGTGTGTGTTTCATATGCAAGGGGCCTATGATTTGAAAAAAGGCCAAAGGCAATCTTTACCTGCGACTGGTCAGATGCATTTTCTTTAGATGTGGGTTTCAATGCTGTCTCAATGAATGTGAGTTTCAAGGGCAGAGAAGTTTTAATGCCAAGTATATTTTCATTGTGAGACTGTACTACTTTGTTTAGCAGATGTCTATCAGTGTTTGTGTTATAAAATGTAAAATAAAATCCAAATAATCATTGTAGAAGTAAAGCAGTATGCACATTACAGTGTTTATGGTAAACGGGGCGAAATAGCAAAGTAATGGGACATTGGAATGGCTGTAGGCCGGGGGATTCTGGTGCCATATTTTGGTTGTCTGTTCTTCAGTTTGCATTTCAAAAAGTTAGTATCCCACAATTCCATTGTAGTGAGCGGGGTTGCATAATTATGTATGCAAATGTTATGTTAATCAGCATACCAATTTGTACCTATTTTTCATCAGGCTTTGTCCAGATTTTTGATATTTCCAGGTTGAGAGGTATGCTCCCAAAACATATCACCCAGATGCCCTCCAAGAAATGTCTGCTCATCACTGATATTCCTCAGATAAACTGTTATTTCAGCCTTTGGAACTGCACAACCTTAGTGCAAAGGTAAATACATTAATTCCCTTTTGTCCAGTTTGGTGTGACCGTTGATGTAGTATATATATATATATATATATATATATAGTTTCACTTCAATATCCTGAAATATCACAATCCTGAATTTCAGAAAACTTCATAATCTGGAAGCCCAAATTCCTGAAAACTCAAAATCCTGAATCCCAAAAGATTGAAAACACACAGGATACATATACTGACTACACAGAACACAAACCAGATTACATTCCACCAAATATAAGCAAGGGGGCAAGCCCCCCTACAACCCCCATGTAGGGGGCTCTGCCTCCACACCCCCTGCTATTTAAATATATCAACTCCAAGATTGCACTTCACTACACTATCATGAGTTATGTTGTAGTATAGCAAGTTAAAAGGGAATATTACTAAGGTTACAACAGGCAGTCATGAACACATGTGATGGTATCTTTGCCATTTTATTCTGTGGAGTGCAATTTTGGAGTTTATATATTTAATTAGCAGGGGGTGTGGGGGTTCAGGCCCCCTCATGGGAGGGGGTGCAGGGGCGCGTGCCCCCTGCCCATACTTGGTGAAAAGTGCTATCCTTTGTCTTGTATGTGTTTCTCTGTGTCCTTCTACTGGTATATTGTCATTCTTTGTGTCCTGTATACTTTCAGTATTTTGTGATTCAGGATTTTGGGTTCCAGATTATGAAGTTCAGGATTGTGATATTTCAGGATTCTGAAGTGAAACTATATATATATATATATATATATATATATATATATATATATATATATATGTGTGTGTGTGTGTGTGTGTATGTATATATATATATATATATATATATATATATATATATATATATATATATCCAGATTATAATAACATAAAATCAGTTTCACTATATTAATCAAGAGGAATGTTCAATGTATAATATACAATATAATAATTCAGAGCAGAACAGAATGATTTGTGGACAAAAATAGAGATACAGTTATATGATATGCATTGTAACAAAAAGCTGAACAATAGTCATCGAGAGAGATTTCATCTAGCTAAGTAAAAGATTAGCTTGTGTTGCATTTATCAATCCACTCAATCCACCAGCACAATATAGTGTTGCAAAAAATGGCATTTATTAGTGAAGAGAGGTTTAGATAAAATGAACCTCAGATGCTACTACATCTACAAATCCATTCCTTATGGAAATGTAAGTTAGAAGGGATATGGATTTGCATATTTCTTTGTGATTCTTATATTAGATGGGAGCTTATTCCAAAATTTACATGGAGAGATAAAGAAGATGGAGTCTCCATATCTATTCCGTGTTAATGGGATATTAATTAAATAACGAGTAATCTGTCCTGGTGTTCATGTTGGAATTCCTTAGGTAATAGAAGCAGCTAAGGCATTGCAACTGGCTTTGTAAAGTACTTTTTGTGCCTGGCATAGTGGTGTCAAAGTGAGGAGGTGATCAAATTCTAACCAGCCAAGGTCTTGAATTGAAAAGCCATAATAGTTGAGACTTATGGAGTGCAGTAAAGTGAACAATTTTATTATAAAACTGTTCCAGTTTATGGGTGTATTTAAGCTGATCTAAATACAGAAGGCATACAAAAGAGATGGAAGGAAGAAAGATCTGGCAATAGTGATTCTCTTTTATGTTAAGGAATAATTGTATTCTTTATAATTTGCTTAGCCTAAAGTGATATTCCTGATGACTGATTTCTGCATTTAGGAGTAAAAATGTATCTGGTTGTCAAAAGTTAATCCAGAAGCACAAATAGAGCTAGATAAAAGAGGCAGTTGCCCTACGCACAAGATATTAAGTGGAATGATTGTCCAGTGGTAATGGTACAGTAATGTCGTACCAGCATTCAGAAATTAATGTCAATTCTGTTTTTGCAGTCATGGCTGAAGCACTGAAGGACTTTGCGTGTGGTAACGTACGTGAAGCAAGTCACTTGTTACATTTGCAGGTTTTCATCCTCAACTTTGACAAGAGCCCTTTTTTTGCTCCTTAACTTAGGAACAGAGTGAAAAAAACAGATCCTGGAACCTCACACAGTGCCAGATAACCTAGCTACAGTTCTAAATTAATCTGGATACTATAGATGAGTCAATTTCATCAATGGGTGAGGAGTCAGTTGAAGCAATATTAAGAGTTTTACTACTGTTATCATTAATGAAATCACAAGAGGAGTCTGAAGTTGTTAAGAGTGCTTACCAGCTAATATTTAGAAGAGAAAAACACAGGTTTTGTTCTGGAAATATGTAAACAAAAAACAGTGCTGTTTAACCAGGACTTCAGTAATGGAAGGAATTCTCAGGACGAAACTGAGATAATTTAGAAATTCTGTGGAAATAACAATAGTGGATTTACTTGCATATTGAACCAATCTGGCACTTCCAATTTTTACAGATATATTATTTACAAACATGGTAAAGAGAATTGGACCTAGTGTAGAACGTTGTGGGACTCTGGTGGTAACTGCACCCTGGGAAGATGTAGCTTCGTACCATTGTATAAACTGGGTGCTATCTTTATGATAACCAGTGACCCACTTAACTACACTCACTGATAGATCAATGTTTTCAAGCGATTGAGTTTATTGTGTGACACAGTATCAAAAGATTTAGGAAGGTAAGAAATATCGTACCTACAGATTTTCCAAAGTTAAGCTCACCACAGATGAATTCAGTGAGGTGCATATTACCAAATCCATTTGAGTGTGAAATATAGGATTATAACTTTGCAGGTAGCCAAGGATTTATGACTGCATTTTATAAGATTTTTACAGAGATGGAGTAGTTATTTAATGCTTTTATATAGAGGACTATGATCACTTCCAACAGTGCATAGTATATCCTTTCATGGTTGTTCTAGTTATTAATTAGAGACTAGGTAGCAATGGATGACGCTGTGATTTTTATAACTTTGGCCAATTGGATATAATGAGTAGGAGAGCTGGGTTTTACTTATTTTAACAGCTTATGAACCTCTGAAGTGCTTATCATCAGGAGGCAGGCTTGTAATATGATGATAGTTGGAGACATACCACTGGACTGTACCACATTCTTCATTTTAAATTCTTTGTCCCATGATATTTCAGGTTGAAAAGGTTTGACATATATTTATTGTTAAGAACTTCATAACAAATATCCTTGATAAGTAATATTGAATCATACAAATTCATGAAAAAAACTATTTTTAGTTATGTAGAAGCAGTTAATAACTGCTGTGAAATTTGTAGCTGACGTCACTAAGAAGCGTTCTGCATGTTGCCCATTTGTTCTACATTGTGTGATATTCCATATTTTTGATGTGAAAGTTTGACAGCTATGGTGAAACGTTACAGGACACAGTATGTAAGGACATTTGTTTTTGCATGGAGTCATTAAAATTTTAGAGCAACTTTCAGCAACTGAAATATCGTCTAATTGTGAAACATGTGAAGTGATATGATAGTCAGTAGGGAGGAGCACCTGGTCAATAGATTTTCAAAAATTCCCTGAGTTGTTTGTCTGTTGCAACTGAGTTGCAAAATAAGATTGTTTTTGCTTGCAATAAAGGCAAGTTTCATGAAGGTGTTAGTAATCATCGGAGATCTGAGTTCTGTGATGCAGATCCCAGAAGCAGTCTCTATTAAACATGAACTTTTTGGGTTTGCCTACATGAATGCAAGGAATTATTTTTTTGGCTCACCTTTCATCACAAATCAGGTGCCAAAATCAGTAAGCCAAAAAAATGAAAAAAACACATTTTTTTTTTGAAGGGGGGCCAAGGCTCCCTTCACCTCCTGATGTAGAGGTCACCTCTAGAAAAACATATATCAACTCCAAGATTGCACCAAAACAAAGAAAAGAAGAAACAACCCAAAAAGTACACCGTCAGCTCACACAATACAATACACTGTTGCAAAACTCACAATATGGAATTTCTTCATCCACTCAGTGAATGTAGCAGCACAAATATGTGGGTAAACCATTAACCAATAAGGACACAACTACGGCTGCTGCTTCCAGTGTAGAAAAACTTTACTAGTGCACAGAACACACAAGCGCTTTCACAAACTTGCTTCTTCAGGTGTAATAAAAGCACACTCTAAAACTCACACCTTTTAAATACCTTCTAAAGTCACATGAGATCTTCCAATTAACAGAATTAAAGAAAGACTGCACAGATAAAAAAATATATAAAAAACAACAAAATTATATTGAAATTAAAACAAAAACATTCATATTAAGTAAAATAAGACTTAAACAAAAAACTACCTCCTAAGAGGTCTGGATTTCAATTTGGGTCTGATAGGTACACATTCATTTAATCCACTCCCTGCATCAGCTGTCATTCTAACTATCCATGTGGATTCTAGTTCTACAGTTCTTAACCGTATATCACCCAATCTAACATTTCATATATCCTTCCTATTACCAAAAACGTAAAATGGTGGGTCAAATCTGTTTTTATTAACATGTTTAGCAAGGGCATTAATACTACTCATCTCGCTAATGCTATAAATGTGTTCCCTTATATGATCCTTAAAGGGCCTAAATGTTTTGCCAATATAAAATTTACTGCACTGTGTGCAGTGGGCAAGATATATTACATGTTCAGTTGCACAAGTAGCTGAAACATTGAAGCTATAGGTCTTCTTCTGATCAGGATGATAAAAGCTACCACCAGTGTCCAAATACTGGCAATAGTTACATCTACCACAAGGGACAGTGCCATTGCATTCGATTCACTGTGAGTCATCCCTAGGGTAGAACAGTCTCCTTTTTAAGGATTTACTATTTCTGAACATAAATTTGGTTCAGAATCAATGAGATTCGCTGCATCAGCATCTGTGGTAAGAATACTCCAATGCTTTCTTATTATTTTCATATACTTATCAACATCAGAAGTATAGCACAAAGGAACTTTACGTTTAGTGATAGACATATTTTTCTTTTTGTTCTTACTCATAACTCCATCCCTTGCAGAAAAATACGGTTGAGCATGAGTATACCTTTTTCCTACAACATCTGAAACATTAGGTAAAATCACCTGATCATCATAACCCCTATCCGGTAAATTGGTGATAGCTACGTCAACTTGATCAACAAAATCAACATCTCTAACACTGAGCCTAGAAGCCCTATAAATCTGAATATAGGTCTCAACGGTGGATTCATTTTGTCTTTGTGGAGCTTGGATAGGCCCTGTATAAGAGGTATGGTAGGCTTACTAATAAAAAAGTATGCAAATAAACCATCATCAATTAAATTCATTTCCAATAAACATTTTAGAAGAATTTGCACATCATACATGATAGCATTCATCTGTTCAACAGTAATTCTCTTGTAAAAAAATCATCATTCAGCATACTAGACATTTTTTCTACATACCATGACCGATCTAAAACTACTAGAGGGACACCTTTATCGGCTGGCCGTATAATAATATCAGAGTTTATTTCTAAGCTTCTTAAAGCCATCCTTTCTTCTCTACTCAAGTTGGGAGAACTCTTTCCATAGTATACCTTAGTTTGTTTAAAATTAAGATCATAAACATCCTGCACACATAATTTTTCAAAAGCAGTTATGAGAGAATTAATTTTCGGAACATATACACTAGGTTCCTAAAAACGGTGTCATTAGTAGATAAAGAGTCTTCATTACCTGCATTGTGATCATTACACATTAATTTCAACATTAAATTTCCAGAAAAGATTTTGATATCAAAAATCACATCTGTAAAATCGGATGCTACAGATGGTACAAAAGACAAGCCTTTACATAATACACTGAGTTAAAATTCAGTTAGTATAGTGCTTGAAAGATTATACACTTAACCCTTTTCATATTGGAAAAGGCTTTCTTTATTCTATTTTGCTGCGCTACAGTACCTTTCCATTTCCTTTTGTTGTTGTTTCTGCTCCGACTCTGTCCGCACAACCTTACAAACCCCAGGCTCTGTTCCTTTATCAGTAATGGAAAATGTAAAGGATACTGGCCTAAAGGGGCCTCCGGCACTGGAGAAATGTTCACAGCTGCATTCTCTATCTGGTTCTTATCAGGTTCATGGTGCACCAAAGCCGTGGTAGCAACCAGGTTCTTACATGCTCCAAGCTCTTTAACAGGAGCAGTTGAGTTCTGTTGTATTTTGCCAACCAAAACTTGTAAAACCTCACTTCCACTTGGTTCCCCTTTATCACTTACATTGATGTTGCTCGACGTCGGCTCAGTTGTCATAGAAACACTAGAAGCATTCTGCAGGGGAACTACTCTGGTAGAATTCACTACCACAGGATCTTCAGATTTTGGCCAAGTAAAGACATTACCTAACTGGAAATCCCTCCTATCTCTACATATCTTAGAGATCTTTCCTTTCTGTAACTTATTCTCATAGACCTGCAACAAATTTAACAATTCACGTAAATACGGATTGAGAACAGTATCTGAGTAGTTCTTCAATAACTCCTCATATTTGGAGTTAACGGATTGGACTAAAGTATCCATTTCTCATTGCGCAGCAGCAACTAAGAACTTCAAATAATTGAAGCTCGCCTGTAAATGAACTTTCTGCCATTCCAGCAGTTAAACATTGTCGCCATTGATGTGAGAGGGTATTTTCAAAATCCATAGCCCTTGCGGCGCTGTGTTCTCAGCCAAGCATGCTTCTAAATGGAACTTTTGATATTGGTTCCGCTTAAGGCTGTATAAATCTTTTTCTATAGCAAAAAGCTGTGTTTGCAAAGTTATTATATCCACTGTCTGATCAGTATCATTGTCTTCAGACATGGCAGAATTAATCAAAGGATTCACTTTCAACTTAAACCCATGTAGAAAGCTATCAAGTCTCTTACCAACAATACATGGAACATTAGAGTCACAGACCAACTCAACTATAGCATCCATTTCATCCCTCTCAGCCATTCCACTGAGCCTGGTGGTAATAAAAATTAATAAAGTCAAAAACAAAAACAATACCACCAAAATCTCAGTAAGTGTGTCCAGAAAGTCAAAATATATAAAAACATAAACCACTAAGGACACAACTACGGCTGCTGCTTCCAGTGTAAAAAAACTTTACTAGTGCACAGAACACACAAGCGCTTTCACAGACTTGCTTCATCAGGTGTAATAAAAGCACACTCTAAAATTCACACCATTTAAATACTTTCTAAAGTCACATGAGATCTTCCAATTAACAGAATTAAAGAAAAACTGCACAGATAAAAATATATATATAAAAAACAACAAAATTATATTGAAATTAAAACAAAAACATTCATATTAAGTAAAATAAGACTTAAACAGAAAACTACCTCCTAAGAGGTCTGGACTTCAATATGGGTCTGAGAGGTACACATTCATTTAATCCACTCCCTGCATTGGCTCTCATTCTAACTATCCATGTTCTAGTTCTTCAGTTCTTAACCGTATATCCCCCAATGTAACATTTTCATATATCCTTCCTATTACCAAAAACTTAAAATGATGGGTCAAATCTGTGTTATTAACATGTTTAGCAAGGGCATTAACACTACTTATCTTGCTAATGCTATAAATGTGTTTCCTTATATGATTCTTAAAGGGCCTATCTGTTTTGCCAATATAAAATTTACTGCACTGTGTGCAGTGGGCAAGATATATTACACGTTCAGTTGCACAAGCAGCTGAAACATTGAAGGTGTAGGTCTTCTTCTGATTAGGATGATAAAAACTACCACCAGTGTTCAAATACTGGCAATAGTTACATCTACCACAAGGGACAGTGCCATTGCATTCGATTCACTGTGAGTCATCCCTAGGGTAGCACAGTCTCCTTTTTAAGGATTTACTATTTCTGAACATAAATTTGGGTTCAGAATCAATGAGATTAGCTACATCAGCATCTGTGGTAAGAATATTCCAATGCTTTTGGATTGTTAAATTCATTACAGGTCTATGAGAATAAATTACAGAAAGGAAAGATCTCTAAGATATGTAGAGATCAGAGGGATTTCCAATTGGGTATTGTCATTACTTGGCCTAAATCTGAAGATCCTGTGGTAGTGAATTCTACCAGAGTAGTTCCCCTGCAGAATGCTTCTACTTATTCTATGACAACTGAGCCGACTTCGAGTAACATCAATGTAAGTGATAAAGGGGAACCAAACGGAAGTAAGGTTTCTCAAGTTTTGGTTGGCGAAATACAACAGAACTCAACTGCTCCTGTTAAAGAGCTTGGAGCACGTAAGAAGGTGATCATTACCATGGATTTGGTGCACCGTGAACTTGATAAGAACAAGATAGAGAATGCAGCTGTGAACATTTCTGCAATGGCGGAGGCCCCTTTAGGCCAGCATCCTTTACATTTTCCATTACTGATAAAGGAACAGAGCCTGAGGTTTGTAAGGGAGCGCGAACAGAGTCGGAGCAGAAACAACAACAAAATGAAATGGAAAGGTACTGTAGCATAACAAAATACAATAAAGAAAGCCTTTTTCAATATGAAAATGGTTTAGTGTATCATTTTTCAAGCACTATACTAACTGAACTTGAACTCAGTGTATTATGTAAAGGCTTGTCTTTTGTACCATCTGTAGCATCCGATTTTACAGATGTGATTTTTGAAATCAAAATGTTTTCTAGAAATTTAATGTTGAAATTAATGCATAATGATCACAATGCAGGTAATGACTCTTTATCTACTAATGACACTGTTTTTAGGAAACCTATTGTATATGTTCCGAAAATGAATTCTCTCATAACTGCTTTTGAAAAAGTATGTGTGCAGGCTGTTTATGATCTTAATCTTAAACAAACTAAGGTATACTATGGTAAGAGTTCTCCCAACTTGAGTAGAGAAGAAAGGATGGTTTTAAGAAGCTTAGAACTGAACTCTGATATTATTATTCGGCCACCTGATAAAGGCGGCCCTCTAGTAGTTTTAGATCAGTCTTGGTATGTAGAAAAAATATCTAGTATGCTGAATGATGATTTTTTTACATGAGAATTACTGTTGAACAGATGACTGCTATCATGTATGATGTGCAAATTCTTCTAAAATGTTTATTGGAAATGAATTTAATTGATGATGGTTTATTTGCATGCTTTTTTGTTAGTAAGCCTACCATACCTCTTATACAGGGTCTACCCAAGCTCCACAAAGACAAACTGAATCCACCGTTGAGACCTATAGTCTCAGGTAGGAAATGGAGCACTGAGACTGTTTCTATATATGTTGAAAAGAGTTTGAGACCCATTCTGGACAATTTGGAACATGTCCTCAGGAATACTGAACATGTTTTGGGTGAGTTATATAGTTATACTACTGATGGTCACTGTACTGATTGTATGTTTGTTACCATGGATGTGGTCTCATTATTCACGGTGATACCTAATTATGAGGGGATTTTAAGTATATATTTTCTGAAATCTTACTCCAATTTTGACCAGCAGAAAAATGATTTATTGACTAAGTTACTGGAAGTAGTTTGGGAGCACAATATTTTTGTATTTGGCCAACAATGTTACAAACAATGCAATGGCGTTGCAATGGGCACAGCGTGTGCTAATAGTTACGCCAATGCTGTGATGGTTGCTTGGGCATTGCAATACATACTTCAGGGTCCATATAAGAATTGTATTTTATTTTATAGAAGATTCGTAGATTATCTTTTTATTTTGAGGGGGAGTACATATGACGTTTTCTTGGAGTTTCAATCTTATTTGAATAGTACTACACATTATTTGCGATTTATGTCTAAGCATTCCATATCTGAAATTGATTTCTTGGATGTTACAGTAGCCAGAGATCATACAGGTGAAATATACACCAAACTCTATAGGAAAGAATGCTATGTCAATCATCTTTTACATAGGGAGAGCTCACACCCTCCCTATGTTTTTTTAAAATGTCGTGCACAATCAGATTTATAGGGCTTCTAAGCTCAACATTAGAGATGTTGATTTTGTTGATCAAGTTGACGTAGCTATCAGCAATTTTCAGGATAGGGGTTATGATGATCAAGTGATTTTACCTAATGTTTCTGATGTTGTAGGAAAAATGTATACTCATGCTCAACCGTATTTTTCTGCAAGGGATGGAGTTATAAGTAAGAGCAAAAAGAAAAATATGTCTAGCACTAAACGTAAAGTTCCTTTGTGTTATACTTTTGATGTTGATAAGTATATGAAAATAATAAGGAAGCATTGGAGTATTCTTACCACAGTTTGCATCAGAGAAATAGGTCTCAAACCAAGGATGAATTTCTGGTTTCCCATTCAATTGTCCAAGTTGCACTTGAATTGGATTAGGGAGGAACTTTGTTTCACATGGATGGGAAGCCTGTTCCATACATGTGGTAGCCTCTGGAATACATACCTGTCTCTCCAGCAGGTCCTATTTATATCGCAGGCAAAGTTTAAGTTTTTAGAATGGGTAATTCTGGTACTGTTTGTTTTGTGGCTATGCAGGAGGTCCATCAGAGTGGGATCTGACAATGCCCTGTATGCCAAGAAATAGAACTTCCCTCAAAAGCCTGTAAGAGACAGAATACAGGGATAGAGCCTTGAGGCGGTCTGCATAGGACATATTACTTATGCCCTGTATTCTTTTAGTGAGTAACCTCTGTGGACGTTCCAGTTGTTGGATATGCCTGGTTAGGTACATACCAAAGGGGGCATCATACTCAATGATAGGTCTGATAAATGCTGAATACAGGGGAACAATGACTTCTTTGGACTTAGATGCCATACGTTTGTTTATAAGTTGCACAACCTAGAATGATCTCCTCACCACTGTGGGCATGTGATGATCAAAGGCCAGATTACTATCTATGTGTGTCACTAAGTCTCTGACCACTGGGTCATCTCTAAGGGGTGTGTTGTCAATATGATAGTTACTAGGGATGGATGAATTCCCAAAGGATACTATTATGCATTTCTTGGCATTTAGTTTTAGTCCATGATTCTGACACCAGTTGTTTGTGTGTGTCAGTCCCTTCTGGAGAACATTTGTTTCAGTGTGAGATTCAATGACAGCTCCTAATTTTCAATCATCTGCAATTTAGTCAGCCAGAGACCACTGACATTGGCTTTGACTTCGGAGAAGTAAATGCCAAAAAGGAGCCGTCCAAGGACTGATCCCTGAGGGAGTCCACTTTTAACTGACCACTTTGTAGAGGTGGACTCCCCAATTCTAACTTCCTGGGTCCTGTCTGTGAGCCAGGTGGCTATCCACCAGGTGATATACAGGTTTGTACCTAACCTCCTGAGTTTGTCAACAAATCCGAGTGGAGTATTGTGAAAAATGCCTTGGCCAGGTCAAGGTAGGCAGTGGGAACGATTTTGCCCTCATCCATTGCTTTGGTGACCTTCTCAAAGAAGTCCACCAGTTTGAGCAGGCATAATCTGCCCTTGATGAAACCAAACTGGGTTGGGTCCAGTGTCAGGATGTCTACTATATCTTTACTGAATATCTCCACGATAATTCTTTCCATGGCTTTACATATAAGACTAGTGAGACTTATGGGTCTGTAGTTTCCAGGGTGTGTAATTTTATAGTGTTTACAAAACATAACCAACATTAAAATTTATAAAATCCAGTTTAAGACTTGGAATCTAATGAATGGTGTCACTTCTGGGATGACTCTGTGCTGAACAGCATGTTGTTACTAATTCTTTAGTAACATATACAGTGCTACAGGTAAGAATGATTGTTTTCACTGTGCATTTTTAAGCAGATTTTGTCAAAAGGATCAGGATCCATAAGACATTCACAGGTTCATATGTTCTTAGATAAGTACTAGGCAAGCTGCCCGTGTGGGCCATTTTAAGCTTTGCCAGTTTTTCTTCTCAAAATAACCTCTCACATTTTGTTATAGATTGGCATTCCCCATCCTATGGCTGATAATTATATATTACCACAATGAGAATAACTGGGATCATATCATATATAATTTGAGGGGACCCATGCATGGGATAAAGCATTTAGGAGCTGCCTCTGTCCATTAGTAGTGAAGGGGGCAGAGTTAGAGTTATAGTGCAAGCTACTATAGCTGCAGTGGATGCAAAGCTGATTACATTTCTGAATTTTACTGAAGCTGTAAATTTTGACCCGGACTCCATTGATAAATGTGCAGTGATCCCAGTAAGCTTAGGATATGTATAACATTTAATAAAGCTTTTGCCATCAAGTGTCACAAGCAATAAAAAGAAGGAATGGGATAAAAATGGAAAAAAATGTCTGAGTATAAATCAGACACTGAATCAGTGCACATTTCAAAAACTTTAAATATGCCTAAATTTAAATTTAAATTACACAAGACCAATACTACAGTGGAAATAAAAGTCCCTAAACATATGGAGGAATTAAACAAGCAATTACTAGAAGAGGAAATGTGGCCATATTTTAGTGCTAGCCATGAAAAGAAGACATAAAAGACAAGAGGGATATTGCAGACACAAAAATACCTCAACGTCTGCAGTCTTGCATGAGAAACATATGGTTATTTTACCATGGCGTGTTGCACACATGAGTTAAAGTCATGTATCGCACTCCAAGGTGATAAAACATCCTCAAAGCTGCCAGGCTGCTGTCAATGGAATGTCCACCTTCGATACCAATCAAGCAAGCTATCTTCTTTGACTCTTTAATGCCTGCATTTTCAGACAAAAAGGAACAATAAGGTGTCATAGAAAAGAGTGATTAATAACAGTACATTTTAATTTTTCTTCAGTCCCAGAATATAATAATACAAAAAAAATCATAAAAATTGCATGTCAATCCAGTACACAGAAAGTAAAAATGCATCAATTACTATCATGTATTTCTGGATAAGAAACTGTATTCATATATCCTAACCAACAAAACAATGCCAAGGAAATACAACATAAAATTGTGACTATTAGAGTACACCAGGGTTGGACCCTCTCCTATTTGACATTTATTTTACAGACATTCGAACCAATATTACTGAAGTATGGTTGATCAATTTTGCCGATGACTGTAAGCTGAGCTCTGCCGCACAACTGCGTCACATATCACAACGTATGCCAAATAAAGTCCATACACTTTAAAATACAAGTTGTTTGACAATTTGGCAAGTGTTTTCTGTTAAAACAAGCTTTTTTTCAATGAAATAGCCTATTTCTTTTTAGGCCACTATGACTGGGAAGTGGCCTTTTCTCTGAGGTGTAATAGTCGCAGAGATAGTTATATTAGTAATGTGCTGCAAAGAACCCTGAATGTTAGGGAGTTAGTTATATTAGTAATGTGCTGCAGAGAACCCCGAATGTTAGTGAGTTAGTTATATTAGCAATGTGCTGCAGAGAACCCCGAATGTTAGGGAGTTAGTTATATTAGTAATGTGCTGCAGAGAACCCTGAATGTTAGGGAGTTAGTTATATTAGTAATGTGCTGCAAAGAACCCTGAATGTTAGGGAGTTAGTTATATTAGTAATGTGCTGCAGAGAACCCTGAATGTTAGGGAGTTAGTTATATTAGTAATGTGCTGCAGAGAACCCTGAATGTTAGGGAGTTAGTTATATTAGTAATGTGCTGCAGAGAACCCTGAATGTTAGGGAGTTAGTTATATTAGTAATGTGCTGCAGAGAACCCCGAATGTTAGGGAGTTAGTTATATTAGTAATGTGCTGCAGAGAACCCTGAATGTTAGGGAGTTAGTTATATTAGTAATGTGCTGCAGAGAACCCTGAATGTTAGGGAGTTAGTTATATTAGTAATGTGCTGCAGAGAACCCTGAATGTTAGGGAGTTAGTTATATTAGTAATGTGCTGCAGAGAACCCTGAATGTTAGGGAGTTAGTTATATTAGTAATGTGCTGCAGAGAACCCTGAATGTTAGGGAGTTAGTTATATTAGTAATGTGCTGCAGAGAACCCTGAATGTTAGGGAGTTAGTTATATTAGTAATGTGCTGCAGAGAACCCAGAATGTTAGAGAGTTAGTTATATTAGTAATGTGCTGCAGAGAACCCTGAATGTTAGGGAGTTAGTTATATTAGTAATGTGCTGCAGAGAACCCTGAATGTTAGGGAGTTAGTTATATTAGTAATGTGCTGCAGAGAACCCTGAATGTTAGGGAGTTAGTTATATTAGTAATGTGCTGCAGAGAACCCTGAATGTTAGGAGTTAGTTATATTAGTAATGTGCTGCAGAGAACCCTGAATGTTAGGGAGTTAGTTATATTAGTAATGTGCTGCAGAGAACCCTGAATGTTAGGGAGTTAGTTATATTAGTAATGTGCTGCAGAGAACCCTGAATGTTAGGGAGTTAGTTATATTAGTAATGTGCTGCAGAGAACCCTGAATGTTAGGGAGTTAGTTATATTAGTAATGTGCTGCAGAGAACCCAGAATGTTAGGGAGTTAGTTATATTAGTAATGTGCTGCAGAGAACCCTGAATGTTAGGGAGTTAGTTATATTAGTAATGTGCTGCAGAGAACCCTGAATGTTAGGGAGTTAGTTATATTAGTAATGTGCTGCAGAGAACCCTGAATGTTAGGGAGTTAGTTATATTAGTAATGTGCTGCAGAGAACCCTGAATGTTAGGGAGTTAGTTATATTAGTAATGTGCTGCAGAGAACCCTGAATGTTAGGGAGTTAGTTATATTAGTAATGTGCTGCAGAGAACCCTGAATGTTAGGAGTTAGTTATATTAGTAATGTGCTGCAGAGAACCCTGAATGTTAGGGAGTTAGTTATATTAGTAATGTGCTGCAGAGAACCCTGAATGTTAGGGAGTTAGTTATATTAGTAATGTGCTGCAGAGAACCCTGAATGTTAGGGAGTTAGTTATATTAGTAATGTGCTGCAGAGAACCCAGAATGTTAGGGAGTTAGTTATATTAGTAATGTGCTGCAGAGAACCCTGAATGTTAGGGAGTTAGTTATATTAGTAATGTGCTGCAGAGAACCCTGAATGTTAGGGAGTTAGTTATATTAGTAATGTGCTGCAGAGAACCCCGAATGTTAAGGAGTTAGTTATATTAGTAATGTGCTGCAGAGAACCCTGAATGTTAGGGAGTTAGTTATATTAGTAATGTGCTGCAGAGAACCCTGAATGTTAGGGAGTTAGTTATATTAGTAATGTGCTGCAGAGAACCCTGAATGTTAGGGAGTTAGTTATATTAGTAATGTGCTGCAGAGAACCCTGAATGTTAGGGAGTTAGTTATATTAGTAATGTGCTGCAGAGAACCCTGAATGTTAGGGAGTTAGTTATATTAGTAATGTGCTGCAGAGAACCCTGAATGTTAGGAGTTAGTTATATTAGTAATGTGCTGCAGAGAACCCTGAATGTTAGGGAGTTAGTTATATTAGTAATGTGCTGCAGAGAACCCTGAATGTTAGGGAGTTAGTTATATTAGTAATGTGCTGCAGAGAACCCTGAATGTTAGGAGTTAGTTATATTAGTAATGTGCTGCAGAGAACCCTGAATGTTAGGGAGTTAGTTATATTAGTAATGTGCTGCAGAGAACCCTGAATGTTAGGGAGTTAGTTATATTAGTAATGTGCTGCAGAGAACCCTGAATGTTAGGGAGTTAGTTATATTAGTAATGTGCTGCAGAGAACCCTGAATGTTAGGGAGTTAGTTATATTAGTAATGTGCTGCAGAGAACCCTGAATGTTAGGAGTTAGTTATATTAGTAATGTGCTGCAGAGAACCCTGAATGTTAGGGAGTTAGTTATATTAGTAATGTGCTGCAGAGAACCCTGAATGTTAGGGAGTTAGTTATATTAGTAATGTGCTGCAGAGAACCCTGAATGTTAGGAGTTAGTTATATTAGTAATGTGCTGCAGAGAACCCTGAATGTTAGGGAGTTAGTTATATTAGTAATGTGCTGCAGAGAACCCTGAATGTTAGGGAGTTAGTTATATTAGTAATGTGCTGCAGAGAACCCTGAATGTTAGGGAGTTAGTTATATTAGTAATGTGCTGCAGAGAACCCCGAATGTTAGGGAGTTAGTTATATTAGTAATGTGCTGCAGAGAACCCTGAATGTTAGGGAGTTAGTTATATTAGTAATGTGCTGCAGAGAACCCTGAATGTTAGGAGTTAGTTATATTAGTAATGTGCTGCAGAGAACCCTGAATGTTAGGGAGTTAGTTATATTAGTAATGTGCTGCAGAGAACCCTGAATGTTAGGGAGTTAGTTATATTAGTAATGTGCTGCAGAGAACCCCGAATGTTAAGGAGTTATTTATATTAGTAATGTGCTGCAGAGAACCCTGAATGTTAGGGAGTTAGTTATATTAGTAATGTGCTGCAGAGAACCCTGAATGTTAGGGAGTTAGTTATATTAGTAATGTGCTGCAGAGAACCCTGAATGTTAGGAGTTAGTTATATTAGTAATGTGCTGCAGAGAACCCTGAATGTTAGGGAGTTAGTTATATTAGTAATGTGCTGCAGAGAACCCTGAATGTTAGGAGTTAGTTATATTAGTAATGTGCTGCAGAGAACCCTGAATGTTAGGGAGTTAGTTATATTAGTAATGTGCTGCAGAGAACCCTGAATGTTAGGAGTTAGTTATATTAGTAATGTGCTGCAGAGAACCCTGAATGTTAGGAGTTAGTTATATTAGCAATGTGCTGCAGAGAACCCTGAATGTTAGGAGTTAGTTATATTAGTAATGTGCTGCAGAGAACCCTGAATGTTAGGAGTTAGTTATATTAGTAATGTGCTGCAGAGAACCCTGAATGTTAGGGAGTTAGTTATATTAGTAATGTGCTGCAGAGAACCCTGAATGTTAGGGAGTTAGTTATATTAGTAATGTGCTGCAGAAAACCCTGAATGTTAGGGAGTTAGTTATATTAGTAATGTGCTGCAGAGAACCCTGAATGTTAGGGAGTTAGTTATATTAGTAATGTGCTGCAGAGAACCCTGAATGTTAGGAAGTTAGTTATATTAGTAATGTGCTGCAGAGAACCCTGAATGTTAGGGAGTTAGTTATATTAGTAATGTGCTGCAGAGAACCCTGAATGTTAGGGAGTTAGTTATATTAGTAATGTGCTGCAGAGAACCCCGAATGTTAGGAAGTTAGTTATATTAGTAATGTGCTGCAGAGAACCCTGAATGTTAGGGAGTTAGTTATATTAGTAATGTGCTGCAGAGAACCCTGAATGTTAGGGAGTTAGTTATATTAGTAATGTGCTGCAGAGAACCCTGAATGTTAGGGAGTTAGTTATATTAGTAATGTGCTGCAGAGAACCCTGAATGTTAGGGAGTTAGTTATATTAGCAATGTGCTGCAGAGAACCCTGAATGTTAGGGAGTTAGTTATATTAGTAATGTGCTGCAGAGAACCCCGAATGTTAGGGAGTTAGTTATATTAGTAATGTGCTGCAGAGAACCCCGAATGTTAGGAGTTAGTTATATTAGTAATGTGCTGCAGAGAACCCTGAATGTTAGGGAGTTAGTTATATTAGTAATGTGCTGCAGAGAACCCCGAATGTTAGGGAGTTAGTTATATTAGTAATGTGCTGCAGAGAACCCTGAATGTTAGGGAGTTAGTTATATTAGTAATGTGCTGCAGAGAACCCTGAATGTTAGGGAGTTAGTTATATTAGTAATGTGCTGCAGAGAACCCTGAATGTTAGGAGTTAGTTATATTAGTAATGTGCTGCAGAGAACCCTGAATGTTAGGGAGTTAGTTATATTAGTAATGTGCTGCAGAGAACCCTGAATGTTAGGGAGTTAGTTATATTAGTAATGTGCTGCAGAGAACCCCGAATGCTAGGGAGTTAGTTATATTAGTAATGTGCTGCAGAGAACCCCGAATGTTAGGGAGTTAGTTATATTAGTAATGTGCTGCAGAGAACCCCGAATGTTAGGGAGTTAGTTATATTAGTAATGTGCTGCAGAGAACCCCGAATGTTAGGGAGTTAGTTATATTAGTAATGTGCTGCAGAGAACCCTGAATGTTAGGGAGCTAGTTATATTAGTAATGTGCTGCAGAGAACCCTGAATGTTAGGGAGTTAGTTATATTAGTAATGTGCTGCAGAGAACCCTGAATGTTAGGTGTGGACAGTCTTACTGTCCACAGCAAACATGTTTCTGTGTTTTGTACTGTAATACTTTCAAACCTCCTGCTACCACTGTTAACAATGACTCCTATACAGATGTCTACACAAATGCCCTGTATAAACACCTATACAAATGTATAGACTTGGCTGTACTTGAACGGATCAAAATGAGGTCCTCACAAAAATCAAGACACCCAGGTAGACATCAAGCATAAGTAGGTTATACAACAAGAGGAAGACACTAATGTCTAAGAACAAGAGGGAACTCACTCAGCAGAGGAAGGACATGCTCCACAGCTTAAACAAGCAAATTATGTATTTTGTAAAGTCCTCTAAAGCCAATTACGAAGCTAAACTAGCATCTCTAGCTATGGATAATCACAAGGCATTCTTTAGCTACATCAGAAATCTAAAAGGGAAGGCCCAGCTTTGTGCCGAACCAGTAGTGAATAGTACCACTCATACTGACCCTGAGGAAATTGCCAACCCGCTAGCAGACAGATTTGGAGCAAACTTCACTCCCCTGTCTCCACCAGATATACCCCCAAAGCATACCTGTCACCAGTCCTCTACCTAGTATTTCCAAACAGCAGGTCATAACCGCACACTCCATGGCCAAAACCCAGCCTCTGTGGCACAGAATAACATCCCAGGCTGACTACTAAATGGTCTAAAACAGGACCTACCAGAACCACTTGGCACTCTCTTCAATCACAGTCTAAGTACTGGCTTTGTCCCAGCAGAGTGGAAAATAGCAACAGTAATTCCCTTGCACAAAGGGGGTCCACAACTGACCCTGGGAACTATAGCTCTATAAGCCTAACCAGCTTTAGCTGCAAGGTTATGGAGAGAATCATCATGGACCTTATCAACAAAGACATAGGTGACCTTCAAACTTTTGATCTGATGCAATTTGTCTTCATTAAGGGTAAATTGTCCTTATTAAACCTGGTGGACATCTTCGAGAATGTCACCAAAGCCTTGGATGAAGACAAAACAATACTTACAGCCTATCTTGACTTAGCCAAGGCTTTTGATGCAATCTCCCACTCAGGCCTCATTGCGAAACTCACCCAGCTGGGAATTAACACATAAGTCACTAGATGGGTAGCCAACTGACTCACCTACAGAACGCATACAGTAAAAGTTGGAGATTCCACCTCTACCAGCAGACCAGTTACCAGTGGTGTACCATGAGGATCTGTGCTGGGCCCCCTACTGTTTAGAATCTATTTCTCAGAAGTCCAGCCGAAAATAGATGGCCTGTAGCTTACCAAGTTCACAGATGACTACAAACTGGGTGCAATCACTGAGTCCCCCAATGATGTTGGCATACTACAAAAAGGACTTACACAGACAAATGATTCATGCCAAAGCCATGGTTTTAACTACATGCAAAAAAAATGCATTATCATCCCTTTCAGCAAATGGGAAGTCCCTGCAAATTACAGTTTTAACAGTACCCCCCCCCCCCCCTTAGCTCAAACCCTGTGTTAAGAGATTTGGGAACACAGGTTGATAGCAACCTTAACTTTGACCACCATGTGTCCACAGTGGTAAGGAAGGCCTTCTGTGTTGCACATTTCATATGTAAGGGCATCTGATCCACAGCTAAGGATGTTATAACTCCCCTGTACTCATCCCTCATCAGACCACTACTGTGTCGTTAAATAAACAAGATGGCTGAAAGAGAGAATAATAGAGCATAGCTTAGACATTAAAAGAAATGTTTTAACTAATACATTAGCAAAACATATTA
Organism: Protopterus annectens; assembly: GCF_019279795.1. Taxonomy (NCBI): domain Eukaryota; kingdom Metazoa; phylum Chordata; order Ceratodontiformes; family Protopteridae; genus Protopterus; species Protopterus annectens. The sequence continues at coordinate 441,800,543 of NC_056742.1, forward strand.
ATAACAGCAGCCCAACACATGTTTTGAGTTTTAGGGTTATAGGCATGTTTAATGAAAACATGGGGGAGTGATTTAAATGACAAATTTGAACTTAAGGAATATAAGTGGATTTTACAGTTGCAAGTTGATTGCCCTCCAGGTGTTAACCAAGCAGTAACCCTTAAACCAGGTCTTAAATATAAACAGTCATGTTTAAAGTGATTTTTTAATATATTTTTTTAAATGTTAAATCTTATGTGAATTGTTTAATTAATTTTAAAATACTTTTGGCTGTGCTGTGATGAGAATGACTATTTAAGGATGCTGTAACTGACTGATTTTACTTTGCACTGAGGAAGAGCTTCATGTGAGCCTGAAAACTGTACTGCTCTTGAGTCTATTAAATCTATATACAGAACATTGCTGAGTTCATTTTTTTTCTTTTTCATTGGTAGTTCTTTGTATGAACTTTTACTTTACTGTGGCTCTTACATTTACCAGTGAGACCATAAATTTACCTCGGAGGTGTCACCTATGTCCCCTTGGGTAAGGGCAGTCAGTGCTGATCATAGACTAGCACTACAAATATAGACCATACAACATGGTCAATAAGAGAACAAGAGTATAACATGGCTAGGCTTATAAAGGCCCTATGGCCAATAGCCTAGTAACCTCCTAAGAACATACAAACCTCTTAACATCAGTTCTTATTTCAATGGATCAGCTGAATCAGGTCAAGCTGGGTTTTGCTCCAGCATAACTGTAATTTCTAGAAGTTTCATCTGCAAACAAAATGTAATACAGTCCCATTAATCTGCATCACACAAATAAATATAACTATATCTCAAAGTTATATTTATTTGTGTGATGCAGAAAGACAACAATATATGTTTCCATTGCTGCCAGTTTTGGCTCCAAGCTGACACTGAAAAAATTTAGTTTTATTCAATACTTATTTTTTTAGTTAAAGCTGACAATAATATTGCATATTTGCTCACATTACTTAAAACAGTACACTGCCAGATGTCTGGAAATGTTTTGAACAGATTTCTTTCTTGCTATAGTTGGTCAAAATATGTCTTGAAGAGTTAACTGCTTTGAGAATTTACGTTCATAGGTAGGCACTAGGCTATCGGCCCAAGGGCCTAAGTAAGTCTAGCCAACAAGGTTCCATGGCTTACGCCACCCAAGAAAGTTATTTTTCTGTGCCACTGTCGAGCAGAGACACAGAAGTGATCCCTGGGGTGTATTTCCTATTTCCCATCCACTCATCAAGATTTTTCTTGAAGAGTGCTAATGAAGAACTTTGCTTGACATAGATGGGTAGCTTGTTCCTATGTGATGAAGCAGTCAGCACAATATTGTTGCAAAATATACTCTATCTTAAAGTTGGCAGCCTCTATTTACAGCTCTATTGAACTGCATCACAGGGAAACATTTGTACATGGCTGCTAAATTTAGGTTCTGAGAATGCAATGTTCTTGGCACTATACAATTTTACTCATTTGGGTTTAAAAAGCCATTCATGTGGGATATTTGCAAGTCATAATGATGCTCCTTTTAGGATGTCTGTAAATATAGTGTATAGGTTTTCTTATTCCCAGATGCTTAGTAGTACACTAAATGTCAATTCTTTGAGATCATTTACTTTGGTGTTAAGCTAAAAAATATTTTAGTGAAGTTTATCCTATAATACTGTTACAGTATTTATCGCTGCTATAGAGTCATACCTCTCATCTGTCCAGATTTGCACAGAATGTCCAGATTTTTATCTCGTATTTTTACTCTATCATAAAATGTATGATTTTCTGGCAAATCTTTTTAAACTTAAGTAACAAACTAATGACACACATTTGAGTTTCAGACTTTGTATCCGTCTGGAAATTCATGATACTGCAAAACCTGTTATTCTAACAACTTTCTAAGTTTATAAGAGCAATATTTAAAATTTGGCCCTCATTTTGGGCTTCTGTCCCCCCATTATTTTGCCTTTGCCCAGATTTCTTGTGCTTAAAGATTGAGACCTGTATTTATGGAGCTTGCATTTCCTTCTCAGTGTCACATTCATGTCTATGCCTTACTGAGACACTAGTAAAAAGATGAAACTTAGACATGACCGTTGATTTCACTGTAACTAAAATTTGTACTAAAACAAAGTTTTATGCAATAGTGGTCATTTGAGTTGCAACAGTCATGAATATGGTAAATGTTTCTACATCCCATAATGCATAAAACTGTGCAATGTAACATGTTGGTAAGTATCTTATATTACCAATGAAACTGTTTCAGTGAATTAAGAAGAAGGCATACCTCACAGCTACATTTTGCTCCCAGATGTACCACTGTCCTGCTCAGATTTACTGATGTTACCACTACACACCCAAACATTATTATTAACTCTGAATTGTTTAGTATATATAGGCCTACTCCTCTGCAAAGGTTTATCTTTCTGTCCAGCCGCTGTGATTTTTAATGAGAGCAGAGTTATGATTCTTAATAGTTACATTTTGATAAAAATGAAAGCATTGTAAAGACCGATAATCCAAGGGATGAAAAAGTGGTATACAATGACACCCTACAACTCCTCGAGGTCCTACTGGAAAAGGAAACAACTTACCTACCTAAAATACCTCATGTTGAACTCCGCAGTCATCATTTTCCATAGGAAAACATTGCCAGACTAGTTTCAAAGTGTGTGCTAGCAATGATTAGTTTGGGGGATTTTTTTTTCTTTTCTTTAGGTTTGTGTGGTCAGGTAACTGGTATATAAGTTTTGGGGGAGGAGCTTCCCTCCCACTTGGTTAATTTAGAGGGGTTGCCTCCATGCAAAAATGCTTAAAGTTTTAAAAGGGTTTGTGTTCTCAAGCAGTTTAACTCAGCAAGTTTGATCTGTACTGAGCTTTGCTTCAGGATCACATAAATGAAGCTACAATAACAGTGTGCACATTATACGAGTTTCACATACAACGGAATAACAAGCAAACACATTCATAGGCAAGTACTACGCTATCTGCTACTGTGGACCAACTTAAGCTTAGTCATTTCCTTCAGTTAGAATCAAACCCTGTACTTTTTGTCAGTGAGATAAACACCCTAACCATTTTGCCAACCCTAAACTTATTTGTCAGAAGTCATTTCATTAAATTCTCTGAGCCATTCAACAGAATCACATAAAGCGTATCTTGAAAGGTTTGTTGCTTTGTGTAGTAAAGTTGTATAAAAGCCACAGGAGGAGTAATGTAACAACCAAAGACTAACTGCGTTAACAGACCTTTGATCTGCGGCCATCCAACAAGGACATAGTAATTTTAATTCAATGCATTATTCTGTTTCTAATTAGTACGAAACATAATATGGCTCAGCATTTCTCTGCAGAATCCATTCAAATAATATACTCATTTCTGGTTACGCAGAATGTCCTTAATAGAGAAAGAATACAGACTTTAATAGCATAATTAATTTTTTCAGTTCTCTCCAGTCATTTGTTTTAGGTGTAGAGAGGTATGAACTCAATTAACTTGCTTTAAGTGGTTTAGAAAAAGTTGTACAGGTCTAAACATATAAAACCATTAGTATCTGTAAAGATATGTCCTATAGTTCACAAAAAAATAAATCAAACATGACTGAAAACAAGTGCCTGATAAAGTCAGATTCATAGATTAGCACTAAGCTAACTGCCCTTGTGGGTCAGTTTAAGCCTAACCAAGTATCCCAGGTGAGTATCAAACCTTGCACCTTATGTCTGTAATGTAAACACCTTATCCATTATGCCAACTTCCCAATGTAAAGTAAAGCAAATCCAAATACTTAACTTGATTTGTAAACTTTAATCAAACAACTATTTAAACCAGCCATAAAGAGTTTACAGCCTGACTGATGTTACTTATTGCTTGTGTTTGATCTTCTGTATTAAATAAGTCCATCCATCCATCCATCCACAACCCCTTTTCCCCATTTTTGCACATGGGGTCAGGGGTGTCACTTCAACAGTGACAATCATCTAGGTTCACACCGCCAGGAGGCTAGCCCTGCCATGGTAGTTCTTCCAGACTACACACTTGCACACACACTCATACCTATGGCCAATTTACAGTATCCAATCCACCTACTGCATGTGTTTGAAATGTGGAAGGAAACTAGAGCACCCAGAGGAAGCCCACATGAATGCAGGGAGGACATGCAGACTCCCTGTATTAAAATAACTCCACATCTAAAATGGTGCACGGAAAAACAATAATATACAGAGAACAGAGAACACCTTTTCAGAAATTGGCAATCATTTTATTGTATTCATTGCTGTTTGTCCATTGTTCTTCCATTAAATTTCACTTTGTTCTAATAGTAATATAATATATAAAAATATCTATCACCCACCACAGATTCCTATTAAATTTTTAAGGACAGTAAAGAAATCACTTAGCCTAAAGCACATGCAGAATGTAGACAGCAAGGATTTAAGTGCTATTTCATGGAAAAATATTCTTACTCCAAAGTCACTGCATCTCAGAGTATTCCAGATTCTCTCAGGTTTAGTAGCCTCAGAGTTAGTATAGATAAGCAGCGGCAGTATTGGGAGGGGGGTACGACAGTGACTACATCATGGGGTGCAGCAAAAAAAAATTTTAGGTGTAACAGAGGGTTATGATCTAACCGTGTTATGTGTTCAAGACATGGAAGCCAAGAAATTCACCTCAAGTGAATCTTGGAACCAGTGTAGAGAACAGATAATAACTGGTTATAATTGGTGAGGCCTGATCATAACTCTTTGTAGTGCAAGGAGTTTTATCTATTCCCTGTACTACCAGTTCCAAAAAAAAAAAACATGACGTGGTCTACCAGTTTTGAAAGCCAGTAAAGCACTTAGTGAGTGCTGTTCTATAGGCAGCAAGTAAACCAGTGGAATTTTCTCCAACCCCCCCAACAATCAGACTATTACAACTTAACAATATTATGAGCCAAAACTACTACAACTGAGTCAGTACAAAATACAAAACTACAGGGAATAATAACGGAGAACAGATTAAGATTTTATTAGCACATCCAACATACAGTTAAAAAAATAACTGTAAACTATGAGTTATTTATGAAGTGAAACCATACTTAACAGAATATGCATATAAGACTGTATCACCTACCTATCTACTCCCTAGTATGCCTCATCAATTTTCACTAACCCACATCCCTCTCAGCTAGTTACACTGGAACAATCTTATAATAAAACTGCAAATTTCCAAGTAAGCACATTAGCTAAACACATCACTGTGTTGCAGCTCACTCCCTTTAACTGGCTGGAACCATTTAATCTACTATCCTTTTCTCATATTAAGAGAGTCCACAACATCCTCTATACCCCAGAGAGATCTCCTGCCACCAGTGAGCTATTAAACTAGTAGACACACACCCTCGCTCACCAGAGAATGGTTGGTACTATACCAACAGCTAGTATTCACTCAAAATTCTAAACATCATAATGATGATTGTCGATACTCTGTATACATTGCTAAACTGTGAAACTTGATCCATCAAATATCAGAAATATCTCATCTTACCTACAATTTAAAAACTCTTTGAAACTGTACCTCTCAAGCAAATTGTCCTACCCTTGTTACAACCTGCTTACCAAGACCTCTTCTGATTCTAAATCTCATCCTATCTATGATTTACAATCCCAATGAAATCATATTTTTCAATATTAAAGTTCTACCCTTATATCAACCCCCATTACTAATTCCTTACCCCTTGCAGTCAACTCAAAAAATATCACAAAATTCTCACACTTACTGCAGTTATCTCCTGGTTATGAGTCTCAAGTGAATTTAACTATTTGGATACAATATGCATATGCCTCATATGCTGTGTGGTTTACTATTGAAAGTTCATATCAGTTTTGGTCGACCAATAACAAAGGTCGACTCAAAATGCTGAATCCGAAATTTTGAAAGTAAACCCAAAGCAAAATTGAATACATCGACTACCATGGTTCGATGTATTCATCATAGCAGGAGGTGACGTCACTCACTTCCTGCTATGCACATTAATGTACCGTTGAACTCTACAGTCAACGGTATGTTACTGCTAGTATTTTGCAGGGGGGCTATGCCCCCTGCATCCCCTGTACATTAAATATACCAACTCTGAGATCGCACTACATTGAGGAAATGGGCTAATTTCCTGTTCCTCACTGAAGTGCGACCTACCTGCACAATGTAGAATCAAAATGGTTGACCTGCACTGGTCACTGTAGTGTAAGTCAGTCGATTTTGGTTCAACATTCTGGTTCTGGGAAAGTGCCTTTCGACCATGGTTGACCAAGGCAGTTTCAACGTTCCTATAGTAAACCGTCTGTGTTCTTATATTACAGTGAGAATATGTACATACATTGTAGAACAATGTTGAATGTTCAGTTGATATGTATGAGTTATAATGTTGCATATGCTATGATTTGTAGATGAGTCTGAACATAATATGCTGCAAGCACTACATTCTGCATATTAACATGGTGATCACCTGTAAGGTATTATATACCCGCATGTTGTACAGTACATTTTTACTGTTAGTTCAATCAGATACATCTAATGTAGACCTTTTTTTTCTGATCCTCTGCTGAAAAGAGGTTTTGTCCTTTCATAGTAAGGAAAAACAAATAAATAAATATAGTCACTAAACATAAATTAAAATAGAAGTCTTCTAAGTGTGAGAACCACTGCAGTCTAGGTCTGAAAGTATGGAGGCTAGTGCTATCAGTGATTTACTATTTGAAACTAAGATATTTATCAAAAATAATCTGAAACCAAAAGTGTTCAAATTAGGGTGTCTTAGCTGGTAATTACTATCCATTTTGCTTTTAGGGTAAGCCACTGTTATTACCAGGTTCAGTCTAGCAATCACTACAAAAGATTAAGACAATAAGCTGTTAACAAGCTGCTTTCTCTCCAGGGTTTGAGTCCCTCAGTTTCCATTTATGGCTGTGTAACTCTGTGTAAGTCACATAGCCAGACAATGCTCCTGGTCACCCCTGAAAGGGGAACTTGTGACCAGTGGGCTTACATGGTTAACCAAAAAAAAAAGTTATCTTAGAAAAATATAGGTTAGCAAAATGACAGATTTTGTTGAGTGTAATTTGTAGGATTCCAATATCATGGAAGAAATCTAAAACAGTTAAAGGAAGAGCATATCACTGTCTGGGGATTAGAATGCACTTTGTGGCGGGTTACTATCACTTTGTTGAAACCTCAATCTGCTGAACTTAAAACATCAAAGATCATTTCAGCGAACACTTACAGCAGTGAAAAGTTTTCCCAGAGAAGGAAGTTAGTTGGCCACTGTTAAAAATTTGCTCTTTTCCCCAATGTAGTGCGATCTCTGAGTTGGAATATATAATTCGGGGTGGCAAAGCCTCCCCACCTTGGTGAGTGTAAAATTATGTAGTTTGTCTTACTTTCGGTCTGATGGCCAAGTCATTTCTCTCCCTAGGAAAACTTGTTGCTGATGTAAGTGTTCGCTGAAATGGTGTTCGATGTTTTAAGTTCAATGAATAGGGCTTTGATAAACTCAAAAATCGCAAAGGAAGTGCAGCAGCTCTGCAAAAATGTTTAAAAGGAGTAACTGAGTTTTGGAATTCACTGTCTTATGTTGAAATCATAGCTTATCTTCTGAAGTGTTGGGACTTAAAGTATTGGGTGTCACACTGTCGATAACTAGACAATAAATCAGGATGCAGCCAACAACCCTTCATTTATGTTATGGCAACTGGGTTGACGGTAGTTGATCTTTATATATTTGTTGTTTTTGCATTTTCATTTTAGGCTAATGAACCTTTGAACCATGAAAAGACACTTACAATCTGTGTCACTATTTCAGAGTTTGATTTCTAATTACTTATTTTTTCCAGGAGCTTTTATGGTTATTTAGAAAGGAGCTATACATAATTTTGAAACATATTTCCATTTCACAATAACAGGTAACTTCTCCTGTGAATATGGTAGATTTGTAGTTTAACTGGTAGCTCATTAGGTCATATGTCCAACAAAGCATGTCCACTTTGGTCAAAGATTCTCAGAGAAGGGGAGCAGTCCCCTTTTGATAGGGTGATGTTAAGAAGGTTTAACTAGAAGGGTTAGGTTCATAGGTTCAGATATTAGTACTAGGCAGTCAGTCTGGAGACCTTTACAAACCTAGCCAAAAACTCCTACTTAAATGACCCCTCCAGCCCCAAGGAGAGCAACACAAAACAGACTAGGAGAGAATTTGAGGCCATCCATACAATTATCTAGGTTTACCTTTAAGGTGACAATGATGTATTACTGTGCTTTACCTGTAGTGGGAATTTGTTCCAGAGATAGGGGATACTTGGTATATGAATCTATCATGTCAACATGTCTTATTTATCCACTAATAAGGCTTACACCCTTTAAATGACTATCTGAGGTACCATTTGTTCTGCAAAGAAATAGGAGGTCAAGGACAGTTAAATCTTTCATGACTGAAAAGGCTAGACATAGATCTCCACAGAGAAGGCTGTAAAAGACTGAGTACAGAGAGAGAGAGAGAGGATTTTCAGTCTGTCCAGATATCGGAAGGTTTTGAGGCCATTAATCTTCTTAGTTATGAATTTCTGAGGTCACTCAAGTCGAGTGATATGCAGGCAAATACATGTCAAAAAGATTATTATATTCAATAATAGTTCTAATGGGATATGAGTAAATGGGGCATTAAGACTTCTTTGGACATAGTGGACATGCATCTGGAAATTAGATGAGCCAGAAAGAAGGTTTTCCAAACTACTGCAGACATGGTGGTCAAAAGATAAGGAGTTTTCAACAAAAGTACCTAGTCCCTTAATGTCAGAGTGGGGGGGGGTTGTTACCTCTTTGGTGTGATAGGGACATATTTTGTTTACATGTAATGTGAGAGCATTGTCCTTGTACCATATGTCAGTATAATCTAACTCATATTGAAACAACTGTGAGTCCATGGAAAATTTAATACGAACATCCAGTTTATACTCACTGGCAAACTCAGGTAGCTATACACCAAGAGTGTTGACCTAAAGGTCTGAGAAATGGCTGCCAAATAGGAAAGGAACCATCAATGATCCCTGGGGTGCACCACAGGCATCTTTTTAGCTTGCAGAAGTTGCACCTGTAATTCTAACCACATAAGGTATGTCAGACAACCAGTTAGCTATCCACCTAACAACATAAGGATTTATATTCAGATTTACAAGTCTTTTAATAGTACCTGTATGGGGAATCGTGACAAAGGCCTTGGCCTGGCCAAGACATACTATATATATATATATATATATATATATATATATATATATATATATATATATATACTACATAACTGCTATCCACTGCTTCAGTGACTTAAGGCCTTGCATTTGATAACACCAAATTCATGAGGATCGAGAGTTAAGAGTTTTGCAATGTCCAGTTTAATGAGGTCTGAGATAACACATTATATAGCTTTACATGTGAGGCTATTGAAACTAATGGGGCCATAGTTACCAGAATCCATGTTCGTAAAGGCATTACAATGACTGTTTTCCACATTTCAGAAATGTAACTAATAGAAAGAGTTAGATTAAAGAGATACGGGGTTCAATTAGGCCATACCTGGTACTGATAATCAGACAACCTGATATAGTATTGTAGCCCATGGTTGAGGTGTTCCTTGCTTTTTGAGACAGCTGATAAGACGTGTTCCATAATTATAGGCGTTAGTAATTACAGCAGGTACCTGGGATAGTCGATTCTACCACCGCCATCATCATCATTAACCTCCTTTTTCCCCATTTTCTACACGGAGTCTGGTGGTCACATCAAATGTCCCCACCTCAAACAATTCAGTGCCACTCTCCTACCTTATTTGACAGTCATGTCCGACTGTCACAGGTCTCTCTCACATAATCCATCCACTTTTCTGCTGTTCTCTTTGATGTTTTCTGCAATTGGAGCTACTTTGGCTTCTACTCTGTTGTCCTCATTTCTTCATCCATCCCACAGTGCATCCTACCACCCTTCTCAGGCACATCATCTGCATTACCTCTAGCTTCCATAACTGCTCTACTTTCATTGCCCAGATTTTTGTACCATCCAATAGTACTGGTCTCACCACTGTTTTGTACACCTTACATTTCAACGTTTTTGTCTTTCTGCCACACGCTATCCCTGATACTCTGTGCCACTTGGCTTCAGCCCCAATGACTCTAGCTTTGACCTCCTCATTCAGACCTCTCTTCTCTTCAACCACCCCTCCCAGATACTTAAAGCTGTTAACCTGTTCCACTATCTTCTCTTCTGTCTCAATTCTCAGCTTCTTCTGAACTCCACCATTTGCTGCCATTACAATTGTTTTATCTGTACTCACTTTCACCCCTTGTGCCTTCAGTTTTGCATTCCATTCCCCTATCTGTTAAATTTCTTGCTCAGAGTCTGCCTGCACTGCCACATCATCTGCATACAGCAGCTTTGTCAAGCTGTTCACGCCAATCTGTTTGCTAATGTAGTACTTCACTAGTATGAACAGCAGTGGGCTCAGAGCTGAACCCTGATGCACACCCACTCCACACTGGTAACCCCTCTGTGAATCCAAACACTGTTCATACTTGTGTTATTTATTCATTGTACGTAGTTTGCACTAATTCTTCCAATGTTTATGGGACTTCAAACCACCACACGGCTGTCTAAATCAGCTTTCTTGGGACCTTGTCTTATGCTTTCTCTACATCTAGGAATGTCCAGTTGGACACTTTCCTTATCTCAACAATATGTCTCACTGCAAACATCAGGTTGGTTGTGCTGCATCCTGATCTAAATCTGAATTATGTATCTCCTATCTTACTTTCTAAGACTCTGTGTATTCACCCTCTTCAGAACTTTTATGCAATGTGACAGGAGTTTGATACCTCTGTACTGCCCACAGTTGTGAATGACCCCCATTGTTGTTGTATACTGACACTAGCATGCCTCTTTTCCAGTAATCTGAGATGCACCTCTCTCTCCATACTGCTATGAATACCCTTTGGAGCCATTTCTCCCCTAACTGACCCAACTGCCTTACATGTCCAAGGCCTGGGTTTTTGATTTTGAGAAATAAGTCAACACAGGAATGGAGAAAAGAGATTTCTACCAATACAGATGACTTTAAGTAGGGGTATAGAAAATAGAAAACAGAGAAATGATATTTACTGTAGAAAATTAGCAAATTAACCAAAGTATTGTGAGCAATATCTAGGAAGGAAAAAGTCATAGAGCGGGATGAGGTCAAGAAAAAGTAAAGGAAAGGGATAGCAAATGTTAAATGAAAGAGCAGCTCTGGCTGATTTTATAAATGAGTCAAGAACAGAATCTGTAGTAAGAAATGATAATTAGTACAGAGTACAAAATAATAAATAATGCATGAAAACTATAAGAAGCAATCAGAAGAGGTTCAAAAAGATTGTGAAATAAGAATGGAAAGGCAATATTCAAATAAACAGTGGCAAGATATTTGTATAGCACCCAAGTATGGAAAAATCTAGTAGAGTTAGGATTGTTGAATTGAAGTGTTTGCATATATATTTTTATATCCCAAACAGACGTTTTACACAAGTAGACAGCAACTGCTGAAGATGTGAAGGGAAAGAGAGGAGAACATGGGGACGTGTTTTTTGTGATAAGCAACAAGTTGATAGATTTTAAAAATTCCCTGTGGGGTACTTTGTCATACATGTTGGGAGAGCAAATTATTTTAACTAAGGAAATGATTATTTTAAGCTGGGATAAGGGAAACCAAATTACCCAAACGTAGTAAGGCCTGACTAAGTTTAATGCTGTTAGATTAAAAAAAGCAATTTCTAGGAAATATAAATAAAAAACAAAACCAAACATAACAGAATTATTGAATACTATCTAAGAACAGGGGATGGTGGGAATTTTAGAAAAGGGAATCAGTAAACTACATAGAAATAAATGCAATCTGTGGGAACAATACATACAAAATTATTTCACGTGACACAGTAACTGGTTAAAAACAGAAATCCAAAAGAAAAACAGCAAGATACCAGGAACTGGAAACCCAACTGTAGAAAAATACTTTATTGATTGTAGTAAGAGCAGTAGCTCAGTTCAGCGCTTTCATCCTCTCACTGCAGGACTTCATCAGAACAGTTCTGATGAAGTCCTGCAGTGAGAGGATGAAAGCCCTGAACTGAACATACAAAATAATGTTCAGATAGTGTGATATTTTACAGAAGGTAGGACTTGAGGATTCTATGTAATGATAAATTAAATAATTGTTAAGACAAAAATCATAAGTATGAGCAAAAAGGAAAATAATCTTTGCAATGGTTTGCTTTCTCTTTTATAAGTGAATGTGTACTTGTGTCACTGTGTAATACCTGATGTTAATAAAGATAATCAAAAAACCCAGTCTCAATCCCTTCTAAACCTGTCCTACACGTACGTCACCCTTCTTCTCCTCTGAATTACTTCATCGTTAAATATCTCCCAGTACTGTCTCAAGTCAACTAGGAAAAAAACAGTTCTAAACAAATCTACCAACAGTTTTCCACACAGTTAATAGCACTAATTAACTACACCCTGCTTTAGAGCTACACAGAGCCCAACCCAGGCTCACTTCCAATTTTCCACCCCTTGGTCAATAACACCAATCATTTTTTCAAACCTAGCACTAAAAGGACCCTTATGAATCCTGGGAGCCTCAGGAACAAACTTAAACAACTACAAACATTAATTGCCACCAAACACTGATACTTCATAGGAATTACTGAATCGTGGATTAGAAATGATACACCCAAACTCTTAGCTACCAATTTGTGGGGTGCAACATTTTTCTCAGTGATAGATCTGAGAAAATAACAGGAGGAGGCACACTTCTTCTTCCCAAAAATAATATCAAATTCACCAGGGTAGCACACTATACCCCCTCCTCCTCTTCGTCAGACCATGACCCCAACTGATTACTCACTAAATCACACACACACACACATATATATATATATATATATATATATATATATATATATATATATATATATATATAGATATATATATATATATATATATATAAACATTACTCACTAACTTTAGCTGTAATTTACATGCCACAGTAACCCCAACAAATCCCAGCTACTACCAAACAATCTGCAAGTCCACAAAAAATAAGTAATCACCTCTTAATAGGAGATTTCGATGTTAACCTCTTTGGTTCTCCCTATTCCCAAACAGTTGACCTTCTAACCAGTCTTAGGGTCACAAAACTCATCCACAAACATACCAGACCCAACCTCTAAACAGGAAACCTCTCTCTCATCGACCTAATCATTATGAACTACCCCACCTTGTTCTCTACCATAAATTTATTTCCCCCTACACTCGTGACCACTGCATTTTACTATCCATTCACTTGCTAAAACTCCATATCTCCTTCTATGGAAAAAAAAGACCCTTAAAACACTGAAGCTCTTCATAATGACCTTACCAATAAAAACTGGTCCATCATTACTTCAGTTCCAGGTCCCTCAGAATCCATTACCGCATTTACCAACTGCTTACTTCCATTAGAAAATAAACACTTGCCACTGATGACTGGACTTTGGCAAATCCAAGTGTAATAAATGGATCGCAAAAGAGCTACTAATCCTCTTCAAATTAAGAGATGAAACCAGGAATCCTGGAAAATGTATCCCTCTCCTGAACATACAGAAAGGTTTTTCCTGCTACGAAACCTTGCTAAAAAGTCACAAGAAGGCATGCAGCCCAAGTCTTCTCACAAACATTCAATCTGTTAATAAACCAAAACAGCTCTGGAAAATTGTAAATCAAATCAGAGGTAATTCCCCTAATACTTCATCCACCAACCCTCTGGTCGACTTCCTCAAGAATTCTCTAATCTCCCATACATATTGAACCCATTCTTCCAAAATCAACCCTCTTCTCCAGAACCTCCACCATACCTGTGAGTTTTACTTCAAAGCCATCTCTAAGACAGAGCCCTAGACTCCACTTAAGTAACATCTTCTCTGAGGTTGAAACAGGATGCTATGGCATCCATTGTACCATCTACAACTAAAAAAGTCTGTAGGTCTGGCAAGACATTGATAATTTAATTTTTGCACACAAAATGTTTTAAACATCATACACTCCCATACCATAAACTATTTTATGGTATATAAAGCCATGGGCCTCCAATGTCGAAGGTTTAAGGTATCACACAATGAAAACTGTAGCTTGGCTGAGTTTTTCTTGCAGTTATTATTCCAAGGTATAAGATATGTTCCACATGAATTATAACGACTTATTGAGCACTTATAATTTAAGTTCCAGAGGTCCACTGAAGACTACTACTAGTACGAATGAGATATCAACAAGAGTAGGTTTCATTTTTACTACTAAGCAATGATTTGTTGATGGGGGTAGATTTTTTAGAATTACTTTTTTGTCAGCGGGAAGATGGGGTCTGGAAGGCTCATGAATTTGAGATGGATTTTTGTACTACGGTTTGGGTGGTGGCATGAATTAAAGATAAAGTTAGTAAAATAATATGAATGGAGATTACCTGTATTAGAGGAGACAGAGAGAGCTAGAGAAAGAAATAAAACATCACTCATTTTACAATTTTATAACATAGCTGAAAATAAGCAGGAGTTAGTGATTGTACAGCTGTTGTTTTATGAATGTGCTATATACCGTTACTATTAGAAGAATTAGAGCTCACATGGCAGATCAGACTCAATGCTTATAATTTCCAAGGCCTAAATGAATCATGTTCTTTAAGCAGCATCTTGAAACTGAAAAGCCTAAAGAGGTGATGCTGACTTGGGTTTCACAGTAGTATCACAAATAATGGCAATTGTACTTAACATACTTAATATTGCTAGTTACACTCAAGTTTTAAGTCATCTTGTGCATTATAGTATTTATGTACATTTGTCTTTGTACAATATGTAGTGAGATTTTTTAATTTTTAATTATTTTTTTATTTTATTTCATCTTATTTGGTTGTATGTTATGACAAGTTAAATATTTAGTCTTATGTGTCTTTAAGAAGGTGGAGTACTTTGTTTGCTCTTATTAGATTGGTTAATTAAATAAACCTGAATCTATTTATATGTGTTAGAATTTTAACAATGTATCTGAAGAAGTTTGCACACAGTGCAGATGAAAAGCGCTTCATTAAATTTAATTTATTTATTTTATTGTTGAAGTCTCGTTTGGTTCATCTCTCAGATTGCTGCAGTACTTTGCCTTCGTATTTGGTGTAGTTTGGTTGCTTCTCTTGGTTCTTAGTGTGCTATGACAAGATAGTTAAAAATCACCAGTTCCAAAAAATAGGACATAAGGAAAATATACCTGGGGATTTAATAAAATCCAAGTAGGCATAGTGTAAAGCCTATACAAAAGGTACCATGGCCATGTATGGGGAACCCCCTCACTAGCTCACCATGCATATTAATGAAGGCGCTTTACTGACGGACAGCTATGTAACATGGCTGTGTGTCTTTTTGTTTTTGCCACCCTGCTTATACTTAGTGGACATTAATATGGTGTATGTTGTTTAAGTCAGTATATGTATTTTTTGTGTTTTCAGGTTTTTGAGTTTCAGCCTTTTGAGTTTTCAGGCTTTTGACTTTTCAGGCTTTTGTAGTTTCAGTCATATGAAAGGGAACCATATAAATACACAGGCAGGTTATTAAGCATATATGTTGCAAATACACATTTATGAGATGTATTTCTAAATCCTGCTTTGCTGCACTCAGCTAAGGTTCACTAAGAATAGCTAAGCCCTGCCAAGCACTGTTTAAACAAGGAATGTTTTAGCAGTGCTTAGCTGGTTTGTGCATTGCTAAGCAGTGTGAAGCACTGCTAAGCAATGCCCGTTTAAGCATTGCTCAGACCATCGAAGCTGGTTTGCACACCGCTAAGCACTGCTAAGCACTGCCAGTTTAAGCACTCCTCAGCTGAGCTCCGCAGGTTTGCGCAGTGCTAAGTGATGTGTCACATTTTTTTAAATTGCCCAATTGTGGTAAAGGGCAGGAAAACAGGCTTATTTAAGTGCAACAGGCAGGAATACAGTCATAACCTGTTGGAGTTTGAACTTGGCAGGAACTATGGCAGGAGTTGGAGAGAGTGCGCGCTTCCAAGCGCAGCGTTGGGGCATTCTGGAGTCCAGGTTCTGCACTATGCTCTGAAACAATAATATGAATGTCCAAGGTATATTGAGTATATCAGGCTTGCCATGTGTTAACCATTGCATTTCAGCTATATGTATTACTGCTCTGAGGTACGCTACTGCAGGCAAGTATGAAACTGTAATTGCTGTAGACTGCATATTTACCACCCCTCCCAGATACTTAAAGCTGTTAACCTGTTCCACTATCTTCTCTTCTGACTGCATATTTACCATCTGTAACTGTATATGGGTGAGGTAGCCAACCGAGTACTCAGATTTGATTTGTGCACATCACAGATATTTCCAACCACTAGGGGTATAATGTATACACATACACTCTATGTACTAATGTACAGTTTACCTACTGTCTCTGTCTTGCATGCATCTAATGCATGTCTTTTCAAATGTCACTGCAGTCTTGTATAACACTCTACTTCTATTACCAGGTCATAGTTCATTACCAGGTGAGCTCTAAGCAAATATCAGTCAAACAATGTGCAGCAGTGGCTCAGTAGCTCATTATGATAAATGCTAGGTGTGGTGTACATTTTCTCACACACAGACCAGGGTTCGATTCCAGTGACAAGTACTACTAAATATTATATTGAATCAGTTATTCATTATTAACAGATGTTCTCCCCACAGGAATTACAGGTAAATAGTTGCAGTAGCCATTATTACTGGTTAAAAATGTGTGTTTTCAGATGTAACAGGGTGTTAACAGCATTGCTCAGGAATGTACTATAACTCAAAAAATAAAGGCAACAAGTAATATACTAATAAAAGTTAATACAAGAAATAAAATGTGTAATGTTGTATGCCTGGTGTGTCTGTGAATGGTTGCTGATGGTCTAACCCCATGCCTGCCAAGGATGGCATGATAGTCATAAACTCTCTGTACTGTGCACAAAACATGTCTCTCAAGTGTCGCGCTGTCACAGACTGTGTCAATGTTGCCTAATCCCTCTGTCACAGATCTATCATCGACATGAATTTATCAATAGCACACTCACACTACATCAGTCCACAGCACATCTTGGTAGTCATATGTATGTCCCCCTGACATGTAATAGTGCTCCACAGTTGTCTACCTCTAGGTGTTACAGTTTGTCCCATACTGTCCCATGCAGATAGCTTGAGAGGTATGTACATGCTACGGAAGCTATAGGACACTTGTATACATAAAGGAAAGGCAGACCTGTAGAGTATATAAGAGTACTGTTCCAAACTATATAGCCTATACTGGTATTAATGGACTGTCTTTCTCTCACCCCCTCACCCCTTATCTCCATCATAATTTATTATGGTTATATATTGGTTATGGTTTACTATTAACAAATGTTGTTGTCAAAATGTTATGTTTGACCTTGTGTTTTGTTATTGTTATGTATTACAATGGTTACATACTAACATACCTTGTTGAATTACCTATGTTGTTGGCCTTATGCCATAACTGTTACTGGCATGCTGTTACTATACTGACTGTTATCTCACTTATTGTTATGTTCCTTATACTATGTAATGTTATGTTACTGGGTTATTTGCATTGTTCTGGCATGCATTATAACTAACGAAATGTTATGTTCATGACTAACCTATACACTTTGAAATACACCATAGCTCAACTGGGTAGGCCAGTTCCTGGTGATCTGTCTACCCTACCTCAGCCAACCGTGGCACTGGGTCCCAACATGTCTGGGACCCAAGCCGGTGCTGCTCTCTCAGCTGGCCCTGCACCACCTATGGGTGAACTGACTCAGGGGCTGGGGCCCATCCCCCCAGGGGTGGAGGGGGTTTGTCACCCAGGAACAGCTACCGGTGATGGTGTGCAGGATCATGCATCATGACTACGAGAATTGTCTGCACCGGATTTAGAGCAGACTGGCCAACCTGGAGGGGCAGGGTGGCCCTGATGCCCAGCCTCTAGCCCTCCCACCTTCAGGCAGGAAATTATGACAGACAATTCAGTGTCACACGTCATACACATCTGAACATACACACTACTGCAAATCCTGTGTAACAGACTGTATGCATGCACATATATCTTGCAAATACACCTGCTGTAGTATTGACTCAGTAGCTCAGTCTGTTGAATTCCTAGTATGCTGTAAATTTTGTCACCCACAGTCCTGGATTCGAATCCACTGTATTGCCCTTCAATGGCATGCTTGTGAATACAACAAATAATGACTGAGTCCTGCAGTTTTAAGAAGAACAGGTTGCTGCTACTGCATTCACTGCTACCCATGTTAGCACGTCAAAGGCCTGTAGGTAGGGACACACTGCACAAATATATATAGGCTACCTAAATGTTACCCATCACTCTCTGATGGCACTGTTACATAACATATGTACCTTAAGCACATGCCTCACCTGAACTGTTAATGGTACCCTCACCCTGGATCTGCTGTAACAACAGAGCTGACACTGCTCCCTCACTGACACACGCAGCTTGCTGTCCTCCAATTTGTTCACACTCCCCAGTATGACTCCTGGACAAAACGCAGCAGCTGCAGCCTGCAACATATGCAGCAGTATGTTCAGCTACCTACTACAGACCTGCCATACCTCACAACCCCCTAGAACAAGGGATCCACACAACACCCATACATAAAGGGGTGGGGGCAAAAGTCAAGCGACAGGGACATGTGCCACTGTCTGGTCCTACAAACATACACAGCTGATAGACCAGCAGCTACTGCAGCAGCATGCATATTCTGATGCATATAACGTATGGCACTCATATCTGTCTTCCCCCTTACTGACCTCAAGCCACACTGTTTAACACTGAACTGCCACATAATAAGAAAGTCATTTGACAATGCCCAAACACAGCATGCAAAACTATGGACATACCACATAAATCCTAACAGTGGACAGTATTTGTACCTACCATCTGTGATGTTGTAGTCTCCACACCTCAGTAATATCCATCTCACAGACTAGGAATGGGACCAAGGCCTACATGAAGGCCTTAAATATAGCATTGTTGTGCCATGCCATTGGCTAATAGGTTCATAAATTAATTGGTGTGTACTAGGCTAATAGCCCTGGAGCCTTTACAAGCCTATCCCAAAAACATTGCCTAGGCACTGTGCCACCCAATGTTAGTTCACAGTGCCCCTATCCAGTAGGCCAAATGGAAAGATCCCTGGAGTGAACTTTCTGTTGCCCATCCACTCATCAAAATTTCTCTTGAAGAGGGCCAGTGACGTGCTCTGCTTGACATGAACAGGAAGCTTATTCCAGAGTATGGGCAGTCTTTGTGATATGAACCTGTCCCTCCAGCATGTTCTGTTAATTGTGGTAATGAGGTTGTGATCTCTGGAGCATGTGGTGTGGAGACTGGGATTTCTTTAGGTGTAGCATTTCAAGTAGGGCTGGGTCAGACATGGCTTTGTAAGTCAATTAGAGATCACCTCTAAATAGACGATAGAGAGACTGAGAACAGCTAAAGTTTCTTGAGTCTGTTCATGTAGGACGTGTTTAAGGCCTAGGATCCTTTTTGTGAGGTACTTTTATGGTCTCTCCAGCTGTTGTAGGCGTCTGGTCCAGTACATGCCAAATGGAGTGTTATATCTCATGACTGGCCTAATGAGGGATGAGTAGAGAGGGATGATGGCCTCTTTCTTCCTGAATGCGAAACCTTTGGTTATAAGATGTGCCATGTAGGACTTTCTGACCACAGTGGCAATGTGGTGGTCGAAGGTGAGGTAGCTGTCAACCTGGGTGCCCAGATCTCTTATGGCCCCTTCAGTGTTCCATGGGCTCCCATCAACGTGGTAATTTGCAGAAAATGAGTTTTGTCCAAAGGGGATGATGATGCTTTTTTTGGCGTTAAGCTTCAGGCAATGGTTTCATCACCAGTCATTGGACTCACACAGGCTTTTTTGTAGGATATGTGCATCACTTGGGGAGTTGATAATGACTACTAGCTTGCAGTCATCAGTGAACTTGGTCAACCAGAGTCCTTCTGTGTTGGCCTGGACTTCTGAGAAGTAGATGTCAAACAGGAGAAGGCCCAGGACTGAGCCCTGTGGGACTCCACTCGTGACTAGTCAACAGTCTGACTTGAAATCCACAACTTTCACTCTGTGGGTCCTGTCTGTGAGCTAATTTGCAACCCACCTAGTGATGTAAGGATTGATGCCTAGTTTGGTGAGTTTATCAATGATACCTGAGTGGGGAATGGTATCAAAGACCTTGGCCAGGTCGAGGTAGGCTGTATGCAATGCCTTACCCTCATACACAGCCTTGGTGACTGCCTCGATGAAGTCAACCAAGTTCAGCAGGCAGGAGCTTCCCTTGACAAAGCCAAACTGTGTCGGGTCAAGAGTTTGGAGATTGCCTATATCTTGGTTAAACAGGTCCATGATGATGCGCTCCATAGCTTTGCATACCAGACTCATCAGGCTAATGGGGCGATAGTTCCCAGGGTCTGTAGTTGTTCCGTCTTTATGGAGCAGGATGACTGTAGCAGTGCTCCATTCATTAGGGATGTAGCCTGAGGTAAGGCTGTGATTGAATAGGGTACACAGATGTGGTGCCAGTTCATTTTGTAGCTTAGGTAGGCCACACCCAGTGATATTATCAGGTCCCATGGATGTTGTATTCTTGGCTTTGGACAATGCAACTTTTACCTGTGTTGCAGAAATGGTGGGTACCAGGATTTCTTCTGGTATTGTGATAGGGCCCTTGGGGGGAAGGGGTAAAGTTGGCACTAAATCTGTTGGTCAATATGTTGGCTCAGTATGGGAGGTGCCATTGTGCAATAACTCAGAGCAAATCTGGGGGTTGACTTTGAGGTTTTTTATATAACTATAGAAGGGTTTGTGGTTGTTTTTGATGTCAGCTGCAATTCTGCCTTCATAGCTGGCTTTAGAGGATTTGATAAGTGATCTCAGCTTTTTGTTGATACTGATAAGGGAAGTTTTCCAGCCTTGTTACTTCATTTTTTTCTGCAACAGTTTCTTATTTCTGTTGAAGAGTTTATTAATGGGTGGGGACCACCAGATTGGCTTCCTTTTTTTGGAGGAGAGCGTCTTAGTTCTAGTTGGTATGGTAAGGTCCATGCATTTGTCTGCATGCTCGTACAATGCATTAGTGTATGACTAGGTAGTCATGCAGCTATTTTCCATAGGCATGGGTGCTGAGAAGTTAGCCACCTCTGTTTTTAAGAGCCCAAAGTTGGCTTTAGAAAGGTTTTTCAGGGTGGTCACCTTAGTAGGAGGAGCAGGTGAGATGGAGATTTCCATGGTGATCAAATTGTGGTCAGATTTAACCAGGGAGGAATTGACTATATAGGTGTGGAGCAACAGTCTCCCATGTTGGTGATAACCAGGTCAAGGATGTTGCTTCCACTACTGGGGGTCAGAATGAGCTGGTCCAGGGCATTGGAACTGATAAATTCCAGAAAGTGTTGGGCCTGTACATTGGTATTTGAACAGTTTCCCCAGTGGTAGTTGAAGTCACCCAGTATGGGAGTATTGGGTTGGACCTTGATAGATTCCTCAGTGCTTAGGAACTTGGAGTGAGAGTCTAGGGACATGTTTGGGGTTCTGTAGCAGGCTATGACTTGTATCGCCATCTTACCCAGTTTTAGTTGTACCTGAAATATTTTGGGTGCATTATGTTGAGCTACCAGTCTAGAGGTGTGCATATCCTTTAGGAATATGGAGACACCACTGCCTTTGGAGCTTCCAGCCATATTCTGGGGCCAAAAGGTATGGAATGAGTTGTGGCCGGGGAGCTCAGGGGTGCTTTCTGCCTCTTTAAACCAGGTCTCCATTACAGCATAGATGTTGACATTCTCAATTTTGAAGAGAGCTTTGAACGAGTGCATCTTGAGATTTAGACTTCTAGCATTGAGCAGCCTGACCCTCAGACTGCATTTGTTTGTAGCTGTTATGGTGGAATTTTGGTCTTTGGAACACTGCCTAAAAATGGCACTATAACAGTGGCAAGATCCTTAGCCAGTACCCGGAATCCCAAGGCTGACAGATGCAGGCCATTTCTGGGAAAGCATCGAGGTGTGCCGATCATGTCGTCAAGAGCAGACAGATACTGGATCCCCTTAGAATGACACCAGAAACTTAGCCAATTGTTGAACTCAATCATTTTCTGCTCATACTGTAGTATCATTCTGGGTGATGGTAGAATACTGGTCAGGGCCAGGGTCATACCTGCCTGGGCCAGAAAATCCGAGAGTTCCATCACATCTCTTTTCATGTAGTCCAGGGAGGTAAGTCTCAGGTCATTCACACCCACATGGACAATGACTGAGTCATATTTGTACTTAGGGAGTGACCTGAGTGCATGTGTTATGTGATGGATCCTGGCACCTGATGGACAGCTGTCATCTTCTCCTTGTTTAACCTAGTCAGTGGAACATCAGTGTGCTCACATTTGAGTCTCCTATGATTAGTACATTGAGCAAAGTGTTTAGCCTTAAGGGCTTGGGTTGAAAGTGCAACCCAGCTGTCCTGGATACAATTAGCAAGTCTGAGCCACAGACTGGTGCACAGGCAATCACCTATTATTGAGCATTACCTAGAAAAGACAAGCAGCTACCTATGGTAAACAGGTCTGTAGCTTGCTTTACCAAGACAGACTGTGATTTCAGAAGCATCTGTCTTCAGAATTACTGCAACAAAAGGATTACAGCACTCTACCAGGTATGTAATACAAGTTCCCATTTAATGGGATGCAGATGGGAGGATGCGGTTATGGGGAATAGGGATTACAACAGTAGGCCTGTAGTACATCTGTGGGAATGACATGTTCGTGATAATCTGCTGTCCAACAGCTACAGGAAGGCCTTTCAACTGTGTCTGCTGTGACTTAGATCACAGCTCTGGCCCTCTCATTCCCTCCTACAATGGTCAGCTCCTATACAAATGCTACTGGACTGTGTGTTAGACAATAGTGACAGTAAGTAATGCTAGACACAAGAAAAACACAAAAGCACACTTAAGTCCGATTCCACACAAAACGGTCACACAATAAAGCCCAAAGGTTGCTCTCTTTATTCAACTTCCTTAACGCACCAAATATATACAGCATTTTCATCTTATAATAGATAGGTTCATAGGTTCATAGATTAGTACTAGGCTAAGTGCCCTTGTGGGCCATTTTAAGCCTAGCCAATTGCACCATGTGAGAATCAAACCCTGCACTTTGTGTCTGTAAGGTAAACACCTTAATCATTGTGCCAACCTCCCACCCCTCATTGTGCCAACCTCCCACCCCAGACTCCCATCCCAAAGACTTCTTCAGATATGTAAATCAAAGTGAACAATCCTCTTTAAATACACCCCCCCCCCCCGATAAAATCATCCAATAAGCACTTTATTTCAATAATTAAATTCTGTGTTTAGAAAAAGCACCTTTTCCAACTCATACTTGTTCTTTACGAGTGCCCACCCTTTTCCCAAAAGAGAAGTATTGTGAGGGGGCAATTTATAAGGAGTTGTAGAATGACATCAGACGTTAGGGATTACGGAAAGAAAGTCAAAAACTGAAAGAAATGTTTCTGGAAAGAGATTATCCTTTGAAACTTATCAAGGAAATTATGGTTGCGGTCAGGCAGGAAAGAGGGAAAAAATTTGCCCCAATTTTAGGAGAGTCGATCTAAGGGGGTTGAGAGAAGGGAATGAACAACAACAGGACAATATTAATTTGAGCAGTAATTTTGTATTACATTAGAGTGCAGACAATGGAAAAATCAAAAGCATAGTTACCAATAATTGGAATAGGTTTAGTAGGTACTCAGATTTGGACAGGATTTTTTTGGATCCCCTTAAATTTACTTATAGGAAGGGGAGGAACATCAAAGAGATATTAGAGACTAAAAGGAAAAGACCGATTAGGAGGAAAACAGGAACATACAGATGTGGGAGATGTTTGCAATCCCACAAGTCCTTCAAGGAGAAACAGTTGTCTTAACCAAAAGAGGGACAGAACTTAAAACCAATGGGTTTGCTAACTGTGACACTATGGGGGTGGTCTATATTGCTATATGTAACATCTGTGGGACATTCTATATAGGGAAGACCACCAGGAAGTTAAAAAGGTGCATTTATGAACATCTTAATGACATTAAGAAAAAGGAAGAGACCAATGCCTTATTTAGACACTATACTACCTGCCCATCAGCGAAATATGGTTTTTATGTTATAGAGAAAATAGAAGTGGACCCACGGGGAGGGCCATAGGAGACCACTGTTGAGTTTCAAGAATTGTTTTGGCAACTGAATCTGGAAGCCAACAACGATTCAGGTTTGAATGATCACCTCTCTTTGGCACCAGTATTGAAACACAGAGCAGCCAAATTATGAGTTTTGATAGCCAACAGTGGGGTGAATAGGAAAGGTTATAGTATGAAAATAGCCTACATTTGTCTTTCATTACACATTTAAATACATTTTTTTAATTAAATAGCTTAATAACATTATTTAACAAACTTTATAAACATATAAGTGGCACTATTCATATTTATTTACATATTTTTCATTATGACATATTTTATATGACATATTTATAATAATAGGATTTTTAAGAATGATTTTTAAGAGCAATTTTTTACAAGGGATGAAAAATTTTATTCAGTTTCAGAGTTGATTTAATTATTGAAATAAAGTGCTTATTGGATGATTTTATCAGGGGAGGTGTATTTAAAGAGGATTGCTCACTTTGATTTACATATCTGAAGAAATCTTTGGGATTATAAGATGAAAACGCTGTATACATTTGGTGTGTTAAGAAAGTTGAATAAAGAGAGAAACCTTCGGGCTTTATTGTGTGGCCGTTTCGTCTTGAATCAGACTTGTGTGCTTTTGTGTTTTTCTTGTTTCATGGTACTACAGTTTGGCACACTTCTCTGTTGTTGGTTTTTAATGGTAGACAGAGCTGGCATATCACATGATGTACTGTCATTCAGTTCCTCTCAGTCTGTGAATGTCACACAAGAATAGTTCAAACACTGTACAGGTGACCCTGACTGTCTCTGATGTACTCTGGTTAGGTCACTGTTTTGTCGACATTCGTATCTCATCACTTGAGAGCTATGGCTAGCATACCTGGCAACCCCGTACAGCAGGACTTCAGGTCATAGCCATTAGTATTGGGGAGACATAGACCCAACCTCAGTGAGAGAGTGTACATATTGCTCATACAAAGTAAGGGTATGAATACAGTAACAGATATTACTGTTGCATAACTGCTGTCTGAGGATTCTGTCATGTGACAGCCAGATTCTTCACATTCTAATGACAACCATCAGTTATTGTCCAACCATTTGACAGACATCCACATGTGTCTGGCAAAGGGTCCACATATATCAGGTACATGAACACATTCTGCAAACATCTGTGGAGATGTAGGACACCTACAGGGAAGATATCCTACAGCACGTTTGCATTGCTGTGTGACACTTTGGCACACAGATGTTGCTGAACTGCTCCCATATACATGTAATAACACACAGCTATTTGTCGGAGAGAGGCTGTCTGACATGGTACTGGGATGTTGCCTTGCACTGATGGGAGTGGAGACATAGAGCACACTCTATCACGGCACACAGGGACATAACCAGTATTGCTACTATGTTGCTGATAGCCACATACATACTGTGTTGATAGATGGTGGGGTATGACATGTGAGGTAGCAGTGGATAGTGTTGGACATTTTGTATGTGCAGGCTCTGTACATAGTGGACAGCAATGTATGTGGTCCTGTGATGTGTTCCCTTATTCTTGTCTTTCAGAAAGGATGCATACATGGAGACACCCGCTGTTTTCACTGCGGAAAATAATGTCATCCTGGATGGCCTTAAAGTGCATTACAACATTCTGCTGTCCAGGACTCGCCAGAATTGTGAGTAATGTGCAGCACTGGGGGCTAACCTCATTACAGCAGTCAATCATGTAGAGCTACAGGACAGAAGCTACAAGCAGGTCTGACACTGGGCAACTGACATGGTAAATGCTGCATGGCAAAGGGCCGCTGGCATGGCCAGGGACCGTGCTGCCACCAGTGGTGGGTCTGCAGCACTACAACCACTCTCAGCGACAGAGGAATTTCTGGTGAACCTGGGATCAACCATCAGCTCCCAAGCATCCATCACCCCATACACCATGGAGGTGGGTGCAACAGCATCCACAGCAGAGGAGTGCCCAGGTAAGCTTCCTGTGTTCATCACTGTAATACTGTATCAGGCATTGTGGCAACCTCTGCATACCAGTTCATGGATGTCAGGTCAATCTGCATTGTGGGAGGGGGGGGGGTTGTTAAATAACGCACACTTGTGCACACATACTCAGAATGTCAGCAATGCAGGCAGTATCACAGCACCTACTGTACATGTTGATATATACACATATTATCCTGTAACAATGTCATGTTTGGTATTGTTGACAATACTTCTCCCTCATATTTCCATAGGTATGTCAGGTGTGGCCGGAGTGCAATGTCCTGCACCCGGTGATATTGTTTTTGTATGGATCATATATACCCTTAGAATGTTCAGGGCTGCCATTTTGCTGTATACACAGCTGACATGCTTAGCCAGAGTACAATACCTGTATGTTCAGTTTTGGAGGGGTTAACTGAAGTACATTGCATCAGTAATCACAGTAGTGTATTTGCAGGAGCTGTAACATATTTGCACTTATTTTTGTGAAGGTTTATGCAGTCTGCTATAAAGGGGGCAATAGTATGCTCAAGATGGGTGCACTGTGTTTTAGGTGTGGGTGTATCAGATACACTGACATATTGCTTATCTCACAGGTGTATGGTAGTGGCAACATTAACCAGACGCAGCTGCAGTGCATGTTATAAAGGACCTGTCTTGTCTATGTATGTTGTAGTCTGTGTGTTGTGCATGGGATCAGAACTAAGATGTGGTATGTGTAATGCAGTTGTGGCACCTCACCTGTATGTGTGTGTGTGTGTGGATCACCATACATAATAGTGCAGGTAGTAATGTACTTATTTTGTCTTCCTCCTCACAGGTAACCGTGGGAGTTGGAGTCTTCCCCCATCACAACTTGATGTCAGTGTCTCATCGGACTCTGATGATGATGGTGGCCATAGTGAGGCACAGGCAGGGTGAATCTGTCTCATGGGTTGACATCCCACTTCTTCCCCCATCATCCTCGCACACAGTCAGTATGCCCACACATACTCAGTCTCCTGCGGGCACCAATATTGGACAGTCAGAGTGTGGTGGCATCCATCAGGAGAGTGTGGCATCAATGGCATCAGTAAGTGTAGACACTAGCCACAGCCAGAGAGCTAGCAAGGTCCCACACAGGCAGACTGACAGGGGTTCTGGAAGGAGGACTGCTGCCCATCCACCACCTGTCACAGGTGTCACATCACGAGTCACTCGACTCATTTTTCGGTCCATCATGGAGGCACAGGTACATTCTGAACAAAATATCAGACAGATGTTCAGGATCATAGATACATTACTGTCTGCCATCAGTGACTCCATCCACCACATTGGTGATGCTATGCATGATTTCACTGATATAGTGCAGAGATGGTGGGTGAGACACTGTCAGTCTTTGGCCATACATTGTCTGTGCTAGAACGTGTGGTGAAAGTAGGCATTGGACACATGGCTGTAGGTCAGTGACAACATCTGCTGAGAGTCCACATAGCCATGCACACTCATGCTCCCATAGTGGCAGTACCTCCAGCACTAGAGAAGGGAGGGTGCTTCCCACACCACAATGTGGCAGGCCATGTGCATGTGGTCCTGGGTAGACCCATGAGGGACATGGGCCCAGTGGACATCAGTCACCAGCAGCGACTAGTAACGCATCTGACCTTGGGCATGGTGGTGCTAGAGCCACACCTGGCAGAGCCACTTCCCATGTTCATAGCAGGATACGGTGAACTGTCCTTTCTGCCATGTTTGGTCCAAGGCTGTCCAACATACCCACGTGTAGGGCTAACACATGGCTTGACTGTGTACAAGCACACACTCCATCGGTGTTACATGCAGGTCACAAACAGACACATAGGGCACCTCTCCATGGCCTAGATGACCACCACCCCTTTCTGATACACACACATAATGTCCACTGTGTGGCACAGCTCAGGACTCTAGCAACCTCACATCACACCCTGTGCATGTGATGATATGTGTGCCACATCCCTGCCATCCATACCATCGATGCAGGGACATGCAAATATGTGTCTGATGCACAGGGTGACTATAGTACATTATATGACAGTTTACAGTGCAGTAGTATTATGCTATGAAAGGTGCTGTGTGCTGGCATGCATCATGGGTACACATCAAAGTGTTTGTACCTTTGTTCCATGACGTTAGATTGGCAGTAGTGTTGCAGACTTACAGGTGTCTCTCAGAACTTTGTATGTTTCTGTTCCAGAGGTCTGAGTGGCTACACTGTGGAGACTTGGTGTCAAAACAGTGGCTCAGGATGGCATGATAGCAAAGCAGATATGTGACATCAGCAAGGTACAATTGTATATGTGCATGAGGTGCATATGTGTAGAACAGTGTGTCAGGGACAATGGGGGGCAGACAGCATAATCCTGCATGCATACCCCGTGGCAAGACATGTTACCCTTGATACATGTCATCTGGGTGTTGGGTACCTACAAATGTAGGCGGTGGCAAGTAGCATTTATGCCTAGATAGATGTGGGTTATTTAGGGCCAGCAGCTACTCATAGGGCCTTAAAATGTATAATGATTGCACACACATAGGCAAGATAGACACACTGCTGCAAAGGGGATATACTTACACATACTCACAGAGTTGGCATATCTGAGATTAGAACCCCTGCCTATCTCATAGTATATACTATGGTTCCATATAGATATAAATACATATATATCTATATATATCTATATATATACATATATATATATATATATATATATATATATATATATATATATATGTGCCGCATACTGATAGATAAGGGAAATCATATATCAGGGGGCTAGGGAGTGACAGATAAGCAGACATAGCTGTCTGTATGCACAGTGATATATTCACATCTCAGTTCTGTAGGCAGGTGAGGTATCAGACATGGGTTGAAGTTAGCTAAGTGAAGGAGCATGCCCAGTTTGCCCATCAGTACTTACAAGGTGACTCCAGGCCAGACCTACCTGTACTCCAGTCTGGGATTTTGTGTGCTACAGCCAATTGGCTGCTGCACCTGATATGACAGTCCAACACCTCCCTGATATTATGTCCAGGGGATTCCTTGGCTGTGTGCTGAACATAATATATGACTCATACCTAGGGTATATACAGATTGTAATAGACTTTACAGGGTTTTGCATCATATGTCTGGTACATTTTACATAGCATTGTGATTTTCTGGTACATTAGTAGCAAATCATTATAGATTGACCTTAGAAACTGCTAACAGACATTTGAGTTACTGCCTGCATACACAGCAGGGAACCCATGTACTGCACGTCCTGTTATTCTCTGCATTTTCTACACTTGTCTGGCTACTAGTTGATCCTTCTCCTTATATGTGGGCCTTTTCCCCACTCCTGTTCATGGCTTTGTCCGTATTTCCTGCTTTAAGTAGTTGTAGGTATGCTGTGACTGGGGTACATGATGTAACAACACACACAGGGTTACAGGCTTCACACCTCTGACTGTAAATGTTTTGCAGGATGCCCAGCGTTGAGACCCGCATGTCTGCTCTGCCTCTCAGACAGTTGTGTTTTTCGGCATTATACTACTACATGGTGCCCACTGACTTGTTGTAAGTACTGACACAGTTACGTGATGGCCATTGCATCCTGCTGCTACTCTGACTAGTTACAACCTGCTGTTATAGTCACTGCATTCTAGGTTACTCAAAGCATGTGTAATGTCCATAGTTGTGGCCTCCTGTCCCTCCACTGTCTCTGGCTTTGTCCAGCTGTCTTGCAGTAACAAATAGTGACATATTGAAGTCTGTGGTACCTCACATAGAAAATTGTAGGTGCAGCCAGCTTCAAACCATGAATGCCATCAACCATAGTAATGTGCCTAGCCCACTAAGCCACACCAGCCACCAGACAGTGCAGTTTAATTCCTGACACTATCAACAGCTTTCAGACATGCACTTTGACTCCTGCATATTGTGGAAATGGAACATGTCACTAGGGATTGTGTGGTCTGCCTTTTTAACTTTGCAAACATACTGTTACTGCATTTGTATGTGAACACGGTTGTGTTGGGGGTAGGGGAATCTAGCGTTGACAGTCATGCATCTGTCCTATGACCCTGCTGTTTGTCATTTTCCCTCACATACTGCAATGGGTTTTCCTGCCTTGTGGCTTTCTGCATATTATGGGGCAGTCAGTACTGGACTGAAGAGTTCCTGTTGTCCCACATAGCTGTTAGTTCTCTGCAGGTAGCCCAGTAACCCACTCTTTTCTCTTGCATAGATGCAGCAGGACCATACATATCCTACCTTAGTCAAGTACCCCATACATTTCTTGTAAAGGAGAGTGAATTATCTTGTGATTGCAACAGTTAAAATAAACAATGCTTCAGGGCTGTCTCTGTTGGATGCATGTAGTGCACAGCCAATACATGGTAAGGTACAAGTTGTGTTGTGTGGCTGACATCCTTTTTACTATGTATGTGAGTCAGAGTGAGGTGTCAGTCCCTAGGACCCTAGGTTGTTGGTGCATGTGCTATGCATTGCCTCTTTGCCAAGGCCAGGGCATACTGGGCACACCTCTGTCTGCCTACAGGGACAGACTCAAGATGTTCCTCCTCCAAGTTCCCTGTGGGTGTGGCTGTGGGGACCTAGGCACTGGTGGGGGGCTGTGTTTCCCTTCCCTGTGATGATCCTGCCACAGCTGTTTCTGCAAGATCATATTGTGTAGCATGGCACAAACTGTGAACATCGGTGCCCATGTGGCTGGAGAGTACTGCAGGGCTCCACCAGATATATCGAGGCAGCAGAACCATGACATGAGCAGCTCAAACACACACTCTGTGATGTTTCTAGTTTGTGCATGTGCCTCATTATGCTGTTCTTTGGTAGGTGTGTGTGCAATTCTGATGGGTGTCATCATGCACAGATGCAGTGCGTAGCCAGCATCCCCCAGTAGATAGCCGTATGGGATGTCACCTCTGGCAAACATCTGATACAGCTGTGATGCATGACAGGTATGGGAGTTGTGATAACTGCCTAGGCTACCAACACACACAGTCATGATAATGCCCTGGGCAGTTGGAGTGATACCCCTTGTGATTGATGTAGACCTTACCCTCCTCACCGGGTGGTGCTTTGATGTGTACATGAGTGCAGTCTATGGCACGCAGTACCTCAGGGTAGTGTGCTACATGGTAGAAGAGATGCATACTGCTGGCCTTCTCCTCAGGAGTGTGGGGTAAATAAATGTTCTCACTGGCATGTGTTTGCATGGCAGCCAGGAACTGGTGGAGTGCCCTGCATGCAGATGCCTGTGAGACCCCCATCATGTCCCGAGTTGGTCTTTGGAAAGTACCTGTTGCTAGTATTCTAAGATGTACACATACCTTTGTTTCCACTGGGATGGATTCCCCTATGTTGGCTCTGGGACTGAGTTGAGGGCAGCAAAGCTCGGTGAGTTCTTGTAGTATGTCCCTGTCCACCCTGTAGTACTCTAAAATCTCCAGCTCATGTAGCTCCTGGAAGGTTACCCTGGGCCTGAACACTCTTCTCCTTCTCAGTCTAGGCCTATTGTCAGAATCAGCATCAGCAATGACCTCAGCCTCTAGCACATACAGATGTACCAGACCAGCAACAACCCCCTAGCATTCTGTCAGTTAAAATTCCCAAGTGTGCACTCCAGTGGTGCAGAGTATGTGGGAAAAATCAGACTGTAGGGTGTATGCATACTTTATAGTTGCAGATGCAGCCTGTGTGATTGGCTAACTATGATACATTCAACCTGCCAGGTATATCACTGAGGGGTTTGAATGGTCCAGTGTAAGTTGAACAGGGCTTACAGTAATTTAGACATGATTGGCCTTCCCAGGCTATTTCCTTTTTTTTTTTTTTAACTGCCTTGCCTGCTAAGCACTGTGGCGCAGCATGCAAACCTGCGGCACTGGTGTAAACACTGCTCAGCAGTCTGGACACACCCCCATGCAGTGGCATGCTCGGCATAGCTTAAACCAGCTAAAATATGTGCCCCACAGCTAAACAAAGCTTAGCAGCACAGGACACACTCCCTGCTAAGCTGAGCACAAACAGGAGCCGCTCAGCTCCAATCCATTTAAACTTATAGTGACATGCCCCCTTTTCATGACAGCTAGCTGTTCTGCAGACACCAACAGGGGTCTGGAGCTACATGGGTTTTATCTTTGGACATAGTGCCCCATTTCTTCTATTCAGTAACCCCAGCTCATTTGCATACAGATCCCTGCTCAGAACCTGGATACTTCTATTCCAGGACTTGCCTCCTTAGCAACCACAGAAATCCACCATTGTACATAGTGCATGCAGGGCTCAATAATGCATTGTGGCACGATGCCAGGGTAATCCTATGGGCTAGGCTTGTAAAGGCTCCACGCCCATTAGCCTAGTACACACCTATGAACCTATGCCATTTTTTTACTTGTTATGACTTTTAATATTTTTTTTTTTGCATAATAGCATGTTTGCTCGCTGCTTGTGAGCCATGCAAATGTAATATGGGTATTAAAAAAAGCTTATATTTTATTAATTCGCATTATTTTTTGGACACACAGGGCACAGTTTTGCACCACGTTGCTTCCGTTGTACAGAAGGCTTTCTACATGGCCCACTTCATAAATAAGGGTATTTCATCCAGGAACAAGGAGGTCATAACATCCCTGTACAATCCTCCCTTATCAGAGCCATTATCAAGTATAATGCCCCCTTTAGCATGTACCTTGCCACGCATATGCAGCAGCTGGAGAGACCACAGAGGTTCCTCACCAGGAAAATCCAGGGTCTCAAACACCTATCCTATACAGACAGGTTAAAAGCCCTATCCTTTTACTCAGTTTCATACAGACTGCCCAGAGGTGACCTGTGTCTGGCATACAAGGCCATTTCAGACCCAGCCTTGATGGAGTTGCTGCTTATCCATAAGACAAACTCCACACATGCAAGGCCTTAACCTGGTTTGTAACATTATTAGAACTTGTTGGCAGGATAGATTTGTGTCCCAGAGACTCCCCCATCTGTGGAATAGACTCCCTCTCCATGTCAAGCAGAGTACCTCTCTAGCCCTCTTTAACTCATTACACCTGAGTGATGCCTCCAGGTGCATTTGTAGTTTACTCCTACTGACCCCTCTAGGCGTCAAATATTGCTTGTTTATATTTGCATCAATAATTCAAAAAACATGCTATATACAAAGTTTTAAAAGATTTCATGTTAAAGCTTTCAAAATAGCAAACTCAACTGCATTAATATTTGATCTCTGTCTAGTGCAGGTAAATCAGTATTAACTGTTGTTTTTATGATATTAATTTATATAGATATAAGTTTCACATTTTCTAAATATCTCAACAATCAAGTAACACAGACAGAACTCCTTAGCCATATATGAAAGCTCTTAGCTAGATGAATAAAATGCTGCTGATAGCATGTGTGTAACTTGAATGGTTGCTGAGATATTATAAGTTGCTTAAAAATATTGCAAATGTAATAGTTACTGTGTTTACTGTGATTTATAAAATTTAGTTTAAGACCTAGACCCTAAAGAATACTACCGCTATAAAAATTGTTTGTGCTGATGAGTGTGCCATTTACACTTCTTTCATAACCCCTATGGTTCCAGATATATGAACATTTGTTTGAAATGTGAGGACATAATTTGATTCTGTGAAAAGGCTTAGGCTCCACCCATTGGAAGTAACAGTACAAACTTCCTGAGCTCCACTGGAGTGAGTGAGTTAAGAGGAACCTGGACAACTGGATGTGAAACAGAAAATATACCCCTGGGATCCCACCTGTGTCCCTGCTGGACAGGGGAAACAGGTGCTGACTTTGAGGGAACATGGACAAAATTCCTGGCTAGGCTTATAAGGGCCATTGGGTCAAAAGCCTAGCATCATCCTATGAACATATCTGTGCCTACTATCACATTTCTGACTTTCTAACTGGGCGTTTACAGCCCCTGTTCAATTTTAAATTTCTGTACACAGAAATTTTCCATGTACACTTCTGACACCAACACAGGTTCTGCACTGATACCTCTCTGCTTCCTTTATCACTCTACACCCTCATTTGCATACAATTCACCTGCTTATAAGGTGATTTGTATGCCATGTACACTTCGCGGTCCGCATGCTCGTGCATGCCCCTTTGCTCAGTTTACTGGCTTTCACAGCTGCTGGCTTCCATGTTAACTCCGTGTAGGCTTTACTGAATTCCACCCATATTACCTCTGGGAGCTAAGCATCATAGTGCAGTTTATTTTAGGAAGGGACTTTTAATTTAAGAGGGAAATTGTTGGATGAAATAACCGACAATATATTCATGATTTTTGTGATAGAAAACTTAGGGTCCATGGGGAGTCCTGAGCAGATGTACTAATAGATAAAATAGTGATTCAACAGGAAAGGGATACATTGTTGTGTCTTTTATCTATTCTACAACTGAATTTGATATTAAATACAGTTAGGAAATACCTCTCAGAAAACATAGAATCCCTTATGACTATTGTTTATCTTTAAATGATAAGGAATTAGGATGGTTTGTGGTGGTTTTAGGGATCTGGTAAGACATAATGAAGCAGAGCTATAATTAATACGACATGGAAAGACAGATCAGATATAAATGATTGAAGATCAGTACCAGTTTTAAACTGTGATTACAAGCTATGGACCCTGTTACTAAAGAGAACTTGGACCTTACATGTGCAGGGTATATTTTTGGCAAAAGGTTCTGATTTATATGTGGTGTAGATGTCAATAAAGTTCATGATGCTATTTCTCATACAGTACTACTAAAACTAGTAGAGAGCTTGATTTAACACCCTCATGTTATTGGTTTATGTTATTATTTCATCATACGTTCGTGTCACAAAGAGATGTTTTTTTATGTGAGGGAGTTACGTAATACAGAATATATATGCAGAGATGTACCCCATTCAAATGTTTTGATGGCTAAATTACATTATTATTTACACCTTTTTTAATTTAGTGCTGAAGTTAAGAAAGAGTAAAAATTTTGCATTTGATGGGCAGGTAGATGAAATACTATTTTCTGAAGATAATATTGAGTTATTAAGACAACAAACTGGAAGAACAGATATAGTTAAGTAGCAATGAAAAGTGTGTCTAAGAAAATATCAATATCACAGGTCAAAGCTTCTTAGAATAATAATGCATGTTATTTTTATGAAAGCATCCACTTGTTAAAGTGATTTAGGTGTATAATTAGCACAGGTTTTCAGTTTAGCATCTCACCTGAATGCTGGTACCGCAGGACTGCAAAAGCACTATTATGCTATAGGACAGTGTCAGTGCTGGGACATTAATCCAAGTACCTGATGTGAGGACAGAACGTCAACTTTCTGATTTTCAAGCATCAAATGTGAGTGCACTATCTGTTGAGCTAGGGGATTAGCATGGGGTGACACACTTTACAAACCACTGTTTATAACCTACTAAAGTAATATGAAGAGAAGGATCTAGACATAATAGAACATATATATATATATATATATATATATATATATATATATATATATATATATACATACATATATATATATATATATATATATATATATATATACACATACATATATATATATATATATATATATATATATATACATATATATATATATATATATATATATAGGTTCATAGGTTGGTACTAGGCTATCGGCCCTATGGCCTATACAAGCCTAGCCATAACAATTCCCTGGATATTTCTTTCCACAATATTTACTTCCCTGGACCCTTGTCTAGCAGGGCGACTGATGTTATCCCCGAGGTAAATTTCCTATCTCCCATCCAATTGTCAAGGTTCCTTTTGAAGAGGTCCAAGGAGGTGCTCTGCTTGACATGTATGGGCAGTTTATTCCAGAGTATGGGGAGTCTCTGGGTCAGGAACCTATACCTCCAGCATGTTTTGTTCATTGTGATGACAAGGTTTAGATCCCTGGAGGGTGTGGCTCTGACGGATTGGGATTTCTTTAAGTGGAGCATGTCCAACAGCTCTGGGTTTGACATGGCCTTGTATGTTAAGCAGAGATCACCTCTGAGTCGACAAAATGCCACAGAGTATAGCTGGTGTTTTTTTAGACGGTCAGCATAGGGCATCTGCTTTAGGCCTGTGAATCTTTTAGTGAGGTATTTCTGTGGCCTTTCCAGCTGTTGCAGATGTCTTGTGAGGTACATACCAAATGGGGCATTGTACTCTATAATGGGTCTAATCAGGGATGAGTACAGTGGGACAATGACCTCCTTTTTTCTGGATGAAAAGCCCGTTGTGATGAGGTGTGCCACATAGAAGGATTTCCTGACTGTTGTGGTGATGTGGTTATTGAAGGTGAGACCACTGTCCACCTGTGTCCCTAAGTCTCTCATCACACTTTCGGTGTTTAGTGTACTGCCACCTATGTGGAAATTCATGGGTACATGTTTTTTCCCAAAGGGGGTAACTATACATTTCTTGGCATTAAGCTTGAGCCCACAGCTCTGGCACCAAGCATCTGTTTCTGTAAGGCTCTTTTGTAGAATATCCACATCATTTGGGGATTCAATAATGGCTCCCAGTTTGCAGTCATCTGCCAACTTTGTTAGCCAGAATCCCTTAGTGTTGGCCTGTACATCAGAGAAGTAGATGCTAAACAAGAGCGGTCCCAGGACTGAACCCTGAGATACTCCACTTGTCACCTGTGCAGGAGTTTCAGAATTTATACCTATACCTGTCTGGAGCTGGATTTGGAGTCAGCTACTTTTACAGTCTGGGTTCTGTCAGTAAGCCAGTTGGCAACTCATCGAGTGACGTAGGGATTTATGCCCAACTTAGTAAGTTTATCTATGATTCCAGAGTGGGGGATGGTGTCAAAGGCCTTGGCAAGGTCCAGGTTAGCTGTGTGGACCTTCTTACCCTCATCCACAGCTCTGGAGACTGATTTGAAGAAGTCAATCAGGTTCAGGAGACAAGATTGGCCCTTCACGAACCCAAACTGGATGGGGTCCAGTGTTTGAAGGTTGCCAATGTCCTTGTTTATAAGTTCCATGATAATGCATTCCACGCCCCTCCAGATCAGGCTCGTCAGACTGATGAGATGGTAGTTCCCAGGATCCAAGGTGGATCCCCCCTTGTGGAGTAGGATAAAGTACAGTTTTGTACCTACCATAAATGTAGATGTTCGAGTGCTGATACAGCTGCAGTCATAACAGATGGGTTCTCCTGCCATCAGGCGGGTCCTCGGTCGGCCGAATTCCAAAGTCTAGGTCTGGCGTCAGTTGTCATCGCTTTTTCCCTGACGTCAGTGCGCCAGAGGTATAAAATAACCAGCCGACGCCATCTTCTTCAGTTTTTCTTGCCCCAGATGTCAGGTGCCCCCAGAAGGAAGGCAATACATAAATTTGTGTGATAAAGCAATGCAATATGATCAAAATACAGTAGTGCAAGCAAATACAACAAGAATGAATACCCCAATCAGGTAGCAAGAGGAGGTGTTAGCCAATAGGCCTGTCCCGAGAGGGGAAGGAGGGAGGGAAACCTGGACTGCAGCTGTATTAGCACTCAAACATCTACATTTATGGTAGGTACAAAACTGTACTATGTTCATCATGCATACAGCTGCAGTCATAACAGATGGGTAGAATCCCAAAGTTAAGAAAGGGGTGGTAGGCACTAGGTGGAACTAGGAGGAGCCAGAATGCCCTGCAAGACTGCAGTGGCAAAGCCCGCTCTAGATTTGGAGTATAATGGAAGGTGGTAGTGCTTGGAAAAGGTATGCACAGAACTCCAAGTGGCTGCTTCCAAAATATCTTTGGTAGGAACTCCTCTGAGGAAAGCTGCAGAGGTAGCTGTGGCCCTTGTGGAGTGAGATCTGATGCCTGTAGGTACAGTTTTGCCATGAAAAGAACAGCAAAAGCGTATGCAGTGGGCTATCCATTTTGAGATTGTCTGTTTGCAAATTAGCTTCCCTTGAGCTCCTATAGCATAGGACATAAAGAGCTGATCTGATTTCCTGAAAGGCTTTGTTCTGTCCAAATAATAACGCAGTTGTCTGTGGATGTCCAAGGAATGTAGTAATCTCTCCCCTTTGTTTTGAGGATTAGGATAAAAGGTAGGTAAGTGTATAGCCTGATTCAAAGCTACCCTGGATACCACTTTTGGCATAAAGGACGGATTGGTTCGTAATGAGACTCTGTCCTGATGGAAGATGATGAAAGGCTGCACAGCCATGAGAGCTTGCAGTTCCGATACCCTATGAGCTGAGGTAATAGCCAGAAGGAAAGCTGTTTTCCAGGACAAATATTGCAAATCTGATGAGGCAGCTGGCTCAAAAGGAGGCAAGGTTAGATTTTCTAAAATGAAATTGAGATCCCAAGCAGGTATTGGTTGTTTCCTTGGGGGTTTTAGATTCTTAGCCCCTATGAGGAACTGTCTTAAGAGGGGGTGAGACAATAAAGGTGGATCAGTGTTGTATTCTGCAGAAATGGCTGAGGCATGGATTTTGATGGAGGAGAAAGAAAGTCCACTGCCTAGCAGCTCAGCTAGATACTGTAATATTTGCGGTAAATTCAGTTTTCCAGGATCCTGGCCCTTTTTCTCATTCCAGACACAAAACCGTTTCCATTTTGCGGAGTAAGTTTTTCTGGTAGACGGCCTTCTGGCCTCCAAAATGACATCCTGCACTTCCTTGGAGAGTAGGGTCTGTTGTGATGCTAAGGAATCTTCCATGCAGCTAGACTGAGTGTTTTTAGCTGACTGTGAAGAGTTTTGAAGCTGTGCTGAGTCAGAAGAAGAGGCATTAGAGGCAGGGTCCATGGTGGGGAATGCGTCAGGCTCCTCAGGAGTGAGTACCAGTGTTGTCTTGGCCAGTCTGGAGCAATGAGAATCATCTTTGGTCTGTCTGCTCTGGTTTTTAATAGAACTTTGGGCAGCAGAGGAAGAGGTGGGAAGGCATAAACTGTCATTGATGTCCAACTGAAAGAGAGAGCGTCCGCTCTCCAGGCCTTTGGATGAAAAATCCTTGAGCAGAATTTTGTCAATTGGTGATTTTCGTGGGAGGCAAAAAGATCTATGTCTGGCCGTCCCCATGCTTGAATTATCTCTGTAAAAACTTGAGGATGCAACTTCCATTTGTGTGGATATATATACCTTGAATCTGCAAAGCTCTTTCCAGTGGTGAGAATCAAACCTTGCACCTTTTTTTGGTTGGCAGGCATATACCTTAACCACTGTACCACACGGCCTTTCCAGCGGAAGTGTTCCCTTAAGGTATGCAAAGTTTCCCCAAATGAGTAATCCTCTGGGGGGGGAGACAGAGGGAATGGACTCCTCAGCATCAGAATCTTCAAAAGGGGAGTAAGAATGTTCCTGTTCATCAGAGTGCTCTGAAATAATGGAGCCCTGATCAGAGGAGGGGGATTCTTCCTCCACTCTGGGCCTTTTGTCTGGGGGGGGGGGATTGAGAACCCCTGATAAGACTAATCAAATCCTCAGCCATTTTAAGCATCTGTTTTTTAGGCATGGGGCCTGGAGATGGGCCCTCTGTAGCTTGTCTCTTAGACTGCATGGCTGCTTTAGACTTAGTGTAAGCCGTGATGGAGAAAGAAGAGGAAGGTCTGAAGACACCTTGAGAGGAGGTAGACCTGTCCACATTTTGAGATTCACCGCCAAGAGTGGCTTCAGTATCTGTAGTCGGGGTGTGGGCCGAGGAGCCTGCGACCTCGGGAACAGGAGACACCGCCAATGTAGTGTCGTCGGTAGTCAAGGGCTGCGTAGGTGCCTCACTGAGAACCGGACCACGTGGAGTCCACTTTGGCGTGGTGTCGGTAGAGGCCACGGACCTCGTGTGTCGGTCCTTGTCTTTGCATTTTTTAGACAAAACTGGAGTCGGAGAATCCGACGACATAATATAGTTAAATTTTTTGACAAAATAATGCTGGGTGAACTCCACCCGACGCTTAATGGTGCGTTTGTTGAATGTAGCACAAAAACGACAGACCGAGACATCGTGGTCTGGGCCTAAACAAGGAATACAGAGGGAATGGAAATCCTTATGCGGTATTTGCTTCCCACATGAAATACAATTATTAACTTTGCCTGACATCGGTCTGAGGCAAGAAAAGTTTCCCCAACGGGGTACTTAGCTTTCAAGAAGACTTCGGTTGCAAAATTTTTCGTAATTTCGGGAGCTGGCCGACCGGCACTTGCGAACTGCTTCTGCTTTGGGCACCGCGCGGCAAGAAAGACTGAAGAAAATGGCGTCGGCTGGTTATTTTATACCCCTGATGCACTGACGTCAGGGAAGAAGCGAAGGCAACCGACGCCGGACCTAGACTTTGGAATTCGGCCGACCGAGGACCCACCTGACGGCAGGAGAACCCATCTGTTATGACTGCAGCTGTATGCACGATGAACATCTGTAGCTATGCGCCACTCAGTGGGCATGAAGCCTGAGGTGAGGCTATGATTAAACATGACAATTAGGTGAGGTGCCAGTTAATTTTGTAGTACATGTAGTACACAGCCCGGGATGTCATCTGTGTATATATAATTTTATATATATATATATATATATATATATATATATATATATATATATATATATATATATATATATATACACACATATATAAGATCACTACTAAATCTGGAAATTTCACAATCCCGAGACTTTGAATCCTGAAGACCAGACTCTCGAGAATGCGAAATCTCAAACATAAAAAAAAAAAACATGTTCTAATGCATATGCAAGGGGGCAAGCCCCACTGCACTCCCCCACACCCCCTGCAGCTTAACTATACCAACTCCAAGATCGCACTACAGTGGAGTGAACAGCAAAATAGTGCCATGCTGAGTGGAATGGAAACTTTGCCATTTACTCCACTGTAGTGCAATCTCGGAGTTGGTATATTTAAGTTGCAGGGGGTGTGGGGGTGCAGGGGCCCCCCTGCATATACGTTAGACAATGTTGTTTTTTTGTTTTTTTTAAGTTCAAGTTTCCGCAGTCTCGAGATTCTGGTCCTCAGGATTCAGAGTCTCGGGACTGTGGAATTTCAAGATTTGTAGTGATGCTATAAATATATATATATATATATATATATATATATATATATATATATATATATATATATTATTTATAGTTATTTATTTTATTTTTTAATGTGGAGCTAGAAATGCCTGCCAAAAGGTCAATGCTAGCTTCAGGGGAAAGCTGATTAGAAATGATCCAGTCACCATGCTTCTCAATGATGAGTCATATATCTGCATAGTAGATGAATAAATGTTAGGTAAATCTATTAGGTAACCAGGATCCTTTCAGTTTAAAGTGGCTTACAATTTGTTTACAGCTGATAAATCAAATTAATAGAACAAGTATGGAGGGATATCCTTGTGTTGTGCTGCCATCATCAGTACTATGAATTTAGTTTTCAAAGACTGATAGACAGGTGCTACATGAACTATCTGCCACTTTGAGGCCGTGCTGCATGTGCTCTAGCAACAGGCATACCGATAAGGCAGAGTGATTAGAGTAAAAAGACCAAATAACACACACGACAAAGCATTTACTTCAGGGTTCGAAAACTTAAGAGAATTTAAGTAAATTATAAGCAAACATGGGACAACCCGTGTCCTTGAGCTTCAGTAGAGAAATGGAGAACAGATGTGAAAGTGCAGAAACTATGAGATATCTGAATGCATAATTATGACGATAGATGTTAAAGCAAGTTAAGTTCTGTATAAATCTATTT
This sequence comes from Protopterus annectens, assembly GCF_019279795.1. Taxonomy (NCBI): domain Eukaryota; kingdom Metazoa; phylum Chordata; order Ceratodontiformes; family Protopteridae; genus Protopterus; species Protopterus annectens. Next base: position 441,842,619 of record NC_056742.1, read on the forward strand.
TTGTAAGATCATACAGGAGAATGTAGTTAGACATAGTTACAGAGATCTTTGTGACCACAATAAAGAGGACAGCTGTTAGGTTAACCCTGATCTATGTCATTTTAAACTTTTTGCTAAATGACAGGAATAGAGGTAAGTGTTGTATGCCCTTAGAATCCCTGCTATTAGTCACACAGCAGGCTACTTCTGTAAGTAAACTACTGGATGAGGATGCTAATAACTGAGAAAAATCTGGTGGTCATAGTAATGGGTCTTTAATCATCAAACTGAGTTGGATTGTATCCCTTGAGAACAGATTATAATAGCCTCTGTCAAAAGATTAAAAAAGCAGCCTGTGGTTAATGACATATTGAAGACAGAAGATATGGGTCATGCAGTGAGACAGACACAAGATTTTATCAGGTTTGCTGCATTTAGAGTAAGGTAATAGAACAGGCAGAAAATTTTAGGAAACAGGAAACGTGAGTAAGAAAGCAGGTCAACAGAAGTGTTAGAGGCAGAAGAAGTGACAAGGTGACAGGTAAGCATGTGGGGGGGGGTGTAGTGTGTGGGGGTGGCATAAAATAAATATTGAGAGTTCAATAGCTGACAACCATGCTTGAATTCCACATAACAATTATGAATAGTTTGTCTAGGTTGGCAAGATTTTTATACTTTAAGAATATAAAAGGAATTATCTACACAATGCAACGTCAACCACATTTGAAATACATTTGTTCAAATAAAATTAAGCCATAGCTTTATGTATGAACTTCTCACTGTTTCTCACAAATTTAAGTCCTCAGTGCAACTTCAACTGGTAGATTCTACTCTGAAACTGTTTTAGCATCCCTTCTAAGAATGATGCTTTTATGAATGAGATGCCATGTACCAATTACTTTACACTTAGATTTCAAGTAGTAATACAATGAAAGACATTGATAAGAAGTTCCACTGAATATTTATAACCAGGACAAGGTCTTTCTATATTGCTCATATTAAGGACCAATGCCTAAACCCCCTCTGAAAGGAACAGTCCAATCAGCAGTGTTGATTCACAATGCTAGTTCTTCATAGGGCTGTAGTACGTCCTGCTTGAAGGCCTGTGCAAATCATACCCATCAGAACCAGGAAATGGTGTCATGAAGTCTCTGTGAGACTATGAGTGTTTATCAAGTATCTAAAGACTCATAGTACTCCAGGAAATTGGTCAGAGGCTACAAACTGATTGTAAATATCATATATATCCCTTGTTTTTAATGCAAATGAAAGGACGTTTCCATACTTTATTCAGTAAAATACTGTTACGGCTCAAATGCATTGAAAAACTTTGTTTTTCAGCCTCCTACAATCCTTTCCTTTAACTTTTCTCACTTGCCTCATCCAATGTCTTCAAACCTCTTTATATAATGATATACTGCTATCTCTGTAGCATAAGCCATCTCAGTCATAATAGCTACATCTTATCCCTAAAGCTCTGCTAAGCATAATTGCATTTTTCCATCCTTGCTTTGACATTGTAAACTGCTTCTTGAACTAAATGTTTTGTATCTGTAAACATGAATATGTTTTTTAGCATATCTTTTTATCAGTTAATATGTTTTTTCATTTTCTTATGTGATTCTATTATCCTGGGATGGACCTTCAAATGGTCCATTGAGATCAGTGCACCATCCCAGTAAACAAATATAAACTATTAAATAAGTAATAAACAACCTCCTCATAAGTGACATTCAGAACCTTGGGCTGGTTTATTTGACTTTTGCAGGCACAGAAGATGTTAAAGGTAAATGTTTATTTTTGCTTACTTTGTCATTTCCAACAAACATGTATGACCTCATAATTAGTGCACGTGCACGCACACACACACACACACACACACACACACACACACACACACACGTATGTGTATGTGTATATGTATATATATATATATATATATATATATATATATATATATATATATATATGTATGTATGTATATATATATATATATAAATATATATATATATATATATATATATATATATATATATGTATATATATATATTTACAGACACACACCTTTGTCAAAGTTTTATATGTTTTAAGTTTGTATACACGATAGGATTATTTATAGTAAATCCAAATGTATCCCACATTACTTTGCATTTGAATTGTAATCAGTAACTTTTACATTTTGGACATTCAGTTTAAATTAAATACAATATTCTTAAATCCATTCTAAACCTAAACTTTTCACAGTGGTAATGATCCTAGCATTTCTGCGTATGGTGAACAGAAAAGCCCAAAGTGACTACTTAATTTGCTTTATTAACTGAGAAATTGGTGAGAACACATTTGTACCTCCTTATTTTTGGTCCTTTCATTTGAATTTCCAACATAAAAAAAGCAATATAAATGTATGAATGCCATTCATTTACCGCATTCTATATTACACAAATATAATTCCTTTTGGATGGAGCTTTATTGCTTGTTGCTTTTAATGTGCTATATTGGTCCTTGACATTCAAAATGTCAGTGTACTTTGCTTCATTAGTTAACTTCCTTCTGCACATTGTGTGCTGGTGATGAGGTCTTATGAGCACAAAATCTTTGTGAGGAGTTTGAGGTTTTATACCTTATTCTGAATCTGTTTTAAAAATATGTTCTGTGAATGAATGTTACATACACTCTATCATCTCTTTCTCATTACCACTTTTCAAAAAGCAACTAAAACTACTCCTTAAAACACAATGGCTATGCCCGCGTACTAACCCAGACTAGCACTCTCCTTTCACTCCATGTCCTCATCTCTCTCTGTTGCTGCCCTCTCTGTGTGCCTCCCTCCCAGATCTCAAATACTGGGATCAGTAAGCTTCCTTATTCTGTTTCTAGCCTAGTCTTTCTGGAAACTACCTCTGAGCATAAACTGCATGATAATCATTCCACTGTAAGCACGTGTCCACTATGTATATAGTAGCTACTTTTTTTTTACTTTGCGTGTAGAATTTGGAAACTACCTTACTTATCTCTTAGAGTATGATATTACTTGCTAGCATCCTACTTAATGAATATCAAACTGTGTGAATATGTTTCTAGTAGTAGTGAATTGTTTTGACTGCGGTGGTGGTGCTGCGGTAGCATTGTCGCCTCACACTAAGACGTCCTGTTCGATTCTCAGCTAGAGCATCTTCTGTGCGGAGACATGCGTGAATGGGGTACCTTTGTTGAAGGTTGTGCGTCAGGGCCGGCAACTCGGCAAGTAAAAATCTACTGCCAATCATTAGCGGACTGGAGTTCCGCTGTGGCGACCCCTAACCGGGAAAAGCCGAAAGACACAACAAGTAGTGAATTGTTTTCTAGTCTATTGATGTAGAGTACTTTGATGTTAATCACTATTATTCCTTGCAATTTTATTAGTTTAATGCAGCTTATCTCCTTGGGCCTCAACTGAAAATGGACATGTATCCAGTTGGACCAGCAAGGTCATCAAATGTAAAATAAATAAATAAAAATACATTTGTAACATTGAGACTGCAGGTCATATATGATTGAGGCAGATATCTGTTGTCAAGCCCTGAGCAACAGAAATTAGTTAACAGCAATGTTGTCAATCCTTAAAGAGTAATAATTTGTTTGCTTTTTGATGCATAGCTGTTAAACTGCATTAGAACTGCATGGGAATGTATTTCTGGCAAATAAGGTTGGTCTGGGGTCCATTTTATATATATATATATATATATATATATATATATATATGGGGTCTGTACAGATCCCCAAACGGCAACATCACCGAAACAGATTCAGCTGGGCATACTTGCACTTAAGTGCTTTTCACCGAAGAAGAACTTTCACGTAAGTATGCCTGTTGCGGAGATCGCACTACAGTGGGGATAAGGGAAAATTCCCTTTTCCCCACTGTAGTGTGACCTCAGAATGAGAAAATGAAAGTAGGGGGGTGTAGGGAGTGCAGCAGGGCTTGCCCCCCCTGCAAAACATAAATGTAGTGTATTTTTTTTTTTAACACACTTTAACGAAAGCACTTTTTTGGTGAAAGCACTTTCGTTAAAGTGTGTTCGGTGATTGTGTATTCGGACTATTGAACTTTCGTTGAATAGTCCTAGATCCATATATATATGGATATATCCATATATATATATATATATATACACACACACACACACACACACACACACACACACACACACACACACACACACACACACACACACCCCTTATGTAGTATGTTTGCAGTGTCTTCTCAGTCTGCTGCATTCTATTCTCTGAAATATAAATTTTTGTGTGCATCATGCTTTGTAATTTTAAGCAAATTTATTGTAAAATTACAGAAACATCTTCACCTTTGCACAATCAAAATATTACTGCCACTTTTGATATTTGAAGCCTGTATAGCATTACATATTGTCACTACTTGGAAACAGTATGGAATGGATGTCAAAAACTGGTGTCAGAACATACAAATCCATTCAGTTTGATTGACATATCTAAGTACAGGGTAAAATACCAAATACTAACGAAATTATGAGTTGTAATTTGCATATGAAATGAAGGTCAGAATTACGGTGACGCTCTTTTCTTTTTTCCCTGTGAGTTTCCAGTCCTCTGACAGCACTTTTGCTTGCAGTATTAGCACCCAAGATCATCTTATGTAGTCCTCCTGGATTTGACTCATAAAAAAAAAATCTCTAAATCTCTGTCTTTTGGCAGTGCAGGGCTAGAGCCAGGAAGGTGGGGTGGTCACATCCAGAGCTGGCTTAACTTTCCAAATGTTGGCCTATCCCCTCCCCTAGTGTCAGACTGCAATATCAGCACCAGTAATGTGAAAGAGCATTCCCACGTGCCCTTGTTCCCCGTCTAGTAGGCATGTGCTCCTGCTTTATCCTTATACAACAATATGACTCAGACAGCCATCTCCACGTGGAACTCCAGCAGCAGGATTTGAACCAATCCCTGTCTAAAGGATTCATGTACCAGCAACGGACACTCATTTCTTTCCCTCCCCAGCTGACTCTTTTAGCATCCAGATATACTATTTGGGCAAGGCTGACTGGGGTGCATTCAAGGTGTTAGCCTTTTGCATCACAAAACGTGGTAGTTGTGGAAGGTTCATTATCTTTGTGCCCATTTTAGTGTTATTTAGTAAATACTGGCAGGATGGTTAAACAGAGGAGTTAAAAAGACCTGCCGCAGATGTTTAAATGGCTCTTTTTATGAGCCTATGTTCAGAGTTGGTCAAATGGGATACTAAGCAGGGTAATGGACTGGGACCTCCCACAGCAGACCCCCCAGTAGTACCCCCCAGCCATTCCAATGTCCCATCACTTGACTATTTCTCCCCAGTTACTATAAACACTGTTCAGAGAACCTATCAGTGGACAGACTATTTTCTTTATTTCTACAACGATTAGAGATATTTAAAACTTTTATTTCAAAATTTGTAGCAAACACTGACAGCCATTTCCTAAACAAAACAATACAGCCTCACAGTGAAAACAGACTTAGCATGAACAGCAAACTTTTCTGGACTTGAAACCCACATTCTTTGAAATGGCATTGAAACGCACATTCCAAGAAAATGCATTTGACCAGTGGCTGATTTAGTTTACCTTTGGACTGTTTTCAAACCATAGACCCCTTTCACACATTTTAGTTCCATGCATACATGCACGTGTTCTTTGATGCACCATCCTGATTACATTCATTTATATTCCTTGCATAATACAGCACCACCTGTTAGAATGTGTTTTAAATTTGTAGGTTTGAACATATTTTTCCATTAAGCAATGAAACAAAATCTATGAACCAATAATGACAAAATTATCCATTACGGAACATTTCAACCATGAGAGGCCTCTCAGACTTCTGACATTGCATTCCACTAATATCTGTTGATATACACAATCTCTGCAGAAGTAAAAGTCATCTGAATAATTTCACATTAAGGAGATCTATAACTAATGAAGAGGTTGCTGCCAGCAAACAACTTTACATTTCAGCATTTTGTTTACAAATTCAGTGCCTGCTGCCCTTGAAGAATAAAATACTCATGTTACATTTAAAAAAAAATCATTAAGCTGGTAACATCGGGAATGGCTATCAAACCAGTAACAGGCTCATAGTTACTAGACATTGCATCCAAAGGAGACACACTCAGGAGTGAAGCACCCCCATCCTCCCTAAAATGCACTGCAGTGTCAGCAATCCATCCACATAGTATGGGAGTAGAACCCACAGCCTTCTGCTCTAAAGGCAAGTATGCTACCTGTTGGGCTACTAACACTGCTTTCAAAATTTAAAGCCCAAATGGTGCTGATGGCTATTTGCTAAACAAAACAGCTGCACACTAAAAATAGACTCCACATGAGCAACAGTAAAACTTCTCTTGCCTTGAAACTTGACATTCCTTGAAAATGCACAGAAACGCAACATTTTTTGAAAATGCATAGAAATTCAAGATTCTTTGAAAATGAATAGAAACACAACAATCCTTGAAAATGCACAGAAACCCAATGGTCACTTGAAAATGTACTGGAACTCTACATTCTTTGAAAATACACAGGAACTCAACATTCTTTGAAAAAGCACTGAAACTCAATTGTACTTGAAAATTCACCTGCTGATGACAGTTTGGTAGTTGGTGTAGGGGGTTCAGGCTCTAGAATCCTGTATTCAAGATACAGGCTGAGTCTGAATAAGTAAAAAAACCTGCCATCCCCAACTGGGGCATTACACACACACATACACACACACACACACACACACACACACACACACACACACACACACACATACACATACACACTCCTAACCTGTTTTGTTCACTTTTTCCACAATTGTCCATAATAAACATCTGTGTTCACTTACTTCTTCCTACATGCTTCCTTCCAATGTTTAAAATGTGTGAGCATCTTCAGTATGACACACGTGAAGACATTACAAAGAAGAAACACTACTAAAGAAGAAATGTAACATATACAAAATGCTTTCTTAAAGATGGAATGCAAGTTTTGTGGCAGTTCCCTGGCCAGTGGGGCCCCCAAGCTAGTGGGCCCTAGGCACCTACCAGGTCACCTACTGCAGGATCGGGCTCTGCCTATGTTGTGAAAGAAAGTAATGCATTTTTTATGTCTAATTTGGAAGACAATAGGACTGGAGTCAAAAAGATCCCAGATACTAGTGTTACCTGCTGTGGCAAAAGGTACAAACTCATTCAAGCCTATTGCGCCCTTTTGTATTTGCCAGTTAATATTCATAGCTCCTACTGGCGCCCAGACCATTTTCTGGGTCTGCCTTCTTTAACTAAGTGACTTACCAGCTAATAATATAGCAATAACCCACGCCTGGGTGTGGGTAATGCAGGATTTACCCACGGTTGGTGTGGTTTGGTCCCGAGGGTGAAGCCCGAGGGACCAAACAAAGACAACCGTGGGTAAATCCCGCATTACCCACACCCAGAAGTGGGTTATTGCTATTATACTATGACATTATTTAAGAAAAGAAACAATTACTTTTCTTAAATAATGGCATTGTATAATGCCTCTTTGCTGTCCTTCCGCAGCTGTCTGGCATCCGCGGCAGTTCTGATGTACTGTGCATGCCTGCGCAGTACATCAGAGCTGTGGCCAAAAGCAACGGAGAAAGCAAGATTTCCGTTGCTTTTTTACTGTTTCGCTATGTTAAATGGGTTTAACATAACGAGACAGCTTTAAAATAAGCAACGGAGATGTCCATTGCTTATTTTAAAGCTGTCTCGCTATGTTAAACCCATTTAACATAGCAAATAAGCAACGGAGATCTTGCTTTCTCCGTTGCTTTTTTTTTTTAAACCTATCTCGCTATGTTAGATGGGTTTAACATAGCGAGACAGCTTTAAAATAAGCAATGGAGATCTCCGTTGTTTATTTTAAAGCTGTCTCACTATGTTAAACCCATTTAACATAGCGAGACAGGTTTAAAATAAAAGCAATGGAGAAAGCAAGATCTCCGTTGCTTTTTACACACTGTGTTGCTATGTTAAAGGAGTTTAACATAGCGAGACAGCTTTAAAAAAAGCAACGGAGATCTCCGTTGCTTTTTTTAAACCTGTGTCGCTATGTTAAACTCTTTTAACATAGCGAGACAGTGTTTTAAAAAAAGACTTATACTAATGGAAAAAGTCCGGCAACCGGACCTTATAGTATAAGTCAATTTACAACGTGCACGCTGGCCAATCAGCGTGCACGTTTTGGAATATTAATGGGGGGGGGGTCATGGTATAATAGCAGTATTATAAAGGGGAAGAAATAATTAACAAAATGACACTAAGACTGTTAATGTAGGAAGTCCCACAGTACAGAAATGAATCACTTTTTGTCACTTATTATTCAGATTTTCATATTTATGTTCAAGTTTTCATAACTGAGAGACCTACATACTATTGAAGGATGTGGTGTGAAATGCTATGGATTGAAACAGGAATCTTCATTGCCTTTGTCCATTTATAGTACTGCAGTGGTGGTGCTGCGGTAGCATTGTCGCCTTACAGTTAGACGTTGCCCGTTCGATTCTCAGTTAGAGCATCTTCTGTGTGGCGACATGCATGAATGGGCATTCCTTCATTGAAGGTTGTGCATTAGGCCCGGCAAGCCAGCATGTAAATATCTACTGCCAATCATTAGCAGACCAGAGTTCCGTTGTGGTGACCCCTAACCGGGAAAAGCCGAAAGACACAAACAAACATACTAGAGATACTGCACATTTTTTGTAAGTAATTATGATAAGCAATATTTCCATATATGACAATAAGAAATATATGCATACGTACTTAAGACTTCAAAAAACAAGTGACTTACAAACTATTGCATGGCATCAGGTGAAACCTTAGATATTGCTGAAGAAAACTGTCACTGATATTTGCATAGAGGAATTTCTTGCTGTCATGTCAAAGCTTATGTCTGGTTAATAAAAGTGCTCTAACAATATCTGTTTAAGTTGTATACTTTACAAAGTATGATGATTTTTCATGAAAGTTTATCAAAAAAATATAACTCTGTCTTTGTATGCATTATATTATACAATGACTGACCATTAACATTCAAAAACAAGCATGCTGATTGGTCAGCTCAACCAGTGTTTCAGTTGTAAATCAAGAATATATCAACAGTAAAAGTCTGGCCGCTCAAGTATCGTTGAACAGCCAGACTTTTTATCTTTTGGTATGTGTAGACATGCATTAGTCTGAAGGAAAAAAGTCTGAAATGTGTGTCATTATTCAGTGACTTCGTTCCTCATAAATTGTGTGGTTTTCTAACAAATCACTGAGTAACAAAGTTACTGAATAATGACATGCATTTCAGTTTCAGACTTTCTTTCCTTCAAACAATGCAACTCTTTCTCAAAAATGTAAGTTTATAACAGTGGCATTACCCTTCCTCTCCTTTATTTATAGCTTTTTCAACATTTCTTAAAATTAGAGGCTGAGAGGTACTTACGAGAGTAGAGAAAAATACAAGAAAAACCAGGTATGTTCTGCAAAACCAAAGAAACACACCTGATTTTCCTTGCATTTTCCCCATCTCTCTCACATCTTTAAACTGTCTGGAGGTTATAGCTTTTTTCTTTTCCAAAAAAAAAAACTCAACGGAGATCTTCCTGTCGCTGTTGCTTGCTTTCCAAAGCACTGATGTACTGTACTGCGTAAAACATGGAATGGAACTCCCATACACATGCTCAGTACATCAACAAAGCAGCAGGATCGAGAAGCAATGCAGAAGAAGGCCCATACCTCTTAACCTCTTAGAGCAAGAAATCTGGACAAAGCTATAAAGAAAATTGGGACAAAGGCCCAAAATAGGGACAATTTTTAAATACTGCTCTTACAAACTTAGAAAGTTGATAAAATAACAGGTTTTGCATTAGCATGAATTTTCTGAAGGGTATGAAGTCTGAAACTCAAATGTATGTCACTATTTTTTAACTTCAGTCTTTAATGGCGTGCCACTAATTTGCCAGAAAACCACAATTTTATGAAAAATTGACCAAAAATATGAGGCAATAATCTGGACATTCTGTGAAAATCTGTGCAGTTGGGAGGTATGACAAGAACACCATAGTGCCATTATGCAAATACATTATTTAAGAAAATTAAGTAACTTTTTTCTTAAATAATGTCATTGTATGATAGCAATAACCAGCTTTTGGGTGTGGTATATTGAAGATTTATCCACTATTGGCTTTGTTTAATGACAAGGGTGATACTAACCATGGGTAAATCTTCAATATAGCACACCCAGTCATCTGTTACTGCGATTTTATAGTATTTATGAAAAGACTATGAATGCACTGACTGTAACTGCTGTAAAGGACACTGATAACATTCCTATTTGTACAGTTTAAATAGCTTTTATTGTTCACAGAATACTTAACATTTGTTTATCATGTTTTTAGGTTTATTTTTCAGAAAATGCTCTGGAATGTAAGGATGTATGTAGACTGCTAGAGATGTGAAATTCAGCACCACATAGGTGCTAATGAGTTAACACACTTGTGAAAAACAGTGACTCAAAGACACATTACTCACAATGAGGAAAGGTATTATTATCTATTGATTTGCATATCTCTGAATTATGCAGTGATTATAACAAATGCTATTAAGCAGCTTGCTGTGGTAATTATAACTGGAGGCCCATGCACTATACTAGCATGGACACTTCCGTCATTTACTCCCCAACATACATGCACACATTTCAACACAGATACACACATATCCCTCTGAACTGTCCCTAATTTTACACAGCATCCACAATTTTGCCTCTGATATTTGCCATCCGTTAGCACAAATCAGTCAATAATTCCTGACACTAAATTTTCAAACTTCTTATTGCTCGTGTAGAGCTTTTCACTGCAAAAAAAAAGACTCCCTGGTGTCTAGTGCCCCCTAGCCAGTGTTACAGTCTTTGCTTGTTAGTGTAGGGGGAGTTGAGAGGCATGGAAGTGTCCCCCCCAAAGCGCGCGCGCGTGCGTGCACACACACACACACACACACACACACACACACACACACACACACACTCACACACTCACACACTCACACACTCACACACACACACACACACACACACACACACACACACACACACACACACACACACACACACACTCACACACTCACACACACACACACACACACACACACAGACACACACACACACACACACACACACACACACACACACACACACACACACACACACACACACACACACACACACACACACACACACACCTTGACTACCTCTCCTCTAAACTCCCCAAGACTTACCTCTAATGTGGTACTCACTGCTATGCATTCTTTCATTTGCAGTATGTAGAAATGTGAATGGATCACTAAGAAAAGCCGAATGTCTGACATCTGCAGCTATAGCCTGTTTCTGAGTTCAAATTTGGCAGTAGACAAATTATCTTTTTAGTGCCAACAGTGCTACAGAATATTCTTCTTTCCAGTCAAATGGTTTACTAGATAACATGTGTAGGTCCAGAGCCAGCAGACAGAAACTGAATTAAGTTATTTTAATGTTGCTGCCTCAAGAGAAGGACTGGCAGCAGGCAGGATGGATGTCCCACTGAATCATTTCATTCTGAAGGTTAGTAGTTTGAGATAAAAACTAGTATATGCTGTAACATACACTACATTAGGACTGTGCCATGCTGGCTAATGATTAGGATGGGGGAGCAGAGGGCCCAAAACTTGCTCAGGCTGAGGACAGATTTCCTAGAGAAACTGTAAATAAACATGTAAGAGGTTAACACAGTGTCACACGTCTACCACTGAAGACAGGCCAGTAAGTGGAAAATGTGTTTTTATATCCACCACTTCACATAATGATTGCTGACTTAGTCTACACCATTCACCAACAAATCATATAAACCATATTTTGTGTCCAGATTCGACTTTAACCTCAAACTAACTACCACTACTATATCTCCTACAAAAATATAGTCCCTAGTACAGACATTTTTGAAATAAACCGTTGTCCTACAATGTTCTTTTCTTCAGTTTGTCTTTCTTTGTCACTTCTCTACAAAAAAATCCTCTAAAATTAATTTTGCTATATATCATTAAAGTCTCACTAAAATAAGTAGAGCTTTTCATCCCAGGTCTATAATGCTTCTGATTTCTGATGCTATAGATTAGGAACAAATCAATCCATATACCTGTTATATCAGAACTGGGGAAAATGCTCATCAAAACAGAAGTACTTCAAACACTGGCAATCGAATCTATGTCTACCAGATTTCATACCTCTCAACTACCCAGATTTTCCCAAAATGTCCAGATTTCTGCCTCATATTTTTGGTCTGTTCCTCATAAAAAATGGGGTTTTCGGACAAATCATGAAGAACTGAATTCACCAAATAATGACAGATGTTGAGTTTCAGATGTCATAGCCTTTGGAAAATGCATGTTAATGCAAATTGTTTTATTTTATCAATTTTCTAAATTTATAAGAACAATATTTAAAAACTGTCCCTATTTTTGGGCCCCTGCCTCCACTATTTTTAGCTTTGTCCATATTTCTTGCACTCAGAAGTTGAGGGGTATGACAGATTCTGACATGTAAAGATAAATGTCTAAAACTACAGTTGATATCTGTGTGCATAGTTTGGTATGCAGATGTTAGACTTTTAAATGTGTGTATGTAAACGTTTTTTTTAATCCTTTTTATGTCATAGCTAAATGGTTCATTCCTAGCATTCAAACAAAAATAAATAAATTAAATAAACAAGGCCACTGATTCATATCTAAAATGTTTAGAGTGATTTGAGAATATGTAATAAAAGGCAGAGATAAGCAGCATTTTAGAACAAGTCAATAAGACAAGTCAGATATTTTTAAACTGTATCTTCTCTACCAAGGTGAATGTGTGTCCAACTCGTTTAAGTTAACTTAACAAAAGTTGTTCTGAAAATATAAACCATCATGACACAGTACCTTTTGAAGATGTAACAAATTCGAATTCTTCATAGATATTACACATGCGTTTAATAACATCAATCTGTTCCAGTGTGAGACGAACTGCATCTTTATCCTGCGCAGAGCATAGAACATACGCAGAGAAGAACTACAAAAGCAGAAAACATTGTCAGCAGAAGTACGAACTGAACCAATAATAACGTACAAGAAGTACAGATGACACCAGTATTATTAGTTTAAAAAAATCCAATTGGACATTCAGTAACGTGTACTGAGGCCGTTACATTTATGTCTGCCTTACTTAGGAATATGCACGGTAGGTGTATACTGAGGAAAACAGCGAAAAGCGTCATGTACAGCAAGACAGTTTAAAAAGAGTACAGCGACCTAATGCAAGCAGTTCAAAATCAATACAACTGATTACATTTATTTTATGGCTAAAAGTGGAAACCCACAGGCTTCTAGCAATCAACCTTCCAAATCACTTGTTTCAACTAAAATGCCAAATTCAAAACTATGCATAATACACACGTATTTCCCCTTTACCAGGTTATTATTTAAAAAAAATGCATTTTATACAAATGTTAAATCATTTATGGTAAAAAAAAATGTGCACAGAAAACAGTAACACAGCAAAATTCTTTCCTTTTTTTTTTCTTTTTTTTCAATCATCAACTTCCGAAAACATCAGGACTTCTTTTAAGGTAGAGAATATTATATCTACATACTACACAAATGCTCATAGCATAAGCAACAAGCTAAATTACCTTATTCAACTAAGCAATATGAGTGTAAATGCTCACTATTAATAATAACATAGACTTGACAGTGTGAGGGCATGTCATTAGCAGGGTACCAGAAATTAAATTTTCTGAGAACTGATACTTAAGCAGATGGAATAGTTACAGAGACTTAAACATGATCAAACTATCAAAACTTATATCAGCAGATAACAACATGGAAATTATGGCAGTGGAACTATCTGGGTTTTGGTAGTAATAATTTATAAGTATATTTACAAATGTAGGCACATCAAAATGTAGACAAAATACAGACAGATTCACCCCAAACCACATTATGAATGCATGCAGTCTCTAACCCTAACACTGTCTGCCCTAACCTTAACCTTGCACTTCACCTTAGAAAACCCTTTTCATAACAATACCACTACATAAGGCAATGTTTGACACATGTACCAGCTCACGTGCACAACAATAAATCTATCCCTTTACCTAACCCTAACAGACCAACACTTGCAGAAACACATTCACAGCCCTAATTCCAACCCACTTAACTCTATCTACATTCTGAATAGCAACATATAATGGCATGTTATAGACATGTAGAAATTACTGTTTTAGAAAAGCTTAAGTTTATTGGCAGCCTAGATTAAAAATTATATATGGATTACCTTGCTTTTGTGGGTGACTTTAACTTTCCCAGTACTGACTGGGCCAGTGAACTTAATTTAATGCTCTCTGAAAATTTGGTCCAAATGGTTACATTTCCAACATGAGTAAATAATACTCTGGATTTGCTTCTAACAAATACTCATACATATAAAGAAATATTTTGGGCACAGGCAATAGTGCCTGTCTAGCCTGCCAGTATACGAAAACAGTTATACCCATCATAAGTTTCCAGATTCTTCTTAAAAATATCTAGATTAGTGCTTACTTTAATGTAATTTGGTAATCTATTGCATGCATCCGCTGCTCTCTCAGAGAACCAATTAGAACACTTCTCATTCCGATAGAATCTTCTACATAGGTTGTCTGATGAGTCTCTATTTTCTGATAACCCCAAACATTCCCAGGGGTAGTGGTCTCTCAGTGCTCTATATACCCAAATATGGTCTCCTCTTAAATGTCTATATGAGACATCCATGGACACCCTTGGTATATTTTCACTGTAGTCTTTCCAGTTTACTCATGCTTGTTTTCTGATAAAGTTTCCTTATGTTATTCCATACTCAATTTTGGATCTAATGTAACTCACAAACAGTGATTTCATCATTTCTGATTGCCTAGACTTTATAAATCTTTTTCATATTAATGGAATCTTTAAAATTATGTCGTTAAACTCATTAGGCATTTCATATCATTTGACATTCCAATTTTCCATCGGTCACAAGATGGAGTCTACAAATTTAACAAAAATTTCAGATGAGTGTTCAAAATCACTAAAAATTGTTGATATTTAGCTTGTATAATATGACTGGAATGTGATCTCCAAGGTCACTATGTCGAAAATGGGGAATCTCTTTGAGAAGACCTGCTTGCAAGTTACTAATGAATGTAAAATAGTTGTGATAGTCATTTTCAAATGTGTGTCCCCTGTGGTAGAACAGGTCATTAACAGTTGTTAAGGACAAAGAGAAGAAAATTGGTGTTTATGGAAAACATAGTACATGTTTAGCAAAGAAGACATACATCAAGGCTTTTAAGTCTTTAACTCAATCACTACAGTTAGCAAAAATTAAATATGAGCAGAAGCTATCTGAAATAAACAAATACTAAAAAAGTTTTTCATTTATAGATGTTTAATGATTACTTCTCTACAGTCTATCTATGAGTACTTGACAAGCAGTTGGTGCTCAGTTAGATAAAAATCGTGTTATCTGCCCATACATGATGGAAAGAAAATAATAAAATAAAAAATCATTGCATAAAAATTACGTCTGATAGCAGCCCTGATCCCAACTCTATCCCTGGATGATTCTTTGTAAGGACAGCCAATTCTGAGACAACAAAATGGGTCCATTTATAGAGTTATATCAGCATGGCTTCCCTAAAAAGGTAAACTTCAACAAACGGTGTTGATTTCTACAAGCCAGTAAGTCCATAAAGTCTGATCACAGTGTTGCTGAAGTCTGTATGGATTTATAAAAAGCTTTTGACAGTATTTCACGCAGGGTTGTCTTAAATTCTATAGCTAGGTTAGCTATAAATCCATTCATAACTAAATAGGGTGTCTGTTGTTTACAATGCTGTTTTCAGTGAATGGAGGTTAGTTTTTTTAATTGGTCTCCTGTTATACTGGCTTTACAGCAAGGTTCAGTCCTTTGACCAGCTCTTGTTAACCTGTTTTTGCATTAATTCCTTTCTCCAAAAATATTGGTTAGTAAAATATGCTAACAACATAAAAAGTGGAACATTTATAGTGAGCACAGATTACTGTGTTAATAATAATAATAATAACACAATCATCTGTGCTCACTATAAATGCTACAGTTTTATGTTATAACCACATTTATCTGTCAGGATGGATAAAACTGGCTTAAGTTAATTTTTATAACAGTGGACTTGTGTATTTTGGGAAAGCATTGTTAACCTATAGTATAAGTTTGGGTGGCTCTATTTTGAAGAATGTTTCTGGATATAAAGGCACAGGCATTACATTTCTTTTTTTAACAATCTCTTTATTGACATTTCTTAAATAACATTTCCATTGAGTTCAATACCAAGAACAAACATATCAGACCAGAAAACAAAAATAGTTAGATAGCAGTGTTAAGTACAATGAAATATAATAGAGTGACAGGATGGTGTTATCACATATGATTAGCAAAAAGGTTGAGAAAAATATTCATTCAATAAACTATATACATATATACATATGTACTGCTTACCAGTAAAACACAGCCAATATGATGACATTGCAGGTGTACTTGGTATGCAATTATTTCTATTGGGGAAGAATTAAATTAGGCTGGATTATAACAAGTATCCCAAAACTGTATTAATTATAAGTAAAAGATAGAGGGGGAGATGTGTTGGGGACGGAGTGTAGAGAAAAATACAGTTTTATTCCTTAATAATTGGGCATTGGTAGGAGTCAGTGGGTGTTATCTCAGTATATGATCCATTAGCGAGTTCCAAAATTCAGCAAAATGTTTATTTTGTTTTTGGGTATGCATTAAAAATCGGTGTGCTGTTATGTATCTAATAGCCATTTGTCTGAATTAATTCCAAGACATCTGAGATCTGTCTTTCCAGTTCAGTGTAATATAATACTTTATAAGTGTGAATAGTGTACTTAATATTCTTTCTTTAGCTTCATAAGGAGAACATGTAATTGTTGTTTCTTTAGCTTCACAGGGGGAACATGTAATAGGGCAAATTTCCAGGATAATGTAGATTTCTCATATCCCATTTTGCTTAATCTGACTTTGAGTGAACATCATAATTTGTATGAGCATTTACAGCTCTAGAATATATGAAGCAGGTCAGCATTCTGGCTATCACAATGTGGACATAAGGGGGATGAAGAAGGCTTAAATTTGTTTATTTGTGTCTGGGTAAGGTACACATTATTTAGTATCATGAACTGAGTGTAGCTCAGTTTTCTGAAGTGAATATATTTAATTGTCATTTGAATAGATTGAGTCATTTGGTCATTAGAAATTAATGGATCTATGCCACGCCATTATTTTGAGAAAAGTATCTCTTCTTGGTCACTTATAGGTTCATAGGTACATAGGTAGGTACTAGGCTATCGGCATAGGGGCCTACGTAAGCCTAACCAACAAGGTTCCCTGGCTTATGCCACCCAAGAAAGTTATTTTCCTGTGCCACTGTCGAGTAGAGACACAGAAGTGTTCCCCGGGGTGTATTTCCTATTTCCCATCCACTCATCAAGATTTTTCTTGAAGTGCTAATGACATTTTAGTTTGTATGAGCAGGATATCATTTTCTTTCTAAGTGTTCGTAGACACCAGAGTGTTTTGACTAAACTTATGTCTCTCTGTGTGATTGTAGGACTATTTAGTATACTGGCACACACATCTATGATTTGTCTTAGCATAATTAGGTATTGTTTAGGTAAGTTCAAAGTTGTTCTCAGCTATGTGAGGGATTGATTCCTATATGAATAAAGGTCTAACACCGTCAGCTCCCTTAGCAAGGGGTATGGTTTTAAGTTTAACATTTTATCATTAATCATAAGATTAGGATTCATATGCAGAGGTTGCATTATAATAAAGGCATCATATGAATTCAATGAGTTGATAAGTTTTTGCAGTGCCTTAAACTTGTCTCCAATTGTTTTACGTAACTTCATGTTTTTTCAAACTATTTTTGTCCAAGAAAGGGAGAGCCTGGGGATTTATGTTTAGTGATTTAACATAGTTATAGTATAGGGTTATCCAAGTAGGAGACCATATTTTTTGCTTGAAATTATATTCAGATATTGCCAGTACCCTGTTGACTCTTATTATGTCATAGTATAGTTTAAAGTCTGGAAGTGCTAAGCCTCCTTTTTTTAGGGAGAATCAGTTTTTTATATGCAACTCTGACTGATTTAGGATACCATACAATCTTGGAGAGAGAAGAGTGTAGTTTATGGAAGAGCTTAGCTTGTATTGGTATGTCAGCAGCATTGAATAGGTATAACATCCAGGGTAGAATGTTCATTTTGATAATGGCAACCCTGGCTAGTACAGATAAATGAAGTTTTCCCCATCTATGAAGGTCCTGTTGTATTGTTGACCATAGGTTTGTTACATTGTTTTGGTACACCAATGATGGGTCCTTATGAAAAAATAATTCTGAGGTATTTCATAGAGTGGTTACATTTAATTTCTGTGGGCAGTAGGTATATTGTTATTTTGAAGGATAGATTGGTAGAAAATACTAGTCATTTTTCTGTTTTTATTTTATAATTAGAGAATTTCAAGTAGTCGCTTATAGAGGTTAAGATTTTCTCGAAATCAGAACTCGGTATTGTAAAATATAGGTTCGAGTCATCTGCGAAGGCTGTAAAAGGAATCATTGTATTATATAAATTTGGTATTTGTTGATAGTTTTTTTCAAGGCATTAAATTTCTAATAATTTTAGATTTAAAGCTAATGCACACATAAGTTAAAAAAGTCTTGCATATCGTAGGGCTAATTCTTAAAAAGACATCTTCATGCTCTCATTCCACCCTTGCAAAATATATTTTTCATACATCAGGCCTGTCAGTGAGTAGAATTCATTATTTTGGGCTACAATAAATGTGGTCTTATTGCATCTTATTGATGATGTCAGCAGCTTAGGCATTTGACAGTGTCATACAGGCTGTTCTTAGAGATCAAGAAAGTCTCACACTGTTGAGGCAGGAAGAATGCCCACCAACTTTCATTAAAAGAGCTTGTACAAGATTTTAAAAGCATTCCATTTCATAAATGTATAAAACTAAAAAACAGAAAGTTAATTAATATTAATTAGTTTAGATTAGCATATATTCTTTATTCTTTAAGTACATGCAAATGTATGGGAAAGCATTTTATTTTTCAGAAAAATAGCATTTATTTCATTTAATACAATTTAATACAACATTTATTACGATTTATAGAAAAATAGCTTACTTTAAATTAATCAAGTGATACAAATATGCCTCCTCTCCTGTCTCAAAGGTGGTTTAATAAAGATAACAGAAATAAAGTAACTGACCGGTAAGTGGTTTAGCAAATGTAACAGAAATAAAGCAAGTGACCTACATCAGCTGAAGTAATATGTTTTATCTTTAAATACAACTATTGAAGCAATAGTAGATGGTTAATACAGACTAACCTCACAAAGTATGTTCGACTATGGATTGCCCAACTGCAAAAATGCAATTATTGGAAATGTCAAACAATAATGCCCAAAAACATAGGACAAAAGATTAACTTTGAATATTTTATGTTGAATAAGGCCCAACACATCAACACTTCAAGGTCATACCAGCTTGAAGAAGGGTGTAATCTCCCAAAAGAAGAATATCATTGTTGTTACGCACTTAAAAATCACAAGGGCAATGATTTCCTATGGAAAATGGTGACTGACATTATGCTTTTCAACACCTTTTTCTCTATGCAACTAACTCTTGAAGAATTTTACCTTGACCACCTGGAGATGCGCCTGTAAAATAAACATTCAGAACCAGCACAAGCATTCTTTTTTCTGAGGTGGGGGAATCACAGTAGTGTTTGTCTTCTTCTTGTTTTTTTTTGTTAAGAATTGGACGTGTATTTCTCTTGAGGGGAGTCTAAGACCAGTTCAGAGTCAATCTCTTTTTGTTTACTTTTCTAAGATCTATCTTCTCTGTTAATAAGGTGTCAAAAGGAAATACACATTTCTTCTTCGTTCAGTCTACCATTAACATCAGTCCGCTGAGTCACAATTTGTTGTAAATTGTCCATTTTATCTTGAAATTCTTCTGTATTCACAACAAAATTCTAGAAGGTAAATAATGATCAATTGTTGAGAAGTTTGCTTTGGAATTTTTAAGTACTCGTGTTTGCAAGAAATCTATCAATATTTATCTTTGTTTCCCCTAAAAGAGAAAGTTTCTAGGTTGAGGTAAAATTTGCTTCTAACACAGTATGGTTTTCTTGCGTACATAGCTGGAGATGTCTATTCAGTGACCATCTTGGGTAGAAAATTGTATAAGAAAGAATTACAACTAAAATACAGAAGACATAGTGCATGTTTGTGCATCGAAGAGCTGAGTATTATGTATGCTCTAAATAATCCCCTCCTCATAGTGTATAGGTCATATTATAGTGTACTACTTCTGGTCATGCATGGAAGAGCTGAGCATTATGCATGCTCTAGATAAGCCCCTCCTCATAATGTACAGGCCATATTATAGTGTACTACTTCTGGTCATGCATGGAAGAGATGAGCATTCTGTATGCTCTAGATAAGCCCCCTCCTCATAGTGTAAATGTCATATTATAGTGTACTACATCTGGTCATGCATGGAAGAGATGAGCATTATGCATGCTCTAGATAAGCCCCTCCTCATAATGTACAGGTCATATTACAGTGTACTACGTCTGGTCAGTAGCAAACTATTGACAATGGTAGACTGACCAATGAGTTTATTTGTTAAAGGCAAAGTTTAGGATGAGAAACCACATTAGCTGTGAGTAAATAATCACCAATGATAAAATGTGAAAATTAATATTATGAAATGGAGTTATTAAAAATACTTTTTTTGTTTTTTGTTTGAATAATTTCATTGTGTAGGGATATTCCTTCATATTCCCTTTTGTTTCTACTAGTTGCAGGTAGTGGAGACATTTCAGATATATACAACACATACAGAAATTCCTGTATGCGAGCATACCAAGGACAATGAAATAATTTTTATCTATGTATTTGTTTATTTATTTATTTATTTTATGTATGCCACTGATATTGTACCTTGAGTATGCTGGTTAGAGTGCTTTTATTTTTAACTTGCATAATTTCCCACTCTTTTGTATCAGTAAGAGATGACTATATTAAGAAACTCCATTACACATCCTTGATCCTCTAGTGGTGGGGTGTTGCTTTATTTATTTTTATTTATTTATTTATTTATATTTGTTGACCGGGAGTGTCTGACTGGACGTAGGTCCATTTTCAGTGGAGGCCCGGGGAGAAAAGCTCCACAGTTAAAATAAACAGACTGTAGTTGCATTGGATTACATAGCGATTAACAATTTACATAGCAATTACTTACAACATATTTACAGATGAAGAACATAGTACATCAGTAGACAACTAGAATCTCTATCTGTGAAGTACATAACAGACATTAACAAATGTTAAAATAAGAAGTTCCTGTTGTATAAGTACTAGGCTTATGAGCATCTGAGCTTGCTATAATCAAGGTAGTTAGTGGAGTAGAAAGAAAGGTAGTGGTTGGATGGGGTGGGTGATATTAGAGTGGGAGTTGCAAGGGCATAGCCAGCATGTTTTTAGGTGCAATTTTAGTAAAGTTTTGAAGTGGGTGCATGATGGTACGGAGGTACTTGTGGGTGGGAGGGAGTTCCATAATTTGGCTATGGTGCAAGAGAATAGTGCTTCACCAGCAGAGTTATTGGCTTTAGTGATCTGCAAGTGATTTTTGTTGCTGGATCTTAGTGGTCTGGTGGTGCGATAGGGTTGGAGTAGATTCTGGAGGGATGGGACATTTAGTGGATAGTTTACTAGTTTGTGGGCGAGAGAGTTGATACCATTGAAGAAGGTGAGGGAGTTCAAGCCAGCCCAGTTCAGCAAGTGAGAGACAGTGGTGACTAAGGTAGGATGCTCCTGTGGTGAATTTGGCAATTTTGTTGTAGCAGGTCTCTAGCTTGTTTAGATTGCATTGCCTTAGGTTGGTATATATTGGAGAGGCATAAAGTAGGGTGGAGATAAGGTGGGAATTTGCTATTGAAATCTTTACTGCTTTGGTGAGAAGATGCTTATTTCTGTATAACGCTCCTATTTTTTTGTGGACTTTTGGTCATGGATATGTGAATGTCAAATTTTAGTTTATTGTCTATTTCCACTCCTAGCAATTTGGTGTGTTCAGTTGGGTATATAGTGGTGTCGTCTTTTGCTGTGATGTTAAAGTGGGAGTTGTTTTGAGTATGTTTGGTGGGTTGGAAGATGAGTAGTTTAGTTTTGTTTGGGTTGAGTATTAATTGGGCATCGGATAACCAAGTTTCAACAGAGGAAAAGGCTTCCTGTGTGACTTTTTGCAGTTTGGGTAGGGACTGGGCTGAGCAGATGATGGTTGAGTCATCTGCGTATTGTATGAGTGTGCTATGTGTGGTGGCAGAGGCTAGATTATTTGTGAAAATAGAGAAGAGTAGGGGTCCAAGGATGGATCCTTGGGGAACCCCTATGGAGACAGGTGGTTGGGGAGATATGTCATTCTGCCATACAACGGATTGTTGGTGGCAGACAGGTAACTCTGAAACCAGTTGGTGACTGATTGTGAGAAGGATAGGTTATTGAGGACAGAGATAAGTTGTTTGTGTGGGCCCATGTCAAATGCTTTAGATAGGCCTACAAAAGTAGCAGAGGAGAGATGGCCATTGTTTATACTTTGTTGTTTTAAGTTGTTTTAACAATGCATTTGCACAAACATGTTGCTTGGTTGATAATGGTGGGAAGTTATCATTTAGGGTGAATGATAGCCTAAATATTTTTGTTGTTGATGCTGACAGAGTTATAATTTATTATCACTAAAATATTTTGCCATTCAGAATATCATATTTCAAAACAGGTGTACAACTAAGGGAATGCATTCCCATTTCAGTAATAGGTACTTTCCTACAAGTTTTCTATCCGTACTTACCTCCTGCATAATCATTCATTGACCAATGACAGTTTAGGCAGGTCATTCAAGATAGGAAGAGTCATGATCCTGCCAAGTCTATTTCAGACCCACCAAAAGAGTGTAGCATGTTGAAGGGCAGCTGAAAGCTGATCAAATAGGAGGAAGACAGCAAGAAATAATAAAACAGAACAGAATTTTAATGCTCAGAGCACAGTAGCACCTAGACACTCCTGCAGAACCATAGTTAAGTCAGCTGGTACCCTCCTGAAGAAAAAAAGTTAAAGTTCCCCAAATTTAATGAACAAAAAAAAAGAGGTAAGGAGGTCCTCCTAAAAACTGTAGGAAAGAGCTTATACTCACACTACAAGCAAACAGATTAATTTTAAGTAACTGTGATATTAGTTGCAGCAGCTTCAATGTCTGCCATAACTCACTTGGACCTAATCAGCAACGTTTCTGTAGTGCTGATCGTCCCCTCTAACAGCTTGCACTTGGAGAAGCTTGCCCCAGCTACAGAACTGATCTCCTAACAGAAAAGGGAATGCAGGTCCACAATCTACAAAACACTAAGCCATTAAATATTGATTCTTCCTTTTGTAATCATGCAAGCTGCAGAGAATCAAAATGTTTATTAAAAACAGGGACGCAAAAATAAATAAATCAATTAAACCACACAAGTAAGTATATTAAGAACCTAATCAAGCCAGCAAACACTATTTAAAATCAGAACCTGTCATATTCCTGAAAAATACCCAGGGAAGCAGAGATAAGAAACACTATGTGTGCAGCTAAAATGATAAACAAGCAGATTTAAAAAAAGGGAAAACGAAAGAAAAGTATGGAGGAAAGTGATGGACTGAGATGCGTTAGTTATGCAAGACCGAATGTGGTTGTGTATCCTGCAGGAAAACAGGGATTCTAGTAGGTGAGCTAGTTCATTACAGGAAGAGCTGGAAGGTCAGGGCTTCTATCAGTTACAACCAGGTAAGCAGGGAGTATGAAAGAAGAAAAAGGGTGATAAAAGAGTAACTAGAGGAGCAATAGAGGTGGAACAAAAGGGAGAGTACCAGCAAAAGAGAGTCAGCTGAAGAAACAAGAGGCTGAAATTCAAGGTGGAGGGATACAGGAGGCAAAATGAGCAGGAAAAGAAGGAAATATACTAGAGACTGCAAAAGAGGGAGAATGGGGTGAGTATGATAGAGGTACAAAGTCAAAAGGAAGGCAGAAAGATAAGGAGGACACCAGAAAGGAGAGAGAGAGAAAGAGCAGAGAATATCAAAAATGATAGTTAGATGTTTAGGCAACTTTGATAAGATGAGCTCAGTTAGGAAACCAGACAGTATGAAAAGTACTGCAATATGATATGAGTAAGGGCAAATGTCTGGAGAGCTATCATACGTAGGTCAGTCAGAGCCACAACAGGGGCAAACCAGACAGTATGAAAAGTACTGCAGTATGATATGAGTAAGGGCAAATGTCTGGAGAGCTATCATACCTAGGTCAGTCAGACCCACAACAGGGGCAGAAGCTGACAACAGTAAAGACACTGTTCTAATCATAAGGAGCATCAGGTGGACAGACTAATCAGAATGAAGGGAGCAAGTGGTAGCAAGCACTGCTCCAGGACTGAAACTGGACAGAAAAAACCATGAAGGAACAAAGGCTGCATAGACAGCAGGAGATCACATCTCATGATACATCTGACACCAATGGCTTACTGTCTGAAAGAACATAAAGAATAAGAAACATGACTACTGGAATACTACAACATTCAGTCCTGGATTCAGTACTTTTCTGTGTGTTTATCTCAGCAACTCTGTGGAAACAAAGAACAATAGTAGCCCCTTAACTGATGGTGCAAACTAAGGTACAGCAGTTCAGGATGGGGGCAAGAGTCCAGTGAAAGATTTGAAAGGACTGACCAAGTGGGTAAAAAAAGTGGCACTTAAGGTTCAATGCAGATGAATACAAAGCATCACAATTGGGCACAATAACCAATTATGAAGTGTCATCTGGGGGAATTTAACTAATGAGAAGAGAGCAGGAAAATAATCTATGAGCATTTGCAAAAGAATGCAAGGATATATCCTCTGGGAGACACACTACAAATGTACAGCGGTAATGCTCTCCATCTACAAGGCCACATCATGAGGACTGTGTATAGTGCTGGAGACAATGAAGAATATAGGCATCAGGCTTCTAGAATGAGTCTAGAGGAAAGCCACATGGAGATTATGTGGGAGGAGAAGGATATGGTCAAAGACTACAGGAGCTGAGGCTGCTCTCATTAGATACCAAATGAGACAGCATGAGACATGACATGGGTGCACAAGATCATATCAATGAGATAAGAAGGATTCATGCTGAACAAGAAGCACATGGGGGAGACACAGGAAGTAAACTGTAGTAACAAACTACTTCCTGAATCTGTGAAAGCATTTCAACCCAGAGACTGCTGTGGGCTCATAGAATGGAGTAAAAGAACAGCTTGCAGGGGACATCAGAGTGGCTTTCGAGAAAACATGGAGCAGGTGGAAAATGGTGAGAGAAAAATAGGGAAGGAGGTGAAACAGCATGTTAACTACACTTTAGGGGCAGCTTAGATACAATTATTTCTCTTTCTGCCATTAAGCAGTTGTAAAGTAATTTAACCACTATTTGGATAGCATTGGAACAGAAAGGAAGATGGAGGATTAGAGCAAACATTCAAAAGGAACTGGAAAGGCTGCCAAACCTGGGCTGTGAAGTAGCACCATTTATTCAGTACAGCAAAGTATGGAGTACCTCATTTTGGATCAAATAACACAAAAGAAAAGAACAGTTGAACAGATTGACCTTAAAAATAAGAATGCAGAGGAATGAATGAAAGATGACAGTAACCACCAAGCACCAGCTGACACATCTGTAGCTAAGATGAGTAAGATTTTAAGCTACGTTATTAGCAGAAGAGGCTGCAGGAATAGATGCATTGCATTAGCCCCCTATATGTCCATAGTTGGGCTACAGTTGGAGTGTTGTTTTAATTCCTGGTACCTGCAATGGAGAAGGAGACTGTGCTGGTCAAGAGGGTACCAATAAAGGCTACCAAGGCAAAAAAGAAACATGCCAAGAGCTATGAGCAGATGTCAGAGCAATTAAATCAGTTTTTAACTGAGAGTAGATGAGAAAAGCCCACAGAGATACAGAACACACAGCAGACAGAGCAAGAGGATACAGTATCAGTGTAAAGGAAGAGATTGGATTGGAAGGACCTCTATTAACTGCCTGAGGCTATGAAATTCAAATTTCATATTACAAGTACTTTTTATGGAAAGAGCAGTGGGTAAATAGATGACGTTTCTGGGGTGGGTAGTACACTATAAGGTAAGGTCATGGAGGATTCACAGAAAGCCTGGAATCGGTACTGGACCTGGAGAAGGAGCACAGGAGGGCAGCTGAAAGACATTAGTTCATAAAGACCATAGACAATATTGACAGCATTGTTCAGCACTGAAACTCTGCAGCACTTGCCAAAATGAAAGTGCACTGATAACATGAACTCAGCATTAAAAGTTCACTGACATGACTGCTGCACCCTTAACCTACTGTTGACCCCATGCAAACACTATCTGTATAACGAATTTTGATATCAGAGCACCTCAGGTGACAGTTACATGCACATGGATGTGAAGTTTAAAAGGTGTCAGTGCTGTTGCTAATTGGGAGGGTTCATGTCAATGCCTGTTCACATACAGTGATAGGATGCCAAAAAAAGTACATTTATATTTACCTTCTATCACTGTTGGGTGAATATGTGTTTTTGGCCACATAGTGTAGGCATTATTGAATTCCAGGGAATGTTTTTTTTTTATTTTTGGGAAAGCT
The DNA here is from genome assembly GCF_019279795.1 of Protopterus annectens. Classification (NCBI taxonomy): domain Eukaryota; kingdom Metazoa; phylum Chordata; order Ceratodontiformes; family Protopteridae; genus Protopterus; species Protopterus annectens. The sequence goes on from NC_056742.1 coordinate 441,869,480, forward strand.
TATCTTTTACAAAAGAATGGATTAACAATGAGTACAGCCTGTGCTACGCCTTATGCTAATTTAGTCTTGCTTGAATGGCAGACATTTGTTCTTGTTAAACTCCTCTTTATTCATGCAATATGTATAATATTATGTATGGTTGGTAGATGACATCTACTTGATATGGCACAGGGAGTGGGACCACTCAACAGTAATTCTTCTACAGCAATATATGGAATCTAATACACATTTTTTTTAAATTTGAGTTAAAGTATTCATATAAATCAATTGAGTTTTTAGATGTTAAAGTATTAAATACACAAATAGGACAGATAAATACACAAGTATATAGGAAAAAATGAAAGAGCAATATAGCAATAACCAACGATGTGGGTGTGGTAGATGGAAGATTTACCCACGGTTGGTGTGGTTTAATCATGAGGGCAAAGCCCGAGTGATTTAACAAAGCCAACCATGGGTAAATCTTCAATATACCACATCACAGAGTTGGTTATTGCTATTATACAATGATATTATTTAAGACAAAAGTTACTTACTTTTCTTAAATAATGCCCTTGTATAACAGCGTGGTGCTGCTCTTCTGCGTTTTTTCCTGTATCCTGGGGTTTTCTTGATGTACTGCGCATGCGTATGGGACGTTTGTTCTCACACTTACACAGTACGTGAGTGCTTTGTAAAGGAAGCAATGGAAAAACGAAGATCTCCGTTGCTTTTTTTTTTTTTTAATAAAAAAAATAAATAAATAAACCGGGAGACTTTCAATGTATGGGAGAGACAGGACAGACAAAATAAAAGGCTAATTAGGCACATTTCTCTAGTTTTGTATAACGTACCTGATTATCTTTTTATTTTTGTCTGTCCCATCTCTCACCTTAGTTTGAGCTATTTGCTGTATATGGTGTCTGACGACTTATGTTTGCTTTATTTGTACTTTGCGGGATTTATGGACTTTATACTGGTGATTTTTGTTTTATTGTACACCTCATGGTAACCTCTGCGTCTTGGGTGTCACTTTCATATAATCTAAAATGCAATATTTGTCAGCTTGTATGGCTTATTTTATTGTCACTGTGCAGTTCTTTACATTAGTTTGCTTTCTTAAGGCTTTGTGGTAGCTGATGTTTATGTTGCTTCATTTCGCCCCCATACATCCCATAATACTTTCTATTTGAGATATGTTCTGAAGCATATACATAATTTACATTATTTTTTTTCATTGCATTTGTTTATTGACATTGTTTTGTACAATGCATGTAACTTCCTGGGGCTTTAGTTCACTGTAGTAGTCACATCTGGTTTTGATATCATTACAGTCCTCCACGTTGGTGGAAATGGTTCCACTACATCTGAACAAATTCACATTTGTTTTAGCTTCAGCTTGACAAAACAAACCATTTGATGAAGCTTCAACCAGATGGGGAAAAAAACATTTTTGCATGGGGTAAGAGCTCCTGCATCCTCTACATGGGGGATTTGTCTGCCACACCTTTATTATTTATGTATGCTAAGTCCAGGATCATACAACCTCAGAGAAAACTGAAAAACCCAAACCTTTGAATCACACCTGGCACACTAATACAAACTGTACTGGGTGTGATTCTGAGCTGAAACCATTGAACAATGACTTGCAACTCAGGAAAATCTGCTTGACTAACTTAAACCTTGAACAGATTATACCTGACCAAGAACATGGTAACTGGGGAGATTACAAACTTGTTTGGTTAAGTGTTGCAAATTAATAGGCTGATGTTACTGACATCTAGTTTTTCAATAAGTTTAATACATGAAATATTCAGTATTTTATGACGTATTTGTTGTCAGTTTTTTTGACACTGGGTGTTTTGACTTTGGTCTTTATGCATTCAATCTTTTGGCATAAGGGATTTAGCAGTGCTCTCTTTTACCTACTTTGCATTGAATAAAAAGCCCATTTATGTTCTCTGTGTGCTCTGTATATTAGCTGTACTTTGTATAACAGCATACCTCTCCCAACTGACTATATTTCTGAGAAAATACCATATTTTGTCCAAAACTAATAAGGTGCCACAAAATTCCAAGTGTCCCCTTTATATTATGATTTTTCACAGTTTGACCCTTGCTGTGACCTATTGCATCATCAGCTTGCTGCTGAAATGTTTGGAGAGCCATGACCGCAAGCATCAATAGGTGCACATACACTGGACATTTTGTTTGAAAACAAACAAAAGGCAGAAGCCCTCATCAGGGTAACTGTCCTGCTGTGTGGAGGGAAGTGTGTTATTTTGTTGTTGTTTGTTTATTTTTTTCATACTGTCGAGTTTACCAGTGCAAGCCAACCACTGACATTTCAAGAAGGGATAGCATCTATTGTAAAACCAGGTACCAGTTCTGAATAAAACAGTAAAACTAAATAGCTTCTGCCAGTTTCATTAAAGACTCTTTGGCCAGGTTCCAGTTCTGAACTCGTCCATGAGTAAGTATCCTGTTTGATTCACTTTGTTTAAAAGACAGAGCAATTACATTTAGAATTTTCCTAAAGACTGCCTGTATAAAAGGCCTAACTTAAACTGCTTAATTTGAAAGACATTTATGCCACAGATGAAAATCATGTAATGTATGCAGTTCTACTACTTTGTTACTGAAAGTCATTGGACAATATTCACAGTCATTATACGGATGTGTTAAGACTATCTGCGCTGTCTGCAAATGAGTGCAGCTAAGCCATGATTCATAGAGTCCACTTACCCTAATGGGTGATGGCCATAAATAAGCATAAGCAAATGAACTCATAATAAGATGTAAATGAGGACTGATGCAACCCAGCATATACTAATGAAGCATTCTCACAACTATTTACAATTCATAGTAGAACATTCCCAGTTTTCAACTCTATCCGTAGATGCATTATATAAAGAGAAATCCCATTTATTTTGCAATCCACAAAAATGCTGTCAATTGCTGCTAGCCTTGCTATTTCCATGCGTGAGCTGCTTGTCTTGGCCGAGCCAAAAAACGCTTGTACCCAGCGGTGCTCACCGGCCAAGCAGGCAGAGATATAGGCAGAGGATAACTTACTACAACTTTGATGATCAAGAGATATTTGATAGGTTCAGACTGGACAGACACATTATAAGTGTCTTATTGAGTATGTGTGATTCTCACAGGGGTACTGGAGGACTGTGTGGACTTCCTATCTTTGCGGACACTAAGGTATTTATAGGATCATTATACTTTCCATGGGGACCTTCCAGAGACAGACTGGGGGCATGTTGGAGGACTCACAGGTTTCTGCCTCGGGGATACTCCAGCAGTTCCTGGATGTACCCTTGGCACATGTGGATCAGTACATCTATTTCCCTGTGTCATCTCAGGATCAAGACAGGACAATGACTGCCTTTTATGGTGTGGCAGAGTTCCCTGAGGTACTCAGTATGACGGATTGCCCCAATGTTGCAATTAGGGCCCCATCTGGTACACTCGGGGAGGGGGAGTGGCACCACAGTAGGAAGGGCTACCATTGCATCAATAGCCAGGTAGTGTGTGACACATGGGGATGCATTATCAACATCTCTGCCCAGCATCCGGGCAATGAACATACCTGGCACACTAGCTGACTCTACTGCCTCTTCCTGCACGGTAGAATGCCCAGTGGTCATCTTGTTTGTAAGTGTTGGTAAGGAAAATATTTTTTCTCTTTTTTCTATTGTACTTAAGTAGTTATTCCTGATGAACTGCACTGCTGAATACTAAATCAGTTTTCCTTTGTTTTGATTCCCCCCACTCTTTCTCTCGCTTTTTTTTTTTTTTTGTCTTTCAGGTGATGATAGATATCCACTGGAGCCATGGCTCATGACACCAGAGAAAAATCCAACTGGAGCCTATAACACATCCCTCTCCCATACCCATATCATCATCAGAGGGTCTCTGGCCTCCTGAGAAGCTATTTGGATGAGTCTGGGGGTGCCCTTCAGTATGAACCAGCTAATGTGCAGGATGTTTATGGCATGTTGCATTCTGTACAATCTGGTCATGTACTGGTCTGGTGGTGAAGTGACCCATGCTGTCACTGCAGCTCCTAGTTCCAGTCCTACTATGACTAATGATGATCATCCGGCAGAAGTAGTAAGGGACTCCATGCATCGGACCTGTCCACAGCATATAGCTGTGCAGGTAAAGAGGTGACATCCAGTCGAAGACTATGAACCATGAAGACATTCAGGTTAGTGTCTCCGTTCTTGGAAAAAACACATAATAATGTATTTTGTTTATTTCAGAACTGTTACTCATATTACTGCTGGTAAAAGTCATCCTGCCTGCTCATGGGCTCGTGTTCAGTGATGTCATAAAGCATCATATAAGGAATAATCACGGTTAACTGTTTTACACAGTACATTCTATTGTTTCAACTAAGCATGCACATACTGAATGTCCTCAAATGGTATAATTAGTAAAAAACATTAATTCAGTATTTAACATGAGTTCATGACTTGCATTTGAATGAAAATGTTATCATATTGTTTTTATATTGTGCAGTGTTTTCTACCTTTATGTGGTCTGTTGTGGTACTGCTCACCAAATTATTTTATTTTATCATACACAATAATCTGTGACTTCACAGACAAAACTATCACCATTTGTACCATGGTGAGAGTGAAAAGTTGCAGCACTGTTTGTTTGCATGGCAGGATACTCATTTTAATCTGTAATTTTCTCATTACTGTGTTTTCATGAACGCTTGTGTATTAGTACTTTAAAGCTGTGGATAAGTGCCAGCTGTAAGAACTGTAAATGCATAGAGCAATGGTGTAAATGACTGCAGTCTTACGTCATACAGATTTCTTTCAACAGTTACCTGAGGTTTTAAGCAGCACCATTACAAGTATAAAATGCGTAAAGTTGTAAAGTGTCTTAAGAATGCACAACTATTTTTAAATAACTTATTCCCTTTTGAGTTAAACATTAATCTGTGTTTGTGAAGGTGAAATTTTAAATAGAAATGTCACACTTGAAATACAGTAGGTCAAGGTCAAATGTATCAGCTAGGCTATGTGATAGTGGAACTGAGTTTCAAAAGGGACTCTCATGAGTGCCGAATGGTGAGGTGGTCCAATGCCGTGACCTACTTGAAGCAGATGCTCCTGCAGGCACCAATGTTGCGGGAAAATGATCAGGGCCTTGAATGAGAGGTCCTGCTAGGTGTAGACGACTGCTGACATGGCCTGTATGAAATCTGTTATTCTTTTTCCATCTGGCTAATTACACTACTTTCGTGAGAAGCACTTGTAGTCTCATGTGATCTGATCCCAATTGTCCAGACAGTACCCCATCTTTTTCCCCTTCCAAGATTGGCTCATGCTTGAGTCTTGTAATTTTTTACTAGTGTACAAATTGAGGCAGTCATGAATGGTTTGTGTGCCACCATTCCATACATCGCTGTAATCATAGCGTTATCCCTACTCTGTACTATTTCCAAGGGTGTGTATGCCACCATTCTATACATCACTGTAATCATGGTGTTATCCCTACTCTGTACCATTTCCAAAGGTTTGTGTGCCACCATTCTGTACATTGCTGTAATCATGGCGTTATCCCTACTTTGTACCATTTCCAAGGGTGTGTGTGCCACCATTCTGTACATTGCTGTAATCATGACATTATCCCTACTCTGTACCATTTCCAAGGGTGTGTGTGCCACGATTCTATACATCGCTGTAATCATGGTGTTATCCTTACTCTGTACCATTTCCAATGGTGTGTGTGCCATCATTCTATACATCGCTGTAATCATGACATTATCCTTACTCTGTACTATACATTGCTGTAATCATGGCATTATCATACTCTGTACCATTTCCATGGGTTTGTATGCCACCATTCTGTACATTGCTGTAATCGTGGCTTTATCCCTACTCTGTACCATTTCCAAGGGTGTGTGTGCCACCATTCTGTACATTGCTGTAATCATGGCATTATCCCTACTCTGTACCATTTCCAAGGGTGTGTGTGCCAACATTCTATACATCGCTGTAATCATGGTGTTATACCTACTCTGTACCATTTCCAAAGGTGTGTGTGCCACCATTCTATACATCACTGTAATCATGGTGTTATCCCTACTCTGTACCATTTCCAAGGGTTTGTGTGCCACCATTCTATACATCGCTGTAATCATGGCATTATCCCTACTCTCATTTCCAAGGGTGTGTGTGCCACCATTCTGTACATTGCTGTAATCATGGCATTATCCCTACTCTGTACCAATTCCAAGGGTGTGTGTGCCACCATTCTATACATCGCTGTAATCATGGCATTATCCCTACTCTGTATCATTTCCAAGGGTGTGTGTGCCAACATTCTATACATCGCTGTAGTCATAGCATTATCCCTACTCTGTACCATTTCCAGGGGTATTTGTGCCAGCACTACATACATTGCTGTAATCATGGCATTATCCCTACTCTGTACCATTTCCAAGGGTGTGTGTGCCACCATTCTATACATCACTGTAGTCATGGCATTATCCCTACTCTGTACCATTTCCAAGGGTGTTTGTGCCACCATGCTATACATTGCTGTAGTTATGGCATTATCCCTAATCTGTAACATTTCCAAGGGTGTGTGTGTCACCATTCTATACATCACTGTAATCATGGCATTATCCCTACTCTGTACCATTTCCACGGGTGTGTGTCACCATTCTATACATCACTGTAATCATGGCATTATCCCTACTCTGTACCATTTCCAAAGGTGTGCGTGCCACCATTCTATACATCTCTGTAATCATGGCATTATCCCTACTCTGTACCATTTCCAAGGGTGTGTGTGCCACCATTCTGTACATCGCTGTAGTCATGGCATTATCCTTACTCTGTACCATCTCCAAGGGTGCTTGTATTACCATGCTATACATTGCTGTAATCATGGCATTATCCTTACTCTGTACCATTTCCAAGGGTGTGTGTGCCACCATTCTGTACATCGCTGTAGTCATGGCATTATCCCTACTCTGTACCATTTTCAAGGGTGTGTGTGCCACCCTTCTATACATCACTGTAATCATGGCATTATCCCTAGTCTGTGTCTTTTCCAAGTAGTGCTGGAAATCTTTACATACACCCTGGAGGACTCTGACCATTTCCTGCTGGCAAAGTTCTGAGCTCAACAATGTCACAGAACATTTGCCATACCTCTCAACTGCCCAGATTTTCACAGAATGTCCACATATTTGCTTTGTATTTTTGGTCTGTTCCTCACAAAAGTTGTGGGTTTCTGGCAAATCACCGAAGACTGAAGTCACTAAATAAAGACATAGTTGTGTTTTAGACTTCATATCTTTCAGAATGTGCAGGCTAGCACAACTCCTGTTATTCTAGCAACTTCCTAAGATTATAAGAGAAATATTTATAATCTGTCCTATTTTTGAGCCTTTGTCTCCCATTATTTTAGGCTTTGTCCAGATTTCTTGTGCTAAAAGGTTGAGAGGTATAACATTTGCTGATGGGCAGCTACTGTTTCCCATGATTGCTGAGGTAGGTGTAACAAATTCCTGCACCTGGCTCCCCTTGTAAGGTTGTCACTGTTACCTTTGAATGTCTGCCATCATCCTGAAAGTGTTCATCTTGGTTTGGCGATACTGGTGTAGAACTGCCTGGGTTTTCTCCCTGTATAAGCATGAGTGTAATTTCAGTAAGTGCATGACTTTATGATGCACTGTCCTGCAGAGTTACGAACATGTTGTAGGGTGTGAGATACTGCCCATACAGTAGGTGACTGCATGCCACATAGATATAATTGTATTATCATAGCTGTCATCACTATCATCATTATCATCTTCAACAGCCATTCTAACACTAATACCCTCAAAATTTATTGGTAGAGTAGAACTGTTTGCTTCTGCTGTTGAGACTTTAAGAAATCACTTGAAAACATTACTAATAAAGAAATAGCACACATTACTGAATGCTTATTAAGGGTGTGTGGGGGCGCACTTATAATAAACAAAAAACAGACATTACCAAATGCTTATTAACGAGATGTGTTGGGGGGCACTTATTATGCACACTGCCTTCATTGTCATTCTGTGCAGATGGAGAAAGCTCACCTGTTAATAGAAGAAGGCTCAGCTGTTAATAAAATTCCAAAGACATGCATATGGAGCATTAATCCCCGGGCCTTCTCTGAAAATAGGCTCTGTCTTAGTCAGACTTTCCCAGTCAATAAATGTTAAATAAATAAAATAAATAGTAATTGTCATGCATTTAATATAATCATTCCTTGTCAGCATTCAGTTCTCTGTTTAAATATATGTTACTATTTTCAAACCAACCTTCCTGAGCAGACGAGTATTTCACAATTAAAGCACACATGTATACACAATCACTTCATGACACCAAAGTAAATGAGGTTATCAATGATCATGAATCGTGTCCCACTACTGCTGTAATGATTTTCCACTTAAAAATGACAGCTTTACACCATTCAATAAAGCCATGACAATATGCCCATCATATCAGTAAAATAAACATTTCTTCAGGGTAACACACTAATTTTACATCATTTTGAAGTGTTTCATTTTAAATTTTAATATTTTTATTTTTCCTTGGGTTAAGAAGTCTGCAGTTGCCTAAGATATTTGCCACCTAACTTGAGTAATCACAAGTTAATACAGTAGTGTTCAACTACTTCATGTAAATTCAAGTCCATTTACATGTTTTGTATGCAAATTAGGCCATTTTATATTTATTTCTGTGAATCACAGTAATACGTGCACATGTATGGAAGCTTATGCACATAGGTTGCTCAAGGCCACCCATGAACGCAGCCTCAATTTCATGTGAACATGCTGCAGACAATGGCAGAGTCTGCAGCATTCCTCAGCAATCCCCAGCGTGCTGCAGAAATGTGCGAACAGCTTCAGATATGCTCAAATCTCAGCATATTCAGAAAAAACAAAATTGAGTCGTGCATTACTGTCTGCATAATCATGAAGTGTAATCTCTGCCCATCTAACATCATCTGGCACATCTTCTCACCTCAAACCTCTCAATACTTAATAAAAGTTAGTAGTCACACACATAGGAATATGTATTTATGCACCCTCCCAAAACAAAAAATATTACTGCTGCTACAATGCAGGAATAAATGACACTCAGGTGTAACATTTCAAAAGAGATAGCTAAGGCAAAGTACAGCTACAGTAACAATTATAAATAATACAATGATCACATACTGTTTTTTTATGCACCATATAAATGAAATGTGATTGCATTCATTTAAAAGAAACATTTATGTGACCAAGCACTGTTGGTAAAACCAAACTTGCGAATAATAACACTGGTGTAATACCCCTGCTGATTGACTGGGTTTGCTTAAGGTGGTGTTGCACCCCACAGGTAGTGGTTTTAAACCTGTGAATCACAGCCCTGCTCACACTTTCTTCATTCTGGTTGTGGCACATCTAATGATGGTAACACCTGTGAAGGCACAAGGCTGCGCTTCAAGATGGTCAGATAAGGAGACCATAATTATGGTCTACCTTCTCAGGGAATCATATGTGGAAAAGATTGGGGCATACACAAGAGGTTCCAAATAAAAAAAAATAGACATTTGGCAGGAATTGGATGTGCATCTCTCCTCCCTGAGAGGGATCACCAGTTCTGGCCAACAGTGCCTTCACAGATGCGATGACCTACAAAAGCACAGGCATAATCAACTCTCTAAGTTGGTTGACCAGGTAGGGGTGAGAAGGCCAGAGTTCTATAACAAGTATTTTTTTTTGGGGTGGGGTCATATGAAACATATGTTTCAAAAATATATGTAACAAGGCTACATAATTGAAGGTATTTGATAAAATAAATGTGTACCTTCAAAAATGTACATGTAATGTTACTATAATAATGCAAAAGGAAGCACAATATATCTGCACACAGAATTCATCTGTATACAAATATTTGGAATGTTTTTTATTCTAACATAATTGTCTATATAAATAAAAATATAACACATACATGAGTAAAATACTAACCTGCTTGTATATATCAGTATGAGTGCACTTACAACTACATGTTCATGAATTTATACAGAAAGCAAAAAATGTTTGCATTTTAATATTTTTATTTACTATTCCAGGTGGAGGAGACCCTGGAGAGGTGGAGATGTTCTCTAGAGAGAAGAGGAATGAAGGTCAGCAGGACTAAGACAGAATATGTGTGTGTGAATGAGAGGGAGGATAGAGGAATGGTGAGGATGCAGGGAGTAGAGGTGGCGAAGGTGGATGAGTTTAAATACTTGGGATCGATAGTTCAGAGTAATGGTGAGTCTGGAAGAGAGGTGAAGAAGAGAGTACAGGCAGGATGGAGTGGGTGGAAAAGAGTGTCAGGAGTGATTTGTGACAGACGAGTACCAGTAAGAGTGAAAGGGAAGGCCTACAAGAGGGTAGTGAGACCAGCTATGTTATATGGTTTGGAGACAGTGGCATTGACAAAAAGGCAGGCGTTAGAGCTGGATGTGGCAGAGTTAAAGATGTTAAGATTTGCACTGGGTGTGACGAGGGTGGACAGAAATAGGAATAAGTATATTAGAGGGTCAGCCCAGGTTGGAAGGTTTGGAGACAAAGCCGGAGAGGTAAGATTACGTTGGTTTGGACATGTGCTGAGGAGGGATGCTGAGTATATTGGGAAAAATATGCTAAGGATGAAGCTACCAGGTAAGAGGAAAAGAGGAAGGCCTAAGATAAGGTTTATGGATGTGGTGAGAGAGGACATGCAGGTGGTTGGTGTGACAGAGCAAGATGCAGAGGACAGGAAGAAATGGAAACAAATGATCCACTGTGGAGACCCCTAACGGGAATACCATCATTCAGAAACACAAGCTTAAATAACTGATAGTGACAAAGTGATGCAAAATATGAGTACATTTTACTATGAGACAGATGGTATAATAAAACTGCACGTCCTCCTTCACCATTAGAAATGAGCGTACGAATATGATAAACTCTCCCGACTGGTGAAATTTACAGACAGGTACATTAGTGCACAGGGTGGAACCATTGAAAAACTAGACTTATAATACTAAATTTCATGTCATGCAAAAAAAAAAAAAAAAAAAAAAAAAAAAAACTACATGCGGGCATAATTTTTCACTAATCATCATCGCGCCCACAGCACTGGGAGTTTTGCGAACTGGCATGTCAAAAAAATCCAAGAACTCAGAAAAGTGTAATAACACAGGAAAATGGGTGTCAGTGTGAACCAATACATCAGAAAAGTCCAAGCAGTTAGAGAAACAAAGTAACAGCCCAGTGACTGCCATAACCTGCTCTCTCTGGTATATTCAGCCTCAAGTCAATCAGCTCAATAAATCTTTAATACCATCTGTGTCCATACAGATTGCTCCAAAGCAGTCTCGTTTTTGCACCTATAGGTTCAAAGTTGAATACTAGGCTAACTATTTAATACTAGGTTTACTATCAAAATGTGGAAAATCAAAATATTTTTCTACATTTTGATTGATTTCTATCTCCGAATATGGTAATACCTAATTACCAAAATGTCAGAAATGGTAACCATGGAATCGACATTCAAACACCTGAAGTTTCAATGTCGAAGGTCCATGTTACTGGTAATGTTTTTGCAGGGAGGCAAGCTCCTCTGCACCCCCCACACCCCACACCCCCTGCAAAGGGGATGACCAACTCTAAGACTGCACTACAGTGAGGAAAAGGGAACATTTCCTGTTCCACAATCTCAGTTCAACACATCAACTTCATATTCTGTTGATAATATCCAGCCATATATATTCAGTTCAACATTACAGGTGTTGGTAGAACACATATTCGACCAAACTATTTTCGCAGAACACAGTTTCCACATTTTGATGGTAAACCTAGGCTAACTACCCTGAAAGGTCATTTTAAGCCTAGCTAATAACCCAAGATTAGAATCAAACCTTGAACTTCATGTTTATGAGGTGAAGACCTTAACCATTATGCCTAACTCACCTATGGCTTTTATTATTCCTCCCATTTACCTCCAGGATGAAAACACACATGGATTTACATTTCTCATATACTCTATCTCTAGTACTTCTCAAAATGATTACAAAGGCAACTCCTTTCACTTAGCCTTTGTTTTCCACTTTTTCTCAATGTCAAAATACCCTCCATGCAGGAGACCTTCCACCCAGCTGGAAAAGGCAGTCTATATTTTATTTTATTTGCCATGCACTCTGTAATGCTATCCATGAGTTGCGATACCTGCTTAAATGTTTTATCTGAATAATGATGCTGTGCATCCACCATTGCAAATTTCCAAATTTCCTTCCAGGTCACACGACTGTTGAAGTACTTATTCCTACACAGATTTTACCAAAATCACCCTGCATTATCAGCCCTGCACATAAAGCTCTGACTACAGCCCAGGCAATCTGAGTTCAGGTAGTAGCACATGTACGTGAGGGGTTTTGTGGCAGTGGATGAGATGGATCAGCTGACACTGGCTCATGCATTCTGAATGAAGGGAGGCTGCCTGGCCTGCCAGATTGATGACAACTAAAGCTGGGTAGGCGATCACCTGCAGAAGAGACTACTCAAGCTGAACTGCTAGCGACGTTGCACATGGCTGAGCTAGGTGAAATTCATACCAGGCTAAGGACCACAAAGGCCTTTATAAGCCTAGTCTTGCAGCCCAAAAGTGTCCTACCAATTTTTTTTTATCTGAGACATTTATATGGTGGGTATATGCTAGTTGGGACATGATTTATTGACTGCATCTGTCCATCAGAAACATGGGCACCAGACCAGGTGTGAATTTCTGATTTCTCATCCACTGTTCCAGGTTACACTTGACTAGATTTACATGGATAGGAAACATTTTCCATAGAATTAGCATTTTCTGAGATACCTATCTGTCTTGCCAACATGTCCTATTTATGTTACAAGCAAAACTCAGGTCCCTAAATCTAGTAGTTCTAATGCTGTTAATTTTGCAGATGTGCAAAAGGTTCATCATAGCTGGGTTCTGGGATGCCTTGTATGCCAGATATAGGTTGCCTCTCAGCAGTTTGAAAGAAACAGACTATAGAGACAGGGATTTGGACCAATCCACATAGGACATTGTGTTTATACTCTGTATTCGTTTGTAAGGTACCTTTGCAGACATTCCAGTTGCTGCATTTGTCTGGTCAGATAAATACAGAAAGAGGCATTATACTCAATCATGGGTCTGATGAGGGCCGAATACAATGGCATGATGACCTCCCTGGACCTGAACACCATGGTCCTATTTATAAGTTGAATGACATAGAACAATTTCATTACTACCATGGACACATGAAAGTCAAAGGCAAGGTTACTATCTACATGAGTATCCAAAGCCCTGACTACCAGGTCAATTCTTAGGGATATTTTGTTGATGACATAATTTCCTGGGCTGGCTGATTTCCCAAAATGTACTATTATGCATTCCTTGCCATTGAGTTTTAAGCTGCGGCTTTGGCATCAGTTATTGTCTTAGAACCTCTTGTAAGACATTAGTGTTGAGGAGATTCTATGACTGCTCCTAATCCTAACTTGTAATCATTTGCAAACTCAGTCAGAGAGAGGCCTTTAACATTGGTCTTGACTTCTGAGAAGTATATGCCTAAGAGAAGCGGGTCCAGCACGAAGCTCTGAGGGACTCCACTGGTGACTGGGTCTCTTTGTGGAGATTGTGTCACCAATTCCAAGTTCCTGGGTCCTATCTTGGAGCCAGCTGTCTATCTAGCATGTTATATAGGGGATTATGCCCAATTCCGTAAGTTAGTTTACAGTGTCTGAGTGGACTATTGTGCCAAATGCCTTAGCCAGGTTGAGGTAGGCAGTGTGAACCATTTTGCCCTCATCCATTGCCTTGGTGACCTTCTCAAAGAAGTCCACCGGGTTTAGTAGGCTTGACTTCCCTTGACAAAACCAAACTGGGTTGGGTCCAGTTGTCTTAAGGTTTCCTATGTTTCTATTGATCTTTTCCATGATAAGTCATTCCATGGTTTTGCATGAGACCTTGAGACTAATGAGTCTATAGTTGTTGGGGTCTGTTGATGGTCCAACCTTACGAAAATGAACAACAGTTGCAGTCCTCCATTGTCATGGCACAAAGCTTGTTCAAAGACTATAGTTAAACACTGACTCCAGTGACCCTGACAGATGTTATTTTAGGCTATTCAGGAGGCATCCAGGGATATTCTCAGGTCCCATTGAGAGTGTGTTCTTGGTCTCAGCAAGCAGAGGCAGGACCCTCTCCCTATTTATAGTTGGTGGAGTTGTGTTTGAAGGTATTTTCTTGGGGTGAGTGGGGTGTAAAGTTGGAACTGAATTTGTCAGCTAGCAGATTCACTATAGCAGTTGACTCAGTGGATGTAGCACCAGTAATCACCAGTTTGGAACACTGTTGTGCTCTGCCCTTGAGGTTTCTGACATAACTGAAGAAGGCCTTGTAGATGTCTTTTGCCTGTGAGGCTACCTTGACCTCCTCCATTTAATTTGATGAGTGAGTTCTTATCTTTTTGGGAGTTACACTTCCTGATTTTAGCCATGATTTTTTTTTTGTTTTATAACCTGTTTAATTTAAGATTCACCAGGGTGGTTTGTTTTTAGAGTTAGTTTTGGGCTTACTTCTGGTAGGTACAGTAGCCTCTAAGCAGCCATTGATATGGTTGTACAGTTTCCATGAACAGTTTCATGTAGGTTTCTGTGTTTGGGTTTGGAGGGTCTTTAATTTTAACAAACTATCACTTAATGAAAGGTAGTTTGCTTTGGAAAAGTTCCTGTTTACTGGTGTCACCATACTGATTTTTATTTCAAAGGAGGCAGAGTTGTGACCAGACCTTACCAGGGAGGAAGCAGCTGGGAAGGGGTTGCAGCATTCTCCCATATTTGTGAGTACCAGGTCTAATATATTAGAACCTCCAGTGGGCACATCCACTATCTGGTCAAGGGTGTTTGTGTTTACAAAGTTAAGAAATCTCTGTGCCTGCAAATCTGAGGCCCTGAAGATTTACAGTCTACAGAAGGATAGTTAAAGTTCCCATGAGTAAGGCGTTTGGTTGAATGGTGAGTGACTCAATCAGGTTTAAGTATGTGGCATGTTGTTTGTGGGACACAGAGGGTGACCTATAGCTTGCTAGGATATGGTATGGGACTTTGTCTATAGTAATTTGCATGTGAAGAAACTCCAGTGCATCATCCTGTTTAAAAAACCTAAAAACATGTTTATTGTTGATGTAGATAAAGACACCTCCACCTCTAGTCACTGTCTATGTAGTTGATAGTCTAAATGTGTGGAAAGCACTGAAACCTTGCACTGCCGGAGTAGTTTCTGTGGCTTTAAACCATGTCTCAGTAACTGCACAGATGTCTACATGCTCCAGGATGAGGACAGCATCTCAGAACTGCACAGATGTCTGCATGCTCCAGGATGAGGACAGCATCTCAGAACTGCACAGATGTCTACATGCTCCAGGATGAGGACAGCGTCTCAGAACTGCACAGATGTCTACATGCTCCAGGATGAGGACAGCGTCTCAGAACTGCACAGATGTCTGCATGCTCCAGGATGAGGACAGCATCTCAGAGCTGCACAGATGTCTGCATGCTCCAGGAGGAGGACAGCGTCTCAGAACTGCACAGATGTCTGCATGCTCCAGGAGGAGGACAGCGTCTCAGAACTGCACAGATGTCTGCATGCTCCAGGATGAGGACAGCGTCTCAGAACTGCACAGATGTCTGCATGCTCCAGGATGAGGACAGCGTCTCAGAACTGCACAGATGTCTGCATGCTCCAGGATGAGGACAGCGTCTCAGAACTGCACAGATGTCTGCATGCTCCAGGATGAGGACAGCGTCTCAGAACTGCACAGATGTCTGCATGCTCCAGGATGAGGACAGCGTCTCAGAACTGCACAGATGTCTGCATGCTCCAGGATGAGGACAGCGTCTCAGAACTGCACAGATGTCTGCATGCTCCAGGATGAGGACAGCGTCTCAGAACTGCACAGATGTCTGCATGCTCCAGGATGAGGACAGCGCCTCAGAACTGCACAGATGTCTGCATGCTCCAGGATGAGGACAGCGTCTCAGAACTGCACAGATGTCTGCATGCTCCAGGATGAGGACAGCGTCTCAGAACTGCAGATGTCTGCATGCTCCAGGATGAGGACAGCATCTCAGAACTGCACAGATGTCTGCATGCTCCAGGATGAGGAGAGCGTCTCAGAACTGCACAGATGTCTGCATGCTCCAGGATGAGGACAGCATCTCAGAACTGCACATATGTCTGCATGCTCCAGGATGAGGAGAGCTTCTCAGAACTGCACAGATGTCTGCATGCTCCAGGATGAGGAGAGCTTCTCAGAACTGCACAGATGTCTGCATGCTCCAGGATGAGGAGAGAGTCTCAGAACTGCACAGATGTCTGCATGCTCCAGGATGAGGAGAGCGTCTCAGAACTGCACAGATGTCTGCATGCTCCAGGATGAGGAGAGCGTCTCAGAACTGCACAGATGTCTACATGCTCCAGGATGAGGAGAGCGTCTCAGAACTGCACAGATGTCTGCATGCTCCAGGATGAGGAGAGCGTCTCAGAACTGCACAGATATCTGCATGCTCCAGGATGAGGACAGCATCTAAGAACTGCACAGATGTCTGCATGCTCCAGGATGAGGAGAGCGTCTCAGAACTGCACAGATGTCTGCATGCTCCAGGATGAGGACAGCGTCTCAGAACTGCACAGATGTCTGCATGCTCCAGGATGAGGACAGCGTCTCAGAACTGCACAGATGTCTACATGCTCCAGGATGAGGACAGCGTCTCAGAACTGCACAGATGTCTGCATGCTCCAGGATGAGGACAGCGTCTCAGAACTGCACAGATGTCTGCATGCTCCAGGATGAGGACAGCGTCTCAGAACTGCACAGATGTCTGCATGCTCCAGGATGAGGACAGCGTCTCAGAACTGCACAGATGTCTGCATGCTCCAGGATGAGGACAGCGTCTCAGAACTGCACAGATGTCTGCATGCTCCAGGATGAGGACAGCGTCTCAGAACTGCACAGATGTCTGCATGCTCCAGGATGAGGACAGCGTCTCAGAACTGCACAGATGTCTGCATGCTCCAGGATGAGGACAGCGTCTCAGAACTGCACAGATGTCTGCATGCTCCAGGATGAGGACAGCGTCTCAGAACTGCACAGATGTCTGCATCCTCCAGGATATGGACAGCGTCTCAGAATTGCACAGATGTCTGCATGCTCCAGGGTGAGGACAGCGTCTCAGAACTGCACAGATGTCTGCATGCTCCAGGATGAGGACAGTGTCTCAGAACTGCACAGATTTCTGCATGCTCCAGGATGAGGACAGCGTCTCAGAACTGCACAGATGTCTGCATGCTCCAGGATGAGGACAGCGTCTCAGAACTGCACAGATGTCTGCATGCTCCAGGATGAGGACAGCATCTCAGTAACTGCAGAGATGTCTGCATGCTCCAGGATGAGGACAGTGTCTCAGAACTGCAGAGATGTCTGCATGCTCCAGGATGAGGACAGCGTCTCAGAACTGCACATATGTCTGCATGCTCCAGGATGAGGACAGCGTCTCAGAACTGCATAGATGTCTGCATGCTCCAGGATGAGGACAGCGTCTCAGAACTGCACAGATGTCTGCATGCTCCAGGATGAGGACAGCGTCTCAGAACTGCACAGATGTCTACATGCTCCAGGATGAGGACAGCATCTCAGTAACTGCACAGATGTCTGCATGCTCCAGGATGAGGACAGCGTCTCAGAACTGCACAGATGTCTGCATGCTCCAGGATGAGGACAGCATCTCAGTAACTGTAAAGATGTCTGCATGCTCCAGGATGAGGACAGTGTCTCAGAACTGCACAGATGTCTGCATGCTCCAGGATGAGGACAGCGTCTCAGAACTGCACAGATGTCTGCATGCTCCAGGATGAGGACAGCTTCTCAGAACTGCACAGATGTCTACATGCTCCAGGATGAGGACAGCGTCTCAGAACTGCACAGATGTCTGCATGCTCCAGGATGAGGACAGCGTCTCAGAACTGCACAGATGTCTGCATGCTCCAGGATGAGGACAGCATCTCAGTAACTGCAGAGACTTCTGCATGCTCCAGGATGAGGACAGTGTCTCAGAACTGCACAGATGTCTGCATGCTCCAGGATTAGGACAGCATCTCAGTAACTGCAGAGATGTCTGCATGCTCCAGGATGAGGACAGCATCTCAGAACTGCAGAGATGTCTGCATGCTCCAGGATGAGGACAGCATCTCAGAACTGCACATATGTCTGCATGCTCCAGGATGAGGACAGCATCTCAGAACTGCACAGATGTCTGCATGCTCCAGGATGAGGACAGCGTCTCAGAACTGCACAGATGTCTGCATGCTTCAGGATGAGGACAGCATCTCAGAACTGCACAGATGTCTGCATGCTCCAGGATGAGGACAGCGTCTCAGAACTGCACAGATGTCTGCATGCTCCAGGATGAGGACAGCGTCTCAGAACTGCACAGATGTCTGCATGCTCCAGGATGAGGACAGCATCTCAGTAACTGCACAGATGTCTGCATGCTCCAGGATGAGGACAGCGTCTCAGAACTGCACAGATGTCTGCATGCTCCAGGATGAGGACAGCATCTCAGTAACTGCAAAGATGTCTGCATGCTCCAGGATGAGGACTGTGTCTCAGAACTGCACAGATGTCTGCATGCTCCAGGATGAGGACAGCGTCTCAGAACTGCACAGATGTCTGCATGCTCCAGGATGAGGACAGCTTCTCAGAACTGCACAGATGTCTACATGCTCCAGAATGAGGACAGCATCTCAGAACTGCACAGATGTCTGCATGCTCCAGGATTAGGACAGCATCTCAGTAACTGCAGAGATGTCTGCATGCTCCAGGATGAGGACAGCATCTCAGAACTGCAGAGATGTCTGCATGCTCCAGGATGAGGACAGCATCTCAGAACTGCACATATGTCTGCATGCTCCAGGATGAGGACAGCGTCTCAGAACTGCACAGATGTCTGCATGCTCCAGGATGCGGACAGCGTCTCAGAACTGCACAGATGTCTGCATGCTTCAGGATGAGGACAGCGTCTCAGAACTGCACAGATGTCTGCATGCTCCAGGATGAGGACAGCGTCTCAGAACTGCACAGATGTCTGCATGCTCCAGGATGAGGACAGCGTCTCAGAACTGCACAGATGTCTGCATGCTCCAGGATGAGGACAGCATCTCAGTAACTGCACAGATGTCTGCATGCTCCAGGATGAGGACAGCGTCTCAGAACTGCACAGATGTCTGCATGCTCCAGGATGAGGACAGCATCTCAGTAACTGCAAAGATGTCTGCATGCTCCAGGATGAGGACTGTGTCTCAGAACTGCACAGATGTCTGCATGCTCCAGGATGAGGACAGCGTCTCAGAACTGCACAGATGTCTGCATGCTCCAGGATGAGGATAGCTTCTCAGAACTGCACAGATGTCTACATGCTCCAGAATGAGGACAGCATCTCAGAACTGTACAGATGTCTACATGCTCCAGGATGAGGACAGCGTCTCAGAACTGCACATATGTCTGCATGCTCCAGGATGAGGACAGCATCTCAGAACTGCACAGATGTCTGCATGCTCCAGGATGAGGACAGCGTCTCAGAACTGCACAGATGTCTGCATGCTTCAGGATGAGGACAGCATCTCAGAACTGCACAGATGTCTGCATGCTCCAGGATGAGGACAGCGTCTCAGAACTGCACAGATGTCTGCATGCTCCAGGATGAGGACAGCGTCTCAGAACTGCACAGATGTCTGCATGCTCCAGGATGAGGACAGCATCTCAGTAACTGCACAGATGTCTGCATGCTCCAGGATGAGGACAGCGTCTCAGAACTGCACAGATGTCTGCATGCTCCAGGATGAGGACAGCATCTCAGTAACTGCAAAGATGTCTGCATGCTCCAGGATGAGGACTGTGTCTCAGAACTGCACAGATGTCTGCATGCTCCAGGATGAGGACAGCGTCTCAGAACTGCACAGATGTCTGCATGCTCCAGGATGAGGACAGCTTCTCAGAACTGCACAGATGTCTACATGCTCCAGAATGAGGACAGCATCTCAGAACTGCACAGATGTCTGCATGCTCCAGGATTAGGACAGCATCTCAGTAACTGCAGAGATGTCTGCATGCTCCAGGATGAGGACAGCATCTCAGAACTGCAGAGATGTCTGCATGCTCCAGGATGAGGACAGCATCTCAGAACTGCACATATGTCTGCATGCTCCAGGATGAGGACAGCGTCTCAGAACTGCACAGATGTCTGCATGCTCCAGGATGCGGACAGCGTCTCAGAACTGCACAGATGTCTGCATGCTTCAGGATGAGGACAGCGTCTCAGAACTGCACAGATGTCTGCATGCTCCAGGATGAGGACAGCGTCTCAGAACTGCACAGATGTCTGCATGCTCCAGGATGAGGACAGCGTCTCAGAACTGCACAGATGTCTGCATGCTCCAGGATGAGGACAGCATCTCAGTAACTGCACAGATGTCTGCATGCTCCAGGATGAGGACAGCGTCTCAGAACTGCACAGATGTCTGCATGCTCCAGGATGAGGACAGCATCTCAGTAACTGCAAAGATGTCTGCATGCTCCAGGATGAGGACTGTGTCTCAGAACTGCACAGATGTCTGCATGCTCCAGGATGAGGACAGCGTCTCAGAACTGCACAGATGTCTGCATGCTCCAGGATGAGGATAGCTTCTCAGAACTGCACAGATGTCTACATGCTCCAGAATGAGGACAGCATCTCAGAACTGTACAGATGTCTACATGCTCCAGGATGAGGACAGCGTCTCAGAACTGCACAGATGTCTGCATGCTCCAGGATGAGGACAGCGTCTCAGAACTGCACAGATGTCTGCATGCTCCAGGATGAGGACAGCGTCTCAGAACTGCACAGCTGTCTGCATGCTCCAGGATGAGGACAGCGTCTCAGAACTGCACAGATGTCTGCATGCTCCAGGATGAGGACAGCGTCTCAGAACTGCACAGATGTCTGCATGCTCCAGGATGAGGACAGCATCTCACAACTGCACAGATGTCTACATGCTCCAGGATGAGGACAGCGTCTCAGTAACTGCACAGATGTCTGCATGCTCCAGGATGAGGACAGCGTCTCAGTAACTGCACAGATGTCTGCATGCTCCAGGATGAGGACAGCTTCTTCTTTAAGCTCCTGGCATTGAACAGTAACACCTTAAGGTTTCCTTGGGTTGCCTTTGTTATACTGGAAGTTTGGCAATTTTGCATTACCTTAAAAAGGCTCTGCAGGGGAGGATAAAGTTTTAGCCAATACTCAGAAGCCTAGAGGTGACAGGTGCAGGCCACCACTAGCAAAGCAACATGATTTGTTAGCTATATCCTCCCATGCTGTCAGTTATTGCATCCCCTTAGAATGACACGGAAACTAAGCCAATTATTAAGGTTGTGTAGGTGTGTATGACACCATGTGTGCTTCTCCCCTATTGAAGCAGCTATTTTGACATAGTGAGGTGCCAAGCTCATCTTTATTACTGGAAGATGAATGCAAACACCTGACACAGGGACAGAACCCACAGCCTTCTGATTTTCTAGGCATGTAAAGTGAGTCAGTTTCTTGCTGCTTCATTAACATTGCTACAATGCATAAGTGATACATGTGGTATCCTAAGGTAGGAAACAGCAGTTGGTGTACGTGTACAAATATATAATTTGCCTTTACAGAAAGATATTAGTTATTTATTTTTTTATTTATTTATTGTCATTTGGTAACTGAGTTGGCCCAACTGTGCCAAAGGCCCATTTTCAGTGGAGACCCGAGAAGAAAAGCTCCAAATACAATTACAGTCATTCCAGAATACAAAAAACTAAAAAATTACAATAGATATGTTGACAAGAACATTTTATATAAAATGAAATCAACAAAAATATATGCTTATGTACAAGCTTCAAGAAATGCAATACAATAACAGCAGTGAGCTGCTGTGAGTCATCTGTGCACAAGTTTTATGTTGTGGACAGCTGAGGTTTTAGAGTTTGTCAGCGGAACATGATGACCGTGAAATTTCATATTAGCATTCCTTCTAATAATACAAGGAGGGTATCACCTATAGTCTTCACAATGTCATTGTTACTCTCAAGAATCTTCAAATTGTTAAAAATAATGTTCTTGATGAAAAAAGTGCTGACAATGTAAGTCAAAAGGCAAGTACATTATGAACATTATTTCCAACAACTGGAGAATTCCTGCCAATAAAAATGGCATTGAAAAAAAGACACAGATAAGATTCTCCCTTTCATTACCGAATGAAGTAATAACACCTGTCTCAAACTAATAAAGTTTAATGCTGTAAATCTACAACCACTTATAGCTGTGGCTTTTGTTCTTACTCTAGGCTTGTTCATGAGGGATTGCATTTTATTTGGCACATTTGGAAAGAAGTTATGGCAGGAATAAAGTCTTTACTTGTAATAATAGTGTAGATACATTTATGTTGCTGTGTGTTTTGGGCTGTGGCAGCTTCTATGTGGGTAAGGCCACGTGAAGGTTGTAACAGCCTATTTATGAACTGCGGTATGCCATCTGCAATACAGATAAAAATAAAGCAAGTAGAGTGTAGCATCGTCACAATATAAGAAATGTACTTATTGTGTTCTGGATACTTGTTAGAATACTGAGTGTAATGATTTCAATAACATCCTGGACAAGAAGGAATCAGAGCAAGAGGGTCAAACTGTCCTGGATTTAAGTCACCCCCCTCATCTGAACAAGTATACCAATATAAAATGTCTTTTTTAAGCTTATATCCTTTAAGTAAACTTCATTTCATGGTTATAATAATGCCCCTCATGAGAACTGCAACAGCCATACAGAATATTATATTCATAAAGGAGCAGAAAGTATTCTACGAACTAAGCCAACATAAGAATGGAGAAGGGAGATTTTGATGATAGGGATGACTGCAATTAGGTGTACACAGAATAGGCAAGAGGGGGCAGGAATTTATTGGAAAAAAATGATAAAGCAATCAAGGTATTGATAAAGATAACCAGAGAGTGAAAGGTAATAGAATGGGAAGAAGTCAAGAAGACATTTGTACTGCGAGAAAGAGACAGGGGAATCCTAAGTAAAAGACCTGCTCTGGTAGAGTTTTTAGCCGAATATAAAACAGAAGCTGCTATTAAAAATGGATAATTAGTAAGGCATATTAAAACATTGCACAATAGTTATAGGAATCGATCAAAGGAGGTTAAAAAAGACCGAGAAGAGCGACTGTATAAGCAATTCAAAAGGAAACTGTAGAAGGACACATGTATGGCTCCCAAAATATGCAACAAAGTCTAAAGATTTAGGACTTTGCTTGGAAATGTTTGCACATGTATATTTATACCCCAAGCAGAGTCCAAAGAAGTTTTCCTCAGGTAGATGCCAAAACGCTGGAGGTGCGATGACGAGGAAACAGGCAACTGGGAGCACGTGTTTTTGAGGGGTACAATGAGTTAGCAGACTTTAAAAATTCCCTACAGAGTACTCTGTCAGAAATATTGGGTGGCAAATGGCTGCAATTAAGGAAATGTTTTTTTTGTTGGGATACAGGATTCGAATCACCTAGACATAGTAAGGCCTTCTTAAGTTTAATTTTGGTGGCTGCCAAAAAAAGCAGTTACTACAAAATGGAAATCAGAGACCAAACCAACTGTATTTGAAGTATTAAATATTCCAACAGTGATAAAAGAACTGGAAGTGGGATATATAGAAAATGATAGGAGAAAATTACATACAAAAATGGAACTTGTGGGAACAATACATGCAGAATAATATTTTGGAGGAGAAGTGAAGTTTAAGGGAAGGCAGGAATTGAGCGATTTATGTAATATTGAATTTATAAAAACTGTACAGAAGAATACATGTGATGTATAATATCTGTAACTGGGAACATTTGTTTTCTTTTATCTAAATCACTGTTTGCCTATGTCTTAAGTGATAATTCAATAAAGGTGTTACAAAATATTAATTCCCATCATTGTTTTAGCAATAAAGCATATTTATAACTTGATAAATAAGAACAAATGAGTGCACCATAGGCTGTAGCATCAGCTTCAATAAATCCAATGAGGTCTTCTGTCCATTCAGTCTGATGAAGCGTTATATGATAACGCGAAAGCGCTTACACATTGCTGCAGTTTGTTCATTCGTTTATTTTCTATATTAAACGTGAGTTTCATCTCATAAGAAGACCTCATTGGATTTATTGAAGCTGATGCTACAGCCTATGGTGCACTCATTTGTTCTTATTTATCATATTTTGCTTAATTTGAGTGCTTCGCTTGGTGGTGCTGCTTTTTTCTCTTAATATTTATAACTTGTATCATTTTTACATTTTTTTATTTATTTATCCATGTATAGCATCACGTGTACTTATTTAACTGACTTATCAACAATCATACTGCCATTTCTGGTTGCATAGGGATTTTTCTCATTGACAGTTTTAGAACTTTATGTGAAAAGCTGTAATTTTTTTTTTTCTTTTTTATAATTGAAGGTCTACTTAATGGCTTTTACTTTAGTTTCGATTGTTCTCACAAGCCTCTGATTCTGCAGAAAAACAAAAGTACTCAACCATGTTTTAAGTTTCCTTCAGTATTCCATCAGATATGCTCTTTGTGTTATGGATATTTTTGCACACGTCAGAGATGCTAGGTAGTGACTACTTGTAAAAAAAAAACTTTCGCACTGCTAGCTGTTTCTACTACCATTAGCACTAGAACTGCCGCTAACTATTGACTACTATCTTTTATTACCATTTTAGTAATTACAAAAAGACAAACAGGCAGGATTTATAGACATGAGCTCACTGACTGAGAGCAGCAGTCTGTCTCTGATCTCATCTACAGTCCAATAAAACAGGTCTCTTTGCTGTACCTACTCCATAAAGTCCAGTGAATATTCCAAGTAAAAGGGACAGACTTAATGGAATAACTGCTGAGATGATGTTTAAAGAAAATATCATTTTACTTTAGAAACAAAAAAGGAATTTCAGGTATGAGTCAATGTCACCCCCTGTACACCTTACTAATGGATACTATTCCCAACCTTGTCCCTGCCCCAACTCCACCTCTATACCTTACGTTATAAAAACTCTTTCCATAATACTGCCACTAAACAAGACACCTAGTCACACACACTCACAAGCATGCACACACACACACACACACACACACACACACACACACACACACACACACACACACACACACAAAAAAAACAAACATGCACAAAAATAACTATACTTTTTCCTAGCCTTTAATCTAACTCTAACCTCCAAACACTTGTGCACAGACACATACAAACACATGCATACGCACACACACACACACACACACACACATGCATGTGCTCATGAGCATTTGCATATCTTAATGTCAACACTTTTGGTATATCCAAAACGTTTGCTGTTAGAGTCTAAAACAAATACTTACCTTCTGTTATTAAACTTCCTCCTTTTGACACCACACACTTCAACAAGCTTTCATTTGAGTAAATAAATTTCTACACACTGCACTCTGTCAACCAAATTAATAGTCAATAAAGTGACAGTGATACAAACACACACACACATATATATATATATATATATATATATATATATATATGTATATATTTATACACACAAACAATTTTTTAACCAGCAAAAAAATAAGAAAATATTTGCACCATAGAGGTAAACCAGAACACTCTGACAAAAAATGCACAAATACTCAGAGAATATACAATTTCCACACAGACAGTGACCAGAGGTGATAGATGAATCCCCAGGCCATGAAGCTTTTTTTTTATTTTTCTTTGTTTTTTTTTGTGCCTTACCACACAGATCCTTAATATGTCTCAGACTGGATCCCAGGATGTGTTGTAGTATGACAGCATGATGTAGCCTACAGTACAGCCTAGGATGTGCCCTATTACTGTGTCCAGGATGCATCCCAATGTGAATGTGCCATATCACGGGAGATAATGTATCGTAGCAGGAAATCAGTTACAACTGTCAACATCGGGCATGAGAAACTATTTTAACTTACTTTATCACTTCCTTACATCCAACAGAGAATAACAATTTGTATTGAAGAGAAGGCGGTGAGTGCTGCCATTTACTAAAGCAAAAGAGCAGAGTGAATTAGTCTGCAGCAGAGACTTCTCTAGGCAGAGAATTGATTTTTATGAGAAATCCCAGAATACTGCAACATTCAGTTAGTTAATTTTTCTTCAGGGTTGACAGTTTGTATTCCAGCAAACTCTCCTGAGCTCCATGAGCTCTATCACCAACAAATCAGACATTCTTTGGGAGAGGTGAGAGCAAGGTACGTGAACTGCATCCAAGATACCCAGGGCTGCTCTTGGGAAAACACAAGGGCATTAAAAATAAGGAAAGTAAGCAAATAAGACAGCAAGAAGGAATATACAAAAATAACTAAAGAATATGTATTGGAATTATTTGTTAAAAGACAAGAGAATTAAAAAATAAGGAAAGTAAGCAAATAAGACAGCAAGAAGGAATATACAAAAATAATTAAAGAATATGTATTGGAATTATTTTTTTAAAGAGAAGAAAACACAGAACAAATTTATAAAGGTGAAAATTAAATAAGGAATATAATGAGGATTTAGAACAAAAAAAAAAATCTATGAAAGAATTGAATGAAATTCTAAATGATATTAACATGAATTCTGCAACAGGACTGGATGGAATTGAATATGGTATGTATAAAGAAATGAAAGAGTGGCAAGAAATCATTTTTATAGAAGTTTTGAATGAATGGTTAGAAACTAGAATTAAACAGAAAGACAAAAAATGTACAAGCAAAGGTTATGATAGGGGATATAAATAAAGCCTATGATAATATTCAATATAAATCATGGGGAATTTTACAGGAATATAATGTAAGCAAAAAAATTACAAGTAATAAACCTGTTTATGAAAGGAACTATGTGAAACTAAATGTAAATAGATGGACAGGGAAGGAATAAAATAGAATGTGGAAAAAGCAGGGCTGCCCAGCTAGTAGTGTAATTTTCTCATTACTTATGAATGTAAAAGTGAAGGAAATTAATGAAATGTCAAGTAGTGGTGGATACAAAATGATGAAGGAAGTACAATTGCCAATAATGTATAACTATGCGGATGATGTTGTATTAATTGTTAAAAATAAAGTATGGGTGGAAAAAGTAAATGACAAATTAAGTATAAATTTAAATTAATGGTTTATGTATAAATAAGGAGAAAAATAAAGGATTTGGTTTTGAAGTTATGGTAGGAGGTGCTGAGTTCAATGAAAAAATATATAGATCTATTAGAAAAACATTTGGAAGGAATGAATACAGGCAACAACAATGGGATAATGTACTCAAAGAAGTAAAGGCTGTGACTACTTTTTTGGAAATCATATAGATTTTCACATAGAAAAAAAGCACACTTGTTGAATACTATGGCAATAGGAAAAATTGCTTATGTTGCTAACATCTATATGATTCCTATTAAGTATGAAAAGGAACTAATGATTATATTTTATTTTATATGGGGCTCTAGACTGAATCTAGTCAAGAGAGGGATTCTGTATATGAAAGAAGAGGAATGACATTTAGGTTTAATAAAACCAATAGTACATGCAGCATCTTTAATTTTATATAAGGTAGTAAAAGGAATTGTGAAGGAAAATAAAAACTTGATAGAAATGATGCTATATTATAAATACAGAAAATTGTGGGAAGGAATGGAAGTTAAATAACAAAGCAAAAGCGCTGTGAATGAAGAAATGAAAGCGTACCAAAACAAAATTGTGTTATGGAAAATAAAAACAGATTATATGTGAGAAAAATAGAAAGGAATAAGTATTATGAAAGCATTTTATTGTACTGATCCATGGAAAGATTTAGACATAAACAAGAAAAAAGTCATAATGATGAGATATAATAACTATAGAAAGATTATTGAATGTAATGATTTTTATGGAGATTGTCTATTAGAAAACTGCCGGTTAAGGCAAATATGCCATAAAAAAAAAAAAAGCAAGATAGACTACGTAATAAATGTGAGGAGTTTGAGAATACTGAGCATATGTTTTTAAAATGTGTGTTAATAATTTGTGGAAAGAAATATCTAATGATAAGAGGGTGAAAAATTTGTTAAAATTTGACCAAATAAATATGGACATAATAGAATTTGGTTATTATGGTGCACAAAGACAGGAAGAAGTGAAGAATATGGGCAGAGTAATACTGTATGTTTCATGGGCTATATGGAATTAGAGACTAAATGAAATTAAATACAGTAGAAAATGGACATTGACAAAGATTTTGGAAAAAAAAATGTTTTGATTGTGGATAAAAGAGGGGGGTGGATGCTTAAATTGAGGCTTATAATGTATGGATATTTGTAAATAATGTAAATATGTAAATAATATGTAATGTATATATCAATAAAAAAACCTAGTCTTTGGTGTATGAGAGCACAGACAGATGCAAAACTTCCTGCTTCAGGTCTGAGTAGAAAGGTGGCTTGGAGAAGCAGGGAGCAGTATGGAGACATATGGCTGACATGATAATCTTCTGGAGATTATGGAAAGTATTGATAGAATAAGGCAGAAGGCAGTTGAACCTTTGCAAGAGAGTTGTTGACTGCAGGATATATTAATGGATGAGACACAAGAAAAAAGTAACAAGAGGGTGGATAAACAGAAGGAAGTGTTAGTAAAGGAAGTCAAACTTTCATAAGATAAGGAGATGGTGTTTCAATTAAAGTTATTCAGGGAAGAGGATGTTAGGAGGGTTGCAGGATGTCTAATCAAAAGATTTAATTGAGCAAAGCGAGCCAAAGAGTCGAAAGCTGTGTCATGGGGTGAGATAATGGAGAAAGAAGAAGAAGTGGAAGACATAAGAAAAGAAGTCATATGCACAAACTGTTAAAGAAGGTGTAAAAAAGGAAGAAAAGAAAATGAAGATGAAAAGATAAGCAGTAAGAAAGAAAGGGAACTTGAGCTGTATGAAATATGGGACAATGTTATTACACCGCTGAGTATTTCACCCAGAGGGGTAAGAGCATTTATTCATATTAATAAAGACTCACTTGTGACATTTTCTTTGAAACTGGACAGGGTATGGAAAAAATTCTAGAACAATATGAAAAGGAAAAAAGATGATAATCCTTGGAATTTATATGTTGTAGACGTATTTAATAGAGAGGCGTAGTGAAGTAGAAAAAGAGATTTTGAGAGATTATTTGAAAACTGTGTGCAAAGCTGTTATGGGTATTACAAAAAATATGAAAATAAAGGTCTATGGACTGGGGGTTGGGAATGTGGTAGTGCTTTGCAAATGAAAAATAAAAGGCTAATACATGTACCTAATATAATTAGAGGGTTTGTGAAACAGTGGAGTCAACCAAAGTCATGCTTTGTGTGGTAATTATGATCATTTAATTAGTAATGTTGATAAAAGGAAGTGTTTTATTTGTGGAAAAATAGGTCATGAAGCAAAAAGGCATGAACTGAAATGTATAAAATGTGAACAAATGGGGCAATCATGGATGGAGTATAAGGTAAATGGAATGGAAATAGGGGAAGGAAAAGGAAACAAAGTGAAAAAAAATGTC
The DNA here is from genome assembly GCF_019279795.1 of Protopterus annectens. Classification (NCBI taxonomy): domain Eukaryota; kingdom Metazoa; phylum Chordata; order Ceratodontiformes; family Protopteridae; genus Protopterus; species Protopterus annectens. The sequence goes on from NC_056742.1 coordinate 441,899,194, forward strand.
ATAGAGCATAATACAGAAATGGGACAGGGCAAAAAGAAAAAGAAAGATAACAGTAAAAGTCAAAGAATTAAGAAAAAATGAGGGATATGAAAAGTAAGTTAAAAAAGGGAGATGAAATTAGTAATTTGAGTGAAGAGGGCGTGCAAAGTGGGTACTAATTAAAAGTAAAAGAAATTCAGTTGGAAAAAGAGTCAAGGACAGAAAATATAAATTTAGAAATATGGGTTTGGAAGACAATAAAAAGGAAAAGAATGGGAATAATAAATATTTCTCAGAAAGTGAAAATCTTAGCTATAAATGTGAATAGTATAAAGAATGCTAAAAGAAGGTTATGCCTGCTGGAATGGTGTGGATTGCTTGGTATGGATAATATAATATTATTAGATATGAGAATTTTAAAAGAGGGAGAAAGGAGACAAGTGAACGAATTATGGGAAGGTAAAGTTAAATGGAATATAGGAGAAGATAAGTGTTCAGGTATAAACATTTTACGTAATAAATCAGTAGAAATTATGGATTATACACTAGTGATATTAGAAAGAATGACAATACTAGATGTAATATGGAAGAACCAAGTATATAAAATTAGTGCAATATATGCATATGTTTTACAGAAACAAAGGGAGATAATGTTTAGTAAGATTCTTAGTTATGTTAGTGTTAACATGCAAATAGCATTGGTAGGAGATTTTAATTGTAATTTAAGACAAACGGGAAAAGGAGAAGGAGGAGCAGATGTGAAGGTAATTTCAGAGACATTAAAAAGTGGAAAGTTGTATTTATGGGATAATAAACAATGGACATTTATAAGAGGCAATTTGAGAACAGAAATTGATTATTTTTATGATTTCAGAGAATTTAAAAATTATGTACAAGGGGATAAAAATAACAGGGTTTTCGGATCATGTAGCAATTTGGATAAAGATACAAGAAAAAGGGGGATATGTAAAGATAGGTAGTGGTATCAAAAGAATAAATGAAACAGAATTAAATCAAAAAGGAAGAAAAATGATTATACAATTATGGGTAGACCATATAGATAAAAGAATGACTGGACAGGTTGCTGGGTAAGTTTGAAAGAAAAATATAAAAAAGAGGTTTTAGAATGGCAAAAGGTAAAATGATCACAAGATAAGAACAATTATAATGACCTTAGGTATCACGTGTTTAAAGACATAATAAGTAATAGAGAAGGATTCATAGAAAAAGAATACAAGATGTATGAAATGAATCAAGAAGCAATTAAAACATATTATTTAAACAAAGGTATTATTACAAGGAAAAAATAAGTGGCACCTTACCTAAATAAATTGGTAAAAGAACATAGGAGACTAATAAGAGAATTAAGAAATGAAGATGGAACGATTGTGAATATGCTAAAAGAAATAATGAATGCAATGTAATAAAAAAACATATTATGAAATCATTTTAATAGAAAAAAGGTTTCAATGGAAGAAGTATTGAATGTTTTGAAGACAGTAAATGTAGAATCGGCTAAAGGACTGGATGGGACTGAATATTTAATGTATAAAGATATGTTAGAATGATGAAACATATTTTTAGAGGTATTAAATGAATGGTTAAAAAAGGAATTTAAGACAAAAGTATAAGTATGGGAGTGATAAAATTTATATGAGAAAAAAAGGAGAAAAATAGTTATTAAAAATTGGAGACCAATGGTGGTGAATAATGTAGATTATAAGATATTCCTAGAAAGCAAAGTAAATACGTTACTGAATGAGACAGTATTTGGGATAAAACAAAAAGGGAATCAGTAACTTTTGATGATAATAAAAGAAGTGGTAGATGATTTGATAAACAGAAATGCAGACCTTAGAAGTCTGACAGGAGATTTGAGCAAAGCATTTGATAAGATAAAGATGAAATGTTAAGGGAAGTTTTAAAAGAATATAACATGAGAAAATATTTAGTATATTTGCTTCAGTGTATAATAAGAATAAAGTGAGAGTAATCATAAATGGGTGGTTACATGAGGGGGATGGAAATAAGAAGTGGTATAAGACAGGGCTGTGCAGCAAGTAGTAGTTTATTTGCTTTAATCATGAATGCAGTTGTTAATGAAACAAGGTTAACATTGAGGAGAGCTGAACAGTGGACAGTAGAAGGAATTCAAGAGCCAGTAATGTTTTCTTTTGCAGATGATATAGTATTAATTACAAAAAATGAAGAACAGATGAAAATAGCTATTGGAAATCTTATTGAAGAATTAAAGGTGATTGGTTTAAATATTAATAAGGAAAATAGTAAAGGACTAGGATCTCTAGATAAAGTAGCAGGCATTCATTTTAATAAAGAAGAGGTAGAAATTTTGAGCATAAAATGTGGTAAGGAACAGCAGAAATTTATACAATGGAAGAATATGATTGATAAGATAAGAAACATCTGTATGTTTTGGAGAATGTATAAACTGATGTTTAGAAAAAAACAGATTTAATTTATTCGATTACATTGGTTAAAATAGCATATTTAGCAAGTGTTTTTATAATACCAAGAGAGTATGAGAAAGATTTAATGTTTAATGTTGGTAGTGTTTTCATTTAAATGGGGATTGAGATTAAGTCTAGTTTAAAGAGGAATACTGTATGTTAAAACATGAAGGAGGGCTGGGGTTAATTCATCCAATTGTGAATCTAGTATAACTGAATTTATATAAAGTTTTGACATGATTAATGGGAAAATATGATAGACTGATCTTCTTTTTCTTTCAGCTGTTCCTGTTAGGGGTTGCTTCACCACAGTAGATCATCTGTTTCCATTTTTTCCTGTCCTCTGCATCTTGCATCAAACCATCCACCTGCATGTCGTCTCTCACCACATCCATAAACCTTATCTTAGGCCTTCCTCTTTTCCTCTTACCTGGCAGCTCCATCCTTAGCATCCTTTTCCCAATATACCCAGCATTCTTCCTTAGCACATGTCCAAATCCACACAATCTTGCCTCTCTGGCTTGGTCTCCAAACCATCCAACCTGAGCTGACCCTCTAATATACTCATTCCTAATCCTGTCCATCCTTGTCACTAATCATCATCGCGCCCACAGCACTGGGAGTTTTGCGAACTGGCATGTCAAAAAAATCCAAGAACTCAGAAAAGTGTAATAACACAGGAAAATGGGTGTCAGTGTGAACCAATACATCAGAAAAGTCCAAGCAGTTAGAGAAACAAAGTAACAGCCCAGTGACTGCCATAACCTGCTCTCTCTGGTATATTCAGCCTCAAGTCAATCAGCTCAATAAATCTTTAATACCATCTGTGTCCATACAGATTGCTCCAAAGCAGTCTCGTTTTTGCACCTATAGGTTCAAAGTTGAATACTAGGCTAACTATTTAATACTAGGTTTACTATCAAAATGTGGAAAATCAAAATATTTTTCTACATTTTGATTGATTTCTATCTCGAATATGGTAATACCTAATTACCAAAATGTCAGAAATGGTAACCATGGAATCGACATTCAAACACCTGAAGTTTCAATGTCGAAGGTCCATGTTACTGGTAATGTTTTGCAGGGAGGCAAGCTCCTCTGCACCCCCACACCCCCTGCAAAGGGGATGACCAACTCTAAGACTGCACTACAGTGAGGAAAAGGGAACATTTCCTGTTCCACAATCTCAGTTCAACACATCAACTTCATATTCTGTTGATAATATCCAGCCATATATATTCAGTTCAACATTACAGGTGTTGGTAGAACACATATTCGACCAAACTATTTTCGCAGAACACAGTTTCCACATTTTGATGGTAAACCTAGGCTAACTACCCTGAAAGGTCATTTTAAGCCTAGCTAATAACCCAAGATTAGAATCAAACCTTGAACTTCATGTTTATGAGGTGAAGACCTTAACCATTATGCCTAACTCACCTATGGCTTTTATTATTCCTCCCATTTACCTCCAGGATGAAAACACACATGGATTTACATTTCTCATATACTCTATCTCTAGTACTTCTCAAAATGATTACAAAGGCAACTCCTTTCACTTAGCCTTTGTTTTCCACTTTTTCTCAATGTCAAAATACCCTCCATGCAGGAGACCTTCCACCCAGCTGGAAAAGGCAGTCTATATTTTATTTTATTTGCCATGCACTCTGTAATGCTATCCATGAGTTGCGATACCTGCTTAAATGTTTTATCTGAATAATGATGCTGTGCATCCACCATTGCAAATTTCCAAATTTCCTTCCAGGTCACACGACTGTTGAAGTACTTATTCCTACACAGACTTTACCAAAATCACCCTGCATTATCAGCCCTGCACATAAAGCTCTGACTACAGCCCAGGCAATCTGAGTTCAGGTAGTAGCACATGTACGTGAGGGGTTTTGTGGCAGTGGATGAGATGGATCAGCTGACACTGGCTCATGCATTCTGAATGAAGGGAGGCTGCCTGGCCTGCCAGATTGATGACAACTAAAGCTGGGTAGGCGATCACCTGCAGAAGAGACTACTCAAGCTGAACTGCTAGCGACGTTGCACATGGCTGAGCTAGGTGAAATTCATACCAGGCTAAGGACCACAAAGGCCTTTATAAGCCTAGTCTTGCAGCCCAAAAGTGTCCTACCAATTTTTTTTTTATCTGAGACATTTATATGGTGGGTATATGCTAGTTGGGACATGATTTATTGACTGCATCTGTCCATCAGAAACATGGGCACCAGACCAGGTGTGAATTTCTGATTTCTCATCCACTGTTCCAGGTTACACTTGACTAGATTTACATGGATAGGAAACATTTTCCATAGAATTAGCATTTTCTGAGATACCTATCTGTCTTGCCAACATGTCCTATTTATGTTACAAGCAAAACTCAGGTCCCTAAATCTAGTAGTTCTAATGCTGTTAATTTTGCAGATGTGCAAAAGGTTCATCATAGCTGGGTTCTGGGATGCCTTGTATGCCAGATATAGGTTGCCTCTCAGCAGTTTGAAAGAAACAGACTATAGAGACAGGGATTTGGACCAATCCACATAGGACATTGTGTTTATACTCTGTATTCGTTTGTAAGGTACCTTTGCAGACATTCCAGTTGCTGCATTTGTCTGGTCAGATAAATACAGAAAGAGGCATTATACTCAATCATGGGTCTGATGAGGGCCGAATACAATGGCATGATGACCTCCCTGGACCTGAACACCATGGTCCTATTTATAAGTTGAATGACATAGAACAATTTCATTACTACCATGGACACATGAAAGTCAAAGGCAAGGTTACTATCTACATGAGTATCCAAAGCCCTGACTACCAGGTCAATTCTTAGGGATATTTTGTTGATGACATAATTTCCTGGGCTGGCTGATTTCCCAAAATGTACTATTATGCATTCCTTGCCATTGAGTTTTAAGCTGCGGCTTTGGCATCAGTTATTGTCTTAGAACCTCTTGTAAGACATTAGTGTTGAGGAGATTCTATGACTGCTCCTAATCCTAACTTGTAATCATTTGCAAACTCAGTCAGAGAGAGGCCTTTAACATTGGTCTTGACTTCTGAGAAGTATATGCCTAAGAGAAGCGGGTCCAGCACGAAGCTCTGAGGGACTCCACTGGTGACTGGGTCTCTTTGTGGAGATTGTGTCACCAATTCCAAGTTCCTGGGTCCTATCTTGGAGCCAGCTGTCTATCTAGCATGTTATATAGGGATTATGCCCAATTCCGTAAGTTAGTTTACAGTGTCTGAGTGGACTATTGTGCCAAATGCCTTAGCCAGGTTGAGGTAGGCAGTGTGAACCATTTTGCCCTCATCCATTGCCTTGGTGACCTTCTCAAAGAAGTCCACCGGGTTTAGTAGGCTTGACTTCCCTTGACAAAACCAAACTGGGTTGGGTCCAGTTGTCTTAAGGTTTCCTATGTTTCTATTGATCTTTTCCATGATAAGTCATTCCATGGTTTTGCATGAGACCTTGAGACTAATGAGTCTATAGTTGTTGGGGTCTGTTGATGGTCCAACCTTACGAAAATGAACAACAGTTGCAGTCCTCCATTGTCATGGCACAAAGCTTGTTCAAAGACTATAGTTAAACACTGACTCCAGTGACCCTGACAGATGTTATTTTAGGCTATTCAGGAGGCATCCAGGGATATTCTCAGGTCCCATTGAGAGTGTGTTCTTGGTCTCAGCAAGCAGAGGCAGGACCCTCTCCCTATTTATAGTTGGTGGAGTTGTGTTTGAAGGTATTTTCTTGGGGTGAGTGGGGTGTAAAGTTGGAACTGAATTTGTCAGCTAGCAGATTCACTATAGCAGTTGACTCAGTGGATGTAGCACCAGTAATCACCAGTTTGGAACACTGTTGTGCTCTGCCCTTGAGGTTTCTGACATAACTGAAGAAGGCCTTGTAGATGTCTTTTGCCTGTGAGGCTACCTTGACCTCCTCCATTTAATTTGATGAGTGAGTTCTTATCTTTTTGGGAGTTACACTTCCTGATTTTAGCCATGATTTTTTTTTTGTTTTATAACCTGTTTAATTTAAGATTCACCAGGGTGGTTTGTTTAGAGTTAGTTTTGGGCTTACTTCTGGTAGGTACAGTAGCCTCTAAGCAGCCATTGATATGGTTGTACAGTTTCCATGAACAGTTTCATGTAGGTTTCTGTGTTTGGGTTTGGAGGGTCTTTAATTTTAACAAACTATCACTTAATGAAAGGTAGTTTGCTTTGGAAAAGTTCCTGTTTACTGGTGTCACCATACTGATTTTTATTTCAAAGGAGGCAGAGTTGTGACCAGACCTTACCAGGGAGGAAGCAGCTGGGAAGGGGTTGCAGCATTCTCCCATATTTGTGAGTACCAGGTCTAATATATTAGAACCTCCAGTGGGCACATCCACTATCTGGTCAAGGGTGTTTGTGTTTACAAAGTTAAGAAATCTCTGTGCCTGCAAATCTGAGGCCCTGAAGATTTACAGTCTACAGAAGGATAGTTAAAGTTCCCATGAGTAAGGCGTTTGGTTGAATGGTGAGTGACTCAATCAGGTTTAAGTATGTGGCATGTTGTTTGTGGGACACAGAGGGTGACCTATAGCTTGCTAGGATATGGTATGGGACTTTGTCTATAGTAATTTGCATGTGAAGAAACTCCAGTGCATCATCCTGTTTAAAAAACCTAAAAACATGTTTATTGTTGATGTAGATAAAGACACCTCCACCTCTAGTCACTGTCTATGTAGTTGATAGTCTAAATGTGTGGAAAGCACTGAAACCTTGCACTGCCGGAGTAGTTTCTGTGGCTTTAAACCATGTCTCAGTAACTGCACAGATGTCTACATGCTCCAGGATGAGGACAGCATCTCAGAACTGCACAGATGTCTGCATGCTCCAGGATGAGGACAGCATCTCAGAACTGCACAGATGTCTACATGCTCCAGGATGAGGACAGCGTCTCAGAACTGCACAGATGTCTACATGCTCCAGGATGAGGACAGCGTCTCAGAACTGCACAGATGTCTGCATGCTCCAGGATGAGGACAGCATCTCAGAGCTGCACAGATGTCTGCATGCTCCAGGAGGAGGACAGCGTCTCAGAACTGCACAGATGTCTGCATGCTCCAGGAGGAGGACAGCGTCTCAGAACTGCACAGATGTCTGCATGCTCCAGGATGAGGACAGCGTCTCAGAACTGCACAGATGTCTGCATGCTCCAGGATGAGGACAGCGTCTCAGAACTGCACAGATGTCTGCATGCTCCAGGATGAGGACAGCGTCTCAGAACTGCACAGATGTCTGCATGCTCCAGGATGAGGACAGCGTCTCAGAACTGCACAGATGTCTGCATGCTCCAGGATGAGGACAGCGTCTCAGAACTGCACAGATGTCTGCATGCTCCAGGATGAGGACAGCGTCTCAGAACTGCACAGATGTCTGCATGCTCCAGGATGAGGACAGCGTCTCAGAACTGCACAGATGTCTGCATGCTCCAGGATGAGGACAGCGTCTCAGAACTGCACAGATGTCTGCATGCTCCAGGATGAGGACAGCGTCTCAGAACTGCACAGATGTCTGCATGCTCCAGGATGAGGACAGCGTCTCAGAACTGCAGATGTCTGCATGCTCCAGGATGAGGACAGCATCTCAGAACTGCACAGATGTCTGCATGCTCCAGGATGAGGAGAGCGTCTCAGAACTGCACAGATGTCTGCATGCTCCAGGATGAGGACAGCATCTCAGAACTGCACATATGTCTGCATGCTCCAGGATGAGGAGAGCTTCTCAGAACTGCACAGATGTCTGCATGCTCCAGGATGAGGAGAGCGTCTCAGAACTGCACAGATGTCTACATGCTCCAGGATGAGGAGAGCGTCTCAGAACTGCACAGATGTCTGCATGCTCCAGGATGAGGAGAGCGTCTCAGAACTGCACAGATATCTGCATGCTCCAGGATGAGGACAGCATCTAAGAACTGCACAGATGTCTGCATGCTCCAGGATGAGGAGAGCGTCTCAGAACTGCACAGATGTCTGCATGCTCCAGGATGAGGACAGCGTCTCAGAACTGCACAGATGTCTGCATGCTCCAGGATGAGGACAGCGTCTCAGAACTGCACAGATGTCTACATGCTCCAGGATGAGGACAGCGTCTCAGAACTGCACAGATGTCTGCATGCTCCAGGATGAGGACAGCGTCTCAGAACTGCACAGATGTCTGCATGCTCCAGGATGAGGACAGCGTCTCAGAACTGCACAGATGTCTGCATGCTCCAGGATGAGGACAGCGTCTCAGAACTGCACAGATGTCTGCATGCTCCAGGATGAGGACAGCGTCTCAGAACTGCACAGATGTCTGCATGCTCCAGGATGAGGACAGCGTCTCAGAACTGCACAGATGTCTGCATGCTCCAGGATGAGGACAGCGTCTCAGAACTGCACAGATGTCTGCATGCTCCAGGATGAGGACAGCGTCTCAGAACTGCACAGATGTCTGCATGCTCCAGGATGAGGACAGCGTCTCAGAACTGCACAGATGTCTGCATCCTCCAGGATGAGGACAGCGTCTCAGAATTGCACAGATGTCTGCATGCTCCAGGGTGAGGACAGCGTCTCAGAACTGCACAGATGTCTGCATGCTCCAGGATGAGGACAGTGTCTCAGAACTGCACAGATTTCTGCATGCTCCAGGATGAGGACAGCGTCTCAGAACTGCACAGATGTCTGCATGCTCCAGGATGAGGACAGCGTCTCAGAACTGCACAGATGTCTGCATGCTCCAGGATGAGGACAGCATCTCAGTAACTGCAGAGATGTCTGCATGCTCCAGGATGAGGACAGTGTCTCAGAACTGCAGAGATGTCTGCATGCTCCAGGATGAGGACAGCGTCTCAGAACTGCACATATGTCTGCATGCTCCAGGATGAGGACAGCGTCTCAGAACTGCATAGATGTCTGCATGCTCCAGGATGAGGACAGCGTCTCAGAACTGCACAGATGTCTGCATGCTCCAGGATGAGGACAGCGTCTCAGAACTGCACAGATGTCTACATGCTCCAGGATGAGGACAGCATCTCAGTAACTGCACAGATGTCTGCATGCTCCAGGATGAGGACAGCGTCTCAGAACTGCACAGATGTCTGCATGCTCCAGGATGAGGACAGCATCTCAGTAACTGTAAAGATGTCTGCATGCTCCAGGATGAGGACAGTGTCTCAGAACTGCACAGATGTCTGCATGCTCCAGGATGAGGACAGCGTCTCAGAACTGCACAGATGTCTGCATGCTCCAGGATGAGGACAGCTTCTCAGAACTGCACAGATGTCTACATGCTCCAGGATGAGGACAGCGTCTCAGAACTGCACAGATGTCTGCATGCTCCAGGATGAGGACAGCGTCTCAGAACTGCACAGATGTCTGCATGCTCCAGGATGAGGACAGCATCTCAGTAACTGCAGAGACTTCTGCATGCTCCAGGATGAGGACAGTGTCTCAGAACTGCACAGATGTCTGCATGCTCCAGGATTAGGACAGCATCTCAGTAACTGCAGAGATGTCTGCATGCTCCAGGATGAGGACAGCATCTCAGAACTGCAGAGATGTCTGCATGCTCCAGGATGAGGACAGCATCTCAGAACTGCACATATGTCTGCATGCTCCAGGATGAGGACAGCGTCTCAGAACTGCACAGATGTCTGCATGCTCCAGGATGAGGACAGCGTCTCAGAACTGCACAGATGTCTGCATGCTTCAGGATGAGGACAGCATCTCAGAACTGCACAGATGTCTGCATGCTCCAGGATGAGGACAGCGTCTCAGAACTGCACAGATGTCTGCATGCTCCAGGATGAGGACAGCGTCTCAGAACTGCACAGATGTCTGCATGCTCCAGGATGAGGACAGCATCTCAGTAACTGCACAGATGTCTGCATGCTCCAGGATGAGGACAGCGTCTCAGAACTGCACAGATGTCTGCATGCTCCAGGATGAGGACAGCATCTCAGTAACTGCAAAGATGTCTGCATGCTCCAGGATGAGGACTGTGTCTCAGAACTGCACAGATGTCTGCATGCTCCAGGATGAGGACAGCGTCTCAGAACTGCACAGATGTCTGCATGCTCCAGGATGAGGACAGCTTCTCAGAACTGCACAGATGTCTACATGCTCCAGAATGAGGACAGCATCTCAGAACTGCACAGATGTCTGCATGCTCCAGGATTAGGACAGCATCTCAGTAACTGCAGAGATGTCTGCATGCTCCAGGATGAGGACAGCATCTCAGAACTGCAGAGATGTCTGCATGCTCCAGGATGAGGACAGCATCTCAGAACTGCACATATGTCTGCATGCTCCAGGATGAGGACAGCGTCTCAGAACTGCACAGATGTCTGCATGCTCCAGGATGCGGACAGCGTCTCAGAACTGCACAGATGTCTGCATGCTTCAGGATGAGGACAGCGTCTCAGAACTGCACAGATGTCTGCATGCTCCAGGATGAGGACAGCGTCTCAGAACTGCACAGATGTCTGCATGCTCCAGGATGAGGACAGCGTCTCAGAACTGCACAGATGTCTGCATGCTCCAGGATGAGGACAGCATCTCAGTAACTGCACAGATGTCTGCATGCTCCAGGATGAGGACAGCGTCTCAGAACTGCACAGATGTCTGCATGCTCCAGGATGAGGACAGCATCTCAGTAACTGCAAAGATGTCTGCATGCTCCAGGATGAGGACTGTGTCTCAGAACTGCACAGATGTCTGCATGCTCCAGGATGAGGACAGCGTCTCAGAACTGCACAGATGTCTGCATGCTCCAGGATGAGGACAGCTTCTCAGAACTGCACAGATGTCTACATGCTCCAGAATGAGGACAGCATCTCAGAACTGTACAGATGTCTACATGCTCCAGGATGAGGACAGCGTCTCAGAACTGCACAGATGTCTGCATGCTCCAGGATGAGGACAGCGTCTCAGAACTGCACAGATGTCTGCATGCTCCAGGATGAGGACAGCGTCTCAGAACTGCACAGCTGTCTGCATGCTCCAGGATGAGGACAGCGTCTCAGAACTGCACAGATGTCTGCATGCTCCAGGATGAGGACAGCGTCTCAGAACTGCACAGATGTCTGCATGCTCCAGGATGAGGACAGCATCTCACAACTGCACAGATGTCTACATGCTCCAGGATGAGGACAGCGTCTCAGTAACTGCACAGATGTCTGCATGCTCCAGGATGAGGACAGCGTCTCAGTAACTGCACAGATGTCTGCATGCTCCAGGATGAGGACAGCTTCTTCTTTAAGCTCCTGGCATTGAACAGTAACACCTTAAGGTTTCCTTGGGTTGCCTTTGTTATACTGGAAGTTTGGCAATTTTGCATTACCTTAAAAAGGCTCTGCAGGGGAGGATAAAGTTTTAGCCAATACTCAGAAGCCTAGAGGTGACAGGTGCAGGCCACCACTAGCAAAGCAACATGATTTGTTAGCTATATCCTCCCATGCTGTCAGTTATTGCATCCCCTTAGAATGACACCGGAAACTAAGCCAATTATTAAGGTTGTGTAGGTGTGTATGACACCATGTGTGCTTCTCCCCTATTGAAGCAGCTATTTTGACATAGTGAGGTGCCAAGCTCATCTTTATTACTGGAAGATGAATGCAAACACCTGACACAGGGACAGAACCCACAGCCTTCTGATTTTCTAGGCATGTAAAGTGAGTCAGTTTCTTGCTGCTTCATTAACATTGCTACAATGCATAAGTGATACATGTGGTATCCTAAGGTAGGAAACAGCAGTTGGTGTACGTGTACAAATATATAATTTGCCTTTACAGAAAGATATTAGTTATTTATTTTTTTATTTATTTATTGTCATTTGGTAACTGAGTTGGTCCAACTGTGCCAAAGGCCCATTTTCAGTGGAGACCCGAGAAGAAAAGCTCCAAATACAATTACAGTCATTCCAGAATACAAAAAACTAAAAAATTACAATAGATATGTTGACAAGAACATTTTATATAAAATGAAATCAACAAAAATATATGCTTATGTACAAGCTTCAAGAAATGCAATACAATAACAGCAGTGAGCTGCTGTGAGTCATCTGTGCACAAGTTTTATGTTGTGGACAGCTGAGGTTTTAGAGTTTGTCAGCGGAACATGATGACCGTGAAATTTCATATTAGCATTCCTTCTAATAATACAAGGAGGGTATCACCTATAGTCTTCACAATGTCATTGTTACTCTCAAGAATCTTCAAATTGTTAAAAATAATGTTCTTGATGAAAAAAGTGCTGACAATGTAAGTCAAAAGGCAAGTACATTATGAACATTATTTCCAACAACTGGAGAATTCCTGCCAATAAAAATGGCATTGAAAAAAAGACACAGATAAGATTCTCCCTTTCATTACCGAATGAAGTAATAACACCTGTCTCAAACTAATAAAGTTTAATGCTGTAAATCTACAACCACTTATAGCTGTGGCTTTTGTTCTTACTCTAGGCTTGTTCATGAGGGATTGCATTTTATTTGGCACATTTGGAAAGAAGTTATGGCAGGAATAAAGTCTTTACTTGTAATAATAGTGTAGATACATTTATGTTGCTGTGTGTTTTGGGCTGTGGCAGCTTCTATGTGGGTAAGGCCACGTGAAGGTTGTAACAGCCTATTTATGAACTGCGGTATGCCATCTGCAATACAGATAAAAATAAAGCAAGTAGAGTGTAGCATCGTCACAATATAAGAAATGTACTTATTGTGTTCTGGATACTTGTTAGAATACTGAGTGTAATGATTTCAATAACATCCTGGACAAGAAGGAATCAGAGCAAGAGGGTCAAACTGTCCTGGATTTAAGTCACCCCCCTCATCTGAACAAGTATACCAATATAAAATGTCTTTTTTAAGCTTAGATCCTTTAAGTAAACTTCATTTCATGGTTATAATAATGCCCCTCATGAGAACTGCAACAGCCATACAGAATATTATATTCATAAAGGAGCAGAAAGTATTCTACGAACTAAGCCAACATAAGAATGGAGAAGGGAGATTTTGATGATAGGGATGACTGCAATTAGGTGTACACAGAATAGGCAAGAGGGGGCAGGAATTTATTGGAAAAAAATGATAAAGCAATCAAGGTATTGATAAAGATAACCAGAGAGTGAAAGGTAATAGAATGGGAAGAAGTCAAGAAG
>NC_056742.1:441917829-442042829 GCF_019279795.1 Protopterus annectens
AAAGCAAGATAGACTACATAATAAATGTGAGGAGTTTGAGAATACTGAGCATATGTTTTTAAAATGTGTGTTAATAATTTGTGGAAAGAAATATCTAATGATAAGAGGGTGAAAAATTTGTTAAAATTTGACCAAATAAATATGGACATAATAGAATTTGGTTATTATGGTGCACAAAGACAGGAAGAAGTGAAGAATATGGGCAGAGTAATACTGTATGTTTCATGGGCTATATGGAATTAGAGACTAAATGAAATTAAATACAGTAGAAAATGGACATTGACAAAGATTTTGGAAAAAAAAATGTTTTGATTGTGGATAAAAGAGGGGGGTGGATGCTTAAATTGAGGCTTATAATGTATGGATATTTGTAAATAATGTAAATATGTAAATAATATGTAATGTATATATCAATAAAAAAACCTAGTCTTTGGTGTATGAGAGCACAGACAGATGCAAAACTTCCTGCTTCAGGTCTGAGTAGAAAGGTGGCTTGGAGAAGCAGGGAGCAGTATGGAGACATATGGCTGACATGATAATCTTCTGGAGATTATGGAAAGTATTGATAGAATAAGGCAGAAGGCAGTTGAACCTTTGCAAGAGAGTTGTTGACTGCAGGATATATTAATGGATGAGACACAAGAAAAAAGTAACAAGAGGGTGGATAAACAGAAGGAAGTGTTAGTAAAGGAAGTCAAACTTTCATAAGATAAGGAGATGGTGTTTCAATTAAAGTTATTCAGGGAAGAGGATGTTAGGAGGGTTGCAGGATGTCTAATCAAAAGATTTAATTGAGCAAAGCGAGCCAAAGAGTGCGAAAGCTGTGTCATGGGGTGAGATAATGGAGAAAGAAGAAGAAGTGGAAGACATAAGAAAAGAAGTCATATGCACAAACTGTTAAAGAAGGTGTAAAAAAGGAAGAAAAGAAAATGAAGATGAAAAGATAAGCAGTAAGAAAGAAAGGGAACTTGAGCTGTATGAAATATGGGACAATGTTATTACACCGCTGAGTATTTCACCCAGAGGGGTAAGAGCATTTATTCATATTAATAAAGACTCACTTGTGACATTTTCTTTGAAACTGGACAGGGTATGGAAAAAATTCTAGAACAATATGAAAAGGAAAAAAGATGATAATCCTTGGAATTTATATGTTGTAGACGTATTTAATAGAGAGGCGTAGTGAAGTAGAAAAAGAGATTTTGAGAGATTATTTGAAAACTGTGTGCAAAGCTGTTATGGGTATTACAAAAAATATGAAAATAAAGGTCTATGGACTGGGGGTTGGGAATGTGGTAGTGCTTTGCAAATGAAAAATAAAAGGCTAATACATGTACCTAATATAATTAGAGGGTTTGTGAAACAGTGGAGTCAACCAAAGTCATGCTTTGTGTGGTAATTATGATCATTTAATTAGTAATGTTGATAAAAGGAAGTGTTTTATTTGTGGAAAAATAGGTCATGAAGCAAAAAGGCATGAACTGAAATGTATAAAATGTGAACAAATGGGGCAATCATGGATGGAGTATAAGGTAAATGGAATGGAAATAGGGGAAGGAAAAGGAAACAAAGTGAAAAAAAATGTCATAGAGCATAATACAGAAATGGGACAGGGCAAAAAGAAAAAGAAAGATAACAGTAAAAGTCAAAGAATTAAGAAAAAATGAGGGATATGAAAAGTAAGTTAAAAAGGGAGATGAAATTAGTAATTTGAGTGAAGAGGGCGCAAAGTGGGTACTAATTAAAAGTAAAAGAAATTCAGTTGGAAAAAGAGTCAAGGACAGAAAATATAAATTTAGAAATATGGGTTTGGAAGACAATAAAAAGGAAAAGAATGGGAATAATAAATATTTCTCAGAAAGTGAAAATCTTAGCTATAAATGTGAATAGTATAAAGAATGCTAAAAGAAGGTTATGCCTGCTGGAATGGTGTGGATTGCTTGGTATGGATAATATAATATTATTAGATATGAGAATTTTAAAAGAGGGAGAAAGGAGACAAGTGAACGAATTATGGGAAGGTAAAGTTAAATGGAATATAGGAGAAGATAAGTGTTCAGGTATAAACATTTTACGTAATAAATCAGTAGAAATTATGGATTATACACTAGTGATATTAGAAAGAATGACAATACTAGATGTAATATGGAAGAACCAAGTATATAAAATTAGTGCAATATATGCATATGTTTTACAGAAACAAAGGGAGATAATGTTTAGTAAGATTCTTAGTTATGTTAGTGTTAACATGCAAATAGCATTGGTAGGAGATTTTAATTGTAATTTAAGACAAACGGGAAAAGGAGAAGGAGGAGCAGATGTGAAGGTAATTTCAGAGACATTAAAAGTGGAAAGTTGTATTTATGGGATAATAAACAATGGACATTTATAAGAGGCAATTTGAGAACAGAAATTGATTATTTTTATGATTTCAGAGAATTTAAAAATTATGTACAAGGGGATAAAAATAACAGGGTTTTCGGATCATGTAGCAATTTGGATAAAGATACAAGAAAAAGGGGGATATGTAAAGATAGGTAGTGGTATCAAAAGAATAAATGAAACAGAATTAAATCAAAAGGAAGAAAATGATTATACAATTATGGGTAGACCATATAGATAAAAGAATGACTGGACAGGTTGCTGGGTAAGTTTGAAAGAAAAATATAAAAAAGAGGTTTTAGAATGGCAAAAGGTAAAATGATCACAAGATAAGAACAATTATAATGACCTTAGGTATCACGTGTTTAAAGACATAATAAGTAATAGAGAAGGATTCATAGAAAAAGAATACAAGATGTATGAAATGAATCAAGAAGCAATTAAAACATATTATTTAAACAAAGGTATTATTACAAGGAAAAAATAAGTGGCACCTTACCTAAATAAATTGGTAAAAGAACATAGGAGACTAATAAGAGAATTAAGAAATGAAGATGGAACGATTGTGAATATGCTAAAAGAAATAATGAATGCAATGTAATAAAAAAACATATTATGAAATCATTTTAATAGAAAAAAGGTTTCAATGGAAGAAGTATTGAATGTTTTGAAGACAGTAAATGTAGAATCGGCTAAAGGACTGGATGGGACTGAATATTTAATGTATAAAGATATGTTAGAATGATGAAACATATTTTTAGAGGTATTAAATGAATGGTTAAAAAAGGAATTTAAGACAAAAGTATAAGTATGGGAGTGATAAAATTTATATGAGAAAAAAAGGAGAAAAATAGTTATTAAAAATTGGAGACCAATGGTGGTGAATAATGTAGATTATAAGATATTCCTAGAAAGCAAAGTAAATACGTTACTGAATGAGACAGTATTTGGGATAAAACAAAAGGGAATCAGTAACTTTTGATGATAATAAAAGAAGTGGTAGATGATTTGATAAACAGAAATGCAGACCTTAGAAGTCTGACAGGAGATTTGAGCAAAGCATTTGATAAGATAAAGATGAAATGTTAAGGGAAGTTTTAAAAGAATATAACATGAGAAAATATTTAGTATATTTGCTTCAGTGTATAATAAGAATAAAGTGAGAGTAATCATAAATGGGTGGTTACATGAGGGGGATGGAAATAAGAAGTGGTATAAGACAGGGCTGTGCAGCAAGTAGTAGTTTATTTGCTTTAATCATGAATGCAGTTGTTAATGAAACAAGGTTAACATTGAGGAGAGCTGAACAGTGGACAGTAGAAGGAATTCAAGAGCCAGTAATGTTTTCTTTTGCAGATGATATAGTATTAATTACAAAAAATGAAGAACAGATGAAAATAGCTATTGGAAATCTTATTGAAGAATTAAAGGTGATTGGTTTAAATATTAATAAGGAAAATAGTAAAGGACTAGGATCTCTAGATAAAGTAGCAGGCATTCATTTTAATAAAGAAGAGGTAGAAATTTTGAGCATAAAATGTGGTAAGGAACAGCAGAAATTTGTACAATGGAAGAATATGATTGATAAGATAAGAAACATCTGTATGTTTTGGAGAATGTATAAACTGATGTTTAGAAAAAAACAGATTTAATTTATTCGATTACATTGGTTAAAATAGCATATTTAGCAAGTGTTTTATAATACCAAGAGAGTATGAGAAAGATTTAATGTTTAATGTTGGTAGTGTTTTCATTTAAATGGGGATTGAGATTAAGTCTAGTTTAAAGAGGAATACTGTATGTTAAAACATGAAGGAGGGCTGGGGTTAATTCATCCAATTGTGAATCTAGTATAACTGAATTTATATAAAGTTTTGACATGATTAATGGGAAAATATGATAGACTGAACTTCTTTTCTTTCAGCTGTTCCTGTTAGGGGTTGCTTCACCACAGTAGATCATCTGTTTCCATTTCTTCCTGTCCTCTGCATCTTGCATCAAACCATCCACCTGCATGTCGTCTCTCACCACATCCATAAACCTTATCTTAGGCCTTCCTCTTTTCCTCTTACCTGGCAGCTCCATCCTTAGCATCCTTTTCCCAATATACCCAGCATTCTTCCTTAGCACATGTCCAAATCCACACAATCTTGCCTCTCTGGCTTGGTCTCCAAACCATCCAACCTGAGCTGACCCTCTAATATACTCATTCCTAATCCTGTCCATCCTTGTCACACCCAGTGCAAATCTTAACATCTTTAACTCTGCCACGTCCAGCTCTGAATCCTGCCTTTTTGTCAATGCTACTGTCTCCAACTCATATTACATAGCTGGTCTCACTACCCTCTTGTAGACCTTCCCTTTCACTCTGACTGGAACCCATCTGTCACAAATCACTCCTGACACTCTTTTCCACCCACTTGACCCTGTTTGTACTCTCTTCTTCACCTCTAAAGGAAAAATATAAAGGAAGATGGGAAAAACTCAAATATTTAAAAAGTTAAGTGCAGAAATGAACATATATCAACAGAAAATGGTATTGTGGAAAATCAATGTGGATAATGTAGAAAAAATAGAAGGGAATGACAATGTGTTTGCTTGTTTCTGCATGAAAACCCATGTAATTTATCTTATAAAAAAGCTTGTTTTTGGAAAGAGAGCAAAACTTCTTTTCCTGTCTGTCTCAGTCACAATAGCAATGCCTATGTTGTCTACTACAAGGTTAAAGCCCACAATACTGAAATGCAAAATCATGGTAACATAATATAGAAGGTCAAAATGCTGAAGGTAATAATATCTAAAAATGCTGAATACTGAATATCCCTACCAGTGTAAACCCAAGACCAAGTACCAACATGGGTCTTGCAGTGGAGGCAACACCAGACGTCTGACATTGCTGTCTGCTGCATTTTGTTCTTTTATATAATGTTACTGCAATTATGCATTTCAACCTTGTGATAGACAGACTAGCATTGATCATTGAAATCACCACACTCAGTGACTACAGTGTTTTGCATACAGAGAGACACAAAGTCATAAAATAGCTGGATCTGCAGGGAGAAATGAGAACAATGTGGAAGAAAGATACCCAGGCAGTTCCTATAGTAGTAGGAGCAACAGGTCTTATAAAAAAGAATTTACAATCGTATATAGATATGTTACCAATTTATGCAACACCGTATGAATTGCAGAAGGAGTCATTACTGGGCACATTGCGGGTGCTGCAAAGAGCACTTTTGGCTGACATCAAAGAGTGAAACAATATTAATTTCATGAACTTTAATCGTACTTTGACTTAGGAATGAGGTCCATTCCCGTCATGGTATTAGAAACCCAAAAGACTTAGAGAAATTAAAAACAACAGACTGGAGAGTTGACAGGGATCTAAATGGGGAGATAAAATAGGTCTCCCAATGGAAAGATGATAAATCTGCAAGCAAAGGAGAGTAGTATTGCTGGAATTGAATTCATCCTCAAGTCTTGGTGAGTATCTTCACATGGTGGACCCTATTTTTCACAAAATTTCACCAAGACAACATTGATATATAGACTGTATTTTATATTGCATATATAATGGACAGAAGTAGGTTAAAAATAAAAAAGACAGCTGGGTACACAAGATCCAGGATAAAAAAGTGCCCAATACTGGTAGGTGCACTGGTGCCAGAACTGGAAAAAATGACTGTGTAGAATCCTCTAGACATGGAAACATTCCTACAATGGGGCCAAACCAGGACAAGGGGGAGGATGGCTCCCTGTTGTAGAAGGAAGTAGCAGTCCACAAAAATCACAACTGACAGGCCAGAAAACAGTAATAAATCCAATAGAGTAGACTACTGAAGATAAGAAAGAAATCATGAATTGTTACTATTAAGCAAGAAGCCCAGAATTTCCAGACAGAAGTTATACAAAAAGATTAAGACAGAAATTAGAGGAAAGAAAATACTTCCACAAGAAAAACTGCCAGAAGCTTCAAATAAAAAAGTGTTCATTAATACAACAGAATTATGAAAAACATTATATAGACCAAGAAACCTTGGTCCGTTTGGAAAATGAAGTAACCGAGGAAGTGCAAAAATATAAAGAACAAAATCTAGAGACTTTTGAAAGGTATAAAAAAGAAATATGGGCATGAGAAAGAAAGACAGATCTGACATGGTATGATATTTATGCAAAGGAGAAAGTCAAATTAATCCACACAAAAAAGGCAGCCCCAAAGATATTCAAAGAGAAATACAGGCAAAGGCATCCAGATATGGAACATTTCACAATACAAAAAATAAGATCACAAACAGGGAATGTAAACAGTAGATTAGTAAAGTAGAAGTTAAAAAATAGAAGTTGAAGTTCTAGAGTACTTGCTAAGTGAATGATTTAGTGTAGAAAGCCTAACATGTTACATCACAGCATGATGAAACGTGTCCACAAAGTAAGAAGAAACAGGAGGATCAGCAGACATCTGAAGAAGAAATATGCACATGGGAAAGAAAAAGATTTATTATGGAGCAATATTTATGCAAAAAAGAAAGCAAAATGTATCATTTCAAAAAGAGCAGCACCAAAGATATTTGAAGAGAAATACAGCCAAAGGTATCCAGACATGGAAAATGTTCCAATACAGAAACTAAGAAAACAAAGAGGAAAAATAGAAAAGAGGATTAGTAATGGAGAAGTTAAAGAAATAGAAACTAAAGTTATGGATCACCTGCAAAGTGAAGGAGTTAGTGTAGACAATCTAACTCAGAAAACACCATAGCAGGCTAGAGAGATGGATCCCCAAATTAAGGAAAAAACAGTGGAGGAGGAAACATCTGATCAGTTGCCATATGAAGATACTTTGTTGCCTTCCATAGGAACAAGTACAAATGTTCAGTTTGAGTTGCACATCAAGGAAAGGAATAAGAAACTGTGGCAACTCTGACGCAGTCAGTGTTGTGGCGTGACAGGCCAGCGAGTTCTCATATGAAAGAACAATGGATGACAGAGGATGAAACTGAAGAGAATGTGGCACAGAAAGATGCTCTGGAACTTTCTGTAGAATGCCCACAGGAAATGGAGAACAAAGAATGTGCCCTCAGTTTAGAAGAAAATGATCTAAGAGAAGAGTTGCCTGATTTGATAGAAATGGGCAGACATATTAAGATCAATAAAAGAAATAGACTACAGAAAGTCAATAAAACCCAAAACTTTAGAAGTTTGATAAAACAAATGAACACAGTAATTAGGACTGTCCACAGAGATTTGTGTGATATAACAGAAGAAACAGGATTTATTACTGTGCAGCTAAATTAATAACAGATAAAGTCTTACTACAAAAATACAGGGTAGTAAGGGAAAGGAAGGGGAGAAATCAAATGCCATCATGGAAGTATCGAATAGAGAAAACTATAAAGCAATTAAGACAAGAAGTGTCACTGTTAGAAGAGTATAGAAGAGGGAACAGGTCAAAAAATCTACTCAAAAAGATAGGTGTGATAAAAGCAAGGTGCAGTAACAGAACAGATCAGGATTTATTGTGCACTATTGCAAATAATAAACTAAAAATATCAACACAGGCAGAAAAACTTAGAAGATATGCAGATAAATATAAAGGAAAAGTACAAAATAAGTAATTTATTGATGACCCATAAAGTTTTACAGAGTTGGGAAACAAAGCAAAAGGAATTGAAACCCCACCAAAAAAGAAGGAATAGATACATTTTGGAGAAATATTTCTGAAGATCCTGTGGAACATAACAAAGATGCTAAATGGATAGAAGTAAAAGAAAGAATAAGAAGTTCAAATGTACAGGATATGAAATGGGATGAAGTAATGGCCAGAGAGATTTAAACAAAGTTAAGAAAAGCTCCTAACTGGAAAGCCCTTAGGGCTAAAAATATTAACATCTTTACATTAAGATTTAGCCCTGAGTAAGACCTATTTATATGCACACCCTGAATAGACATCAGTCTGGTTAACAACAGGAAAAACAATACTCCTCCTTAAGAGTAAACTTACAAGTTATTCTAAAAACTATAGACCAATAACTTGTCTTCCAACAATGTATAAATTATACACTGGAATTGATGCCAACAGAGTTTATAGTCATTTGAAAGAAAACTCAATCATGGCAATAGAACAAAAAGGTAATAAAACAAAGCCATATGGAACAAAGGATCATTTGTTATTAAATAAAGTCACACTGGAGAACTGTAAAAGGGGGAAGAATCTAAGTATGGCATGGACAGTCTACAAAAAAGCATATGGCAGTTTCCCACATTCATGGATAAAACAGTGCTTAAAAATGTATAACATACACCCTACACTGATTGATTACATTACAGTGATCATGAAATAGTGGGAAACCACTATGCAGTTAAGCCATGAAAAAGGACAAAGTATAATTCCAGGGATAAAAATTCACAGAGGGATATTCCAGGGTGACTCTGTCACTGCTGCTCTTTTGTCTTGCCCTTAACCCATTAAATTCTTTACTTACAGGTTAGGTCATGGCTACAATTTGGCTACCAGAAAATAACAAAGCATAAAGACTTCTCATCTTCTTTTTGTAGATCATTTAAAACTGTATAGTTTATTACTTATTGATTGATTGATTGATCGATTGACATTTGTTAACCACGTTTGTCCAGCTGTGCCAAAGACTCATTTTCAGTGGGGACCTGAGGAGAAAAGCTCCAGTTACAGACAGTATGCAATACATAAAAGTTCAGTTTACAATCCATAAAAAAATTCAGTTTATAAAACATAATATTGCAGTTAACAATACAAATACATGGACAATCACAGTGTTAGATAAGAAAATGAGTAGGGTAACTCATATGAGTAGATGTATACACAATAGAAGGAAGCCCCTGCCACCTTTTTTTTTTTGTTATGGTACTTGTTCAGCAAAATACTACTGTGAGAGAAATCCATAAACGTTTTGAAATGGCGGAGTAATGTGTGTGTTAAAGAAGTAGCGTTTTGGGAGCAGTGCAATTGTGAGGTGTGAGAGAGGAGAATGCATGTATAAGATGGAAGGGGTATCAGGAGGTATATTAAGATGTCAAGGCAAATATGAGGGAAAGTTTGGTGAAGATTAGGATAAAGGATAGTAGTGGAGTTAGGTAGGGTCATGACAAGTACAAGTTTTGGTGCTAAGTAAGTGAAGTCTGAGTTCTTTCTAAAAGTGTATAGGGTGGGTAATGGAGCGTATGTGTGTTGGGAATTTATTCCAAGCTTGGGATACAGAGGATTTCTACAGATGTTTGCCAATAGTTTTCTTTGGTTGGTAGATATCTAGGAGTTGCTGGTTAGACGTGTGGAGTGTGCGACTGGGAGTATAGGTGAATAGACGTGCGGAGTGTGCGACTGGGAGTATAGGTGAATACTAACGAGGAGAGAGCAGGGCAGGAGGATGGTTTGTATAGTATGGACTGAGTGATTTTAAATTGTTTTATAAGGAGTTGTGGAAGTTCAAGTCATTGTAGAGAGTTGACTGCGAGGCAGTGGTGTGTGCTATAAGGGGTGTTTGTGCCAAATCTTGCTATTTTGTGGTATGTTTGTTGGAGTTTCGCCAGGGTAGTGGACTGAATGTTAGTTAGGATTGGGGTGGCATAGAGAAGGGAGGGGAGAAGAAGAGCCGGTGCCAGGGAGAGTCGAGCATTAGAGGTCACAAATTTTCGATTGCGATAAACCAAACCCAGTTTTTGGTGAGTTTTTTATACTTTGAAGAATATGCAAGTTAAATTTAAGTTCGTCATCAATGATGGCACCTAGAAGCTTTGTGTGGGAGTCAGGTTGTATGGTGGTGTTATTGAAGGACGTGATGAGAAAGGGAGATTTAAGGTGAGTGAGAGAACAAGGGAGGAATACCAGGAGTTTGTTTTTTTTGGGGTTCAGGATGAGTAAATTATCAGACAGTCACTTTTCAATGGATAACAAAGTGTCTTGGGTAAGAGTGTGAAGGTCAGAGATATTGCTGGAAGTGCAGGTAAGAGTTGAGTCATCAGCATATTGAATTAGAGTAGATTGTTTGCAGCAAGTATGAAGTTCATTAGTAAAAATGTTGAGCAGGAGGGTACCCAAGATGGAACCTTGGGGTACCCCGGTTGTCACTGAAAGGTAGGGAGAGCAGGAGGATAGCCATCAAACAGATTATCTATGAGACAGGTAGCTAGAGAAAAAGGCTAGGGCAGAAGCAGATAGATTGAGGTTAGCAAGTTTAGTTAGAAGTAACGGATGAGAGACAGTGTCGAAGGCTTTGGAGAGGTCAAGGAAAAGATAGGACACAAGGTGTTTTTTATTATGGGCCTCAGCTATCATATGTGTAAATGATAGGAGGGCTGTAGCAGTGCTGTGGTTAGGGCAAAAGCCATGTCAAGTGGGTGTGAGAAGGTTTTGCTACAGGAAATAGTTTAAGAGCTGTATATGTATACATTTTTTGAGTATTTTGGAGAGAGGGGAGAGGATGGCAATTGGTCAAAAGTTAGATGGGCCAGTTGAGTTCCCCTCTTTGTGCAGGGGGATGGTGAAGAAGGATTTCCAAATCTCGGGCACTGTTGCTTCCTGGATAGATCTATTGATTAATAGAGATACTGGGTAGGCTATGGATTCAATGGCTATTTTGAGGAAAGTGGGTGGGAGATTGTCCAAGGAGGGAGAGCACGGTTTAAGCTTCAGTAGGAGTGATTTAATGTAGGAAGTTGGAACTGAGTGAAATGTGAAAAGGTTATTACTGTGAGGGATGGGAGGAGTAGAGGGGGTATTTGTGATGGAGTTAGAGGGTGTAAGTTTCTGGACAGTGTCAATGAAGTGTCTATTGAGAAGGGTAGCAGTTTCTAGAGGAGTGTTATTTGGGAAAGGGGAGGGATTGGAAGGACATCCAGGATTGAGAATTTTATTTAAGGTAGTCCAGAATTTCCATGGATTGGTTTTGCTGTTAATCTGGGGAGAGTTATAACAGGATTTTTTGCTGCTGCTATGTTTTTTGACAAGGTTATGAAGTTCTTTGTACTTTTTTTATAGGGGATGTTGTTTGGTTTTAGTCCAGGCTTTCCAAGTAGTATTACATTTATGCATGAGTGATCTGGTTTCCTTAGAAAGCCAGGAAACAAAACTGGATTTGGTTCTAATTCTCCTGGTAGGGGCAAGGCAGTTAAGGGTATCTAGGAATATTTTATTAAATTTAAGCACTGCTTCATTGACAGTGATTTGTTTGAGGATGAACCAGTCAATACTAGAGAGAATTGAATTGAACTGAGTGTTATTAAAGTTGTAGAGTTTATGACAGTCTCTATATGAGTGTGGTTAAGGTATTTGAGTAGAGTGTCATAGGATGGAAGTAGGAAGATGGCCACTCAATGATTTAATAAGGTAGTTGAGCTGTGGTAAAGGCTAGGAGAGATAGAGAGATCCAGTCAATGATAGAGTTGGAGGAAGATGTACTGTGCATTTGGGTGGGGGATGTTATCAGTTGATGGAATCCCTAAAGGTTGATACTGAGTTGTGGAAAGTCAGTAGAAAGTTTGGTCCAGTCGATGTTAACATCGCCTAGGATGAGGGTTTCATAAGGTATACTGTGTGAGAACCAGAATAGGATGGATTTCAGGATTGGAATATTCTTTCCCAGGGGATATATATAGAGGCAATGGCAAATTTTTTGTGAGGTTTTAGATGGCTATTTAGGATAAGTTCAGCTGGGTGGAAGTCTGGAGTAGTGATGGTGATAGTTGATAGGTTAAGGCTATCAGAACAGAGGATGGCAACACCACCACCCTTTTTTGAATCCCTATCAGAGCAGTAGATATTATAGCCGGGTAGAAGTATTTCTTTGTTTGTTATGTGGGGTTTTAGCCAAGTTTTGGATAAGGCTAGGATGTGAAGGGAGGTTTGGGCAATCCAGGAATGCAGTTCAGTGATTTTGTTAGTGAGGCTGTGTATATTTAGGTTGTAGATAGAGAGGTGTCTGTGTAGTGAGGTTTGGTAAGAGGTGAGGATGCATAGGGTGTGATAAGTGGTCAGACAGAGGGGTGGAGGAGGGGATGAGGGGTGTAAGGTTATGAGGAGTGGAGGTGGGCCCGGATTGGAGTGGATGTCACCAGTGAGAAGTATGCTACTAGGAAGTGAAATAAAATTAGTTAGTAACAAGAGATGGTAGTGTACTTTTGGTTTGGATTTATAGGAGAGAGGGTAGTTCTGTAATGTAATAAGTTTATGAAGGCAGTTAATACAGAAGTTGAAGGGAGATGGGGAGATTAAGAAGGAGTGAGATGGAGGAGAAGGTTTGGGGATACATGTAGTAGAAGAGTATATGAAAGGCTGGGAAAGGTTGGTGTGATAAGAGGTTAGAGCAGAGAGCAGTATTAGAATTGGCAAGGCAAGGTATAAAAGTAGCAAGTTAGCTTATGTGGGGATAAAGGTTAGGGATGTGTAGATGAGCAGGTTTGAGACCAGGAGGTAATAAAGTAGATAGTGATGATTATGGGTCGGGTGATAACAGGCAGGAAGTTGAGTATGAGTGGTTGAAATGGACAGGAAGGGGAGGGAATGGATAGGATAAAAGTAATTGAAGTGGGGGTGGGTGGGAATGGGAGTAGGGTAGAGGAATGGAGCAGATAGCACTAGCTGCTGAATGCTGAGAAAAAAAAACAATCTCCAAGGATGGGTAACAGTGCTTGGATAATAGTTCATCAGATGAGGAACTGAAAGCCCAACTGCAAGTGGTCAAAACTTTTTCAAATGATAAGAATGTCATTTTGGTCTTGATAAATGTGCAAAAGCAACCTTTAACACAGGAAAGCTGCAGCACAAAGAAAACATTAGTTTGGGACAGGAATGTTATATAAAAGAACTTCTGCAAGAGGAAGTGTATAAATATTTGGGAAGTGATAAAGGATCAAAAATAAAACCTGAACAAATGTGAATAAAACTTAGTAAGGAATATTTTAGAAGACTTAAATTAATACTGAAAACAGCACTGACATCTAGGAACCAATTTGAATTCCTGTCCTAACATACAGTTTTGGAGTGACTGACTGGCCCCAAAAGGTGTTGAATAGGTTGGATGGGAAAACAAGAAGGATGCTTCATGCTCACCAAATGATTTAGAAAAATCAGTTCATGCCAGGATTATATATTCCCCATTCTGAAGGAGATATGGGCCTCCTCAAAACTGACTACAAGTATAGAGCTGCAATCATGGGACTGCATACATATCTGCTGACCTCACAAGACCCAAACATAGTGAAAGCTTTGAAACATGAGGACGATAAGTCTAAGATGACTTCCCTGCTTAGTTTAGCAGAAGCATATTGGTGTCAAGCAGGAATGGAAATCAAACCAAAAGAAGATAAAAAACAGGCAGCAATTGAAAGTGCCAAAAACAAAAGAAATAATACAAGGTGAAGGATCTGATGAGAAGGCAAGAAATGTGGAAAATGCATAAATATTGTTTCAAGTATAGAAAATTCTTTGAACAACCTCATGCTGATCAGGATTTAATGCAGAAATGGTTAAGGAGAGGTGAGTTTAAACTAAAAGATGAAAGGTTAATAGTGGCAGCCCAAGACACTGGACTATGCATGTGTTGGTTTACAGAGTCCATTGAAAATGTGGGAGAAACAGACAAATGTATGTTTTGTAAAACACATTTGGAAACAGTTGCACATCTTGCTGCTGGTTGTGATATACTAATTGCAGAAGGACTTTATACTGAAAGGCATAATAATGTGGCAAGACTGTTGCATTGGGGATTGTGCAAATATTGTAATACTGAAGTAGATGAAAAACATTGGAAACATAAGCCACAAAGCATCATAGAAAATTATGAAGTTTATACCACATGGGATCATTCATTATAAACAGTTCAAAAACAGATGTGAGAAAATCAGATACAGTAGTCCATGAAAAGAAGACAAAAGTAGCATTGATCACTGAAATTCCTACACCCAGGTACTACAGTGTCTTAAATACAGAGAGACAAAAAGTCATAAAATACCAGGATCTGCAGGCAGAAATGAGGGCAATGTTAAAGAAAGATACCCAGAAAGTTCCAGTAGTAGTAGCAACAGGTCTTATAAAAAAGAATTTACAATTGTACTTAGATATGTTACCTATACATGTAATTCTGTACAAATTGCAGAAGGAGTCATTACTGGGTACACTGTGGGTGCTGCAAAGAGCACTTCTGGCTAACATCAAATATTTCAACAATACTAATTTTATCGCCAATTTACAGTGTCCAATCCACATACTGCATATCTTTGGAATGTAAGAGAAAACTGGAGCACGCAGAGGAAACCCACGCAAACACAGGGAGGACATATAGAATCTGCAGCGAAGGCACCCTAACGGGAATCAAACTAGCAAACCTCTTGCTCTGAGGTGACAATGATATTGGCTGTGCCACTATGCCACCCTACATGCCTACACAGTTTTAGCAGAATAAAAAAAATGTTTTTCCATGACTGAATAAGTCTGAAGATTCATATAGAAGACATCACTCAAAGTTAATACTGTGTTAAATCCACTGGCCAGTTATGTAGCCTTTTGCAAAGCCACAGGCCAAAATAATAAATTGTAAGCCATGTCTGCAGAAACTGGGCAGTGAGAGAAAGGAGGAAACCACAGGATTTCCATACATTTTTCTGGCCAGTGGAAGAATGAGGGAAAAACATAAGCAGTAACAAGAAAGATGAAGTTAGTTGAAACCTAGCTGACAGTGTTGTGATCACTGATGGGGAGGGATGAAATACTGAAATGTCCAGATTATCACACTGATGCAAAGTACATTAGGATAAGAGCACAACCGACTACAGTGGGCTTTGAACAGATCACTAGGGAATAAGCAGAGCACACTGCATACAGCGCTCTGCACTGAGGTATGTGCAGATCAGTGAGGTATGAGCAGAGCACACTGCATACAGCGCTCTGCAATGGGGTATGTGCAGATCAGTGAGGTATGAGCAGAGCACACTGCATACAGCACTCTGTACTGGAATATGATTGGAGCACTGGGGTATGTGCAGATCAGTGGGGTATGAGCAGAGCACACTGCATACAGCACTCTGCACTGGGGTATGAGCACAGCACACTACATACAGCACTCAGCAGTGGGGTATGTGCAGAGCAGTGGGATAAGAGCAGAGCATAGTGCATACAGCACTCTGCAATAGGGTGTGTGCAGATCAGTGGGTATGAGTACAGCACTCTGCACTGGGGTATGTTTGGAGCACTGGGGTATGTGCAGATCAGTGGGGTATAAGTAGAGCACACTGCATACAGCACTCTGCACTAGGGTATGTTTGGAGCACTGGAGTATGTGTAGATCAGTGGGGTGTGAGCAGAGCACACTGCATAAAGTTCTCTGCACTGGGGTATGACTGGAGCATGGGGGTATGTGCGGATCAGTGGGGTATGAGCAGAGCACACTACATACAGCACTCTGCACTGGAGAATGTGCAGATCAGTGGGGTGTGAGCAGAGCACACTGCATACAGCACTCTGCCTGGTGGTATGTGTAGATCAGTAGTGTGTGAGCAGAGTGCACTGCATACAGCACTCTGCACTGTGGTATGATTGGAGCAATGGGGTATGTGCAGATCAGTGGGGTATGAGCACAGCACATTGCATACAGCAGTCTGCACTGGGGTGTGATTCGAGCACTCGTGTATACACAGAGCACTGGGAGTACGTGGGTTAGATTTCATATACAAGAGAAGTGTGAACCCAGGAGCATTCTTGAGGGGGTATGGAATAGCTAAGACTCGTATCTGTGTTTCTTTAAACCTGAACACCTTGTACCTCATTACCTTCCTGTAGGTACTTTACATGGGTTCTACTGTTGGAAGCAGGTACCCTCTCAAAGTAGCTACAAACATACAGCTTAAAGTTAAACAGTTCTTTGATGAAACTTTTGTTATAACTGTAGTACTCTAGATGCACAGCGTGTTGATTTAGATGTTGTTTCTGTATTTTATATACACATACAGACTTTCTGTCTTAAAATATTTTCACTTTTTATATGACTGTTTGCCTGCCTCTCACCCAGCTCTTGGTCTTTGGCAAGTTCCCTTATATGGCAAACATACTAACAAACAAACATTTAAAATGTCCTGCTAATAATAATCCTGCCCTAGTGACCGTTGGATGTCATATCATTAACAAGGATTGACCTTTAGGACAAATAGAGTCAATTCAAACATGTGAATGCACAGAACTTCTAAATGTTTAAAAGTAAATGCTGTTTTAACTTCAGTGGGCTTCTGAGAACTCTACATATGCAGAACAGAAGACATCTGTGCCTTCTAGTGAAATTCAGCTCATGACAGTTTACATGAGATAACATGGGTGGATGTATGCAGTCTAGGCTACTGTAGATGCAAGAATGTATTTATATCCTTATGACAATCTTCAGACTTTATCTCTCTTTGTAAATGTTCCCAGCAAAGCTATTTGTTTTGGAGTGACCCTCGTTTTTGTAACAGGAAATATATAAAGTAGTTGTGCAACATTTCCTCCAATTCATTAAACTGCAAGAAATCCTACAAATTTGTCAAGACGCTGGTGTACAGCTAATCAACTAACAGCATACCTCTCAACCTCTTAGCACAAGAAATCCAGACAAAGCCAAAAATAATAGGGGTGGGACAAAAAAACAACAATAGAGGCAAATTTTAAATATTGCTGTTATAAACTTACAAAGTTGCTAAAATGAAAGGTGTTGTGTTGGCATGCATTTTCTAAAGGACATTAAGTCTGAAACTCAAAAGTTGTTGTCATAATTTAGTAACTTCAATCCTCAATGATTTTCTAGAAAACTACAAATGTTATGAACTATGGGCCAAAGATATGAAGCAAAAATCTGGACAGTTGATAGAGAGAGATGAATATTGCTTAAGCCATGCTGTACAAACTACAGTTTTAAGGTGTATCATTTTCTCCACAAAAAGGAAACAAGATACTCAACCTTTAAACATATAAAAGAAAATAAAGGAGCACAACTGAGACAGCAAAGAAGATAAGTGTGCCTGTAGTGATGTGTGGTTCGTGTCTTATTAACTAATCAAGTAAAAGATCCATTAGTGCAATCTTTTTAACGTTCATTTTCTAATTTCAGATTTAGGATATAAACATAGACACCAAGGTGGTTACACTGGGGGAAGTAGCCACAAAGGGGTGTAATTTAAGAGTGAAGGAGGACTGGCAAAAGTCTGGAAGTTTGTGTAGTATTTTCTACATCCCCAACAGAAGCATGACTGGATAGAACATGGAATATGGCATACCATAATGCTAAAATGGAAATGGTGGGTTATCCATGCTTCCTATCTGGGATCAAGAAAGAAAACGTCTTCAAGCAGATGCACACGATATTCATCCAAATGGTCTTCAGAAAACAGAAAAGTGTAAAAACATATTTACAAATATCTCCTTTTGAGGCATCATGACAGATATGTAAGTCATCCCTAAAATGAAAATATTTCAGCATTCCATGCACAATATCAGAGCAAAGATACTTACTGCTTGAAGGGGAACTGCGTCAGTGGGACATAGTACAGATAAACTTTACTTAAGAACTCCATGATTTCTGATACCCGATTTCAAATGCAGTGGTCTCACTTATAACATTTCTGTCTTCTTATTTATTTGGTTTCTTTGTAGAATCATGTGACACTGCCTCACACTAGCTAGTAAGGTCTTGCACATGCTGTCAAACACACATAAACACACACACGCACACACATCTGCACATGTATACACACACACACAATAACACGTGCACATGCATTCACATCCTCAAGCATAAACAAACACACAGAGATATACACACGCAAACACAATTATGCATATGCTAAATAAATGTGCAAGGATATAGTTTTCTTTGTTGACTTTAGTTAAAAGAAGGGATATGATTCTTTTCCCCGAACCTTATTTTTATAAAGTTATTCTATACAGAAGGTGAAGTTTTGTGATGCCATAATCGATAAATACAATTGTATTTCATCTATTTAAAAATTTTCTTAACTGATTAGCTTATACTTTACCAACATTTGTTTTCAAATACATTTATAGAAAAAGCTGGACAAATAGATTATCTCACATTACATTATTAATGCTCCTGCTCCCTCCCCACATAATCATTCTCCACTTCCTCTATCCTTATTACTTTCATCTTCTAGATTTTGCTCATAATCCTATCCTAAATATCATCTATCAACCTAAACAAAAAAAATAAATAAATAAAATAAATGTATATAACTACACTCTATCATTATTTTCGTGGACAATTCTACTGTGTGTAAACTTTACCTTGCTATGAGTTGTATACTATGTAATGCAAATCTCTGTAACATGTATTCTTGTTGGAGCTTTTCTCCCCAGGACTCCATTGAAAATGGGTTCACTTGGCCCAATGGACTATCCTGGTTAACCGACAGCAAATAAATAAATAAAATAAATTAAATATGTGCAAAGAGCCACCTTTATTGGCCTGGTTGCTGATGAAGTTATACGGGTAGAGAAGAGGAATGTGCTGGACAGTTTGTGGAATTTGTGGAATGAGGCAACCATACAGTGAGAAATGTTTATTATATCACTAACAGAAACATTACAAAACAATGTCAACACATTTCTGCAGTTGGTTATATTCTATTTCAAACTTAAGGCTTTCTTTTTTCATTATGTTACCTGTAGCTCCATTCATCTGTTCTTCTGTATTTAAAGTTTGCTGATAGAAACATTTTCCTTTCATAAATGCCACAACAAACTTAAGAGCCAAACATAACAGAATATCTTATCCACTATACCTGAAATGTCAGTTACAGTGGAACCAAGAAAAAGTTAATTCATAAGAAATGATGCTGGCATTATAACATTCACAAAACAAACACATCTTAGAGTCATATTTACTATGGAAAATTAGTCTAGTGATGTGGTACAACTGGATAAAACCCTAAATGTATCCCAGAGTGTTGATCCTGCTGCTGGAGGAGCTGAAAGGGAATGGGCTGAAAGTCTCACACCCATTCTTAATCCTGAGGGGAGGTAGTCTGACCCCCCCACACCTATCATAGGAGGAGGTTTATGGTATACGTGGGAGGGGGGCTGTGCAAACACACTGTTGTATGGTAGCCATCTTCCACATGTGAAGAAGTGTGTATGCATATAACGTCTCAGCAATGAATAGCCATCATACATGTGCAGGTGGTCAAATCAGCAATGGGGAAAGGGCTGGGGTTTGTAAAAAAAATGAAAATATATCCCTCTCTAGGAATATATCCACTGCTGACCTCTTGCTCCACCCTGGATCATAAACTGAAGAGTCAGAGGGAAAAGGCTTCTAGGGATGGTGTATAATTCCCCATGGAATGACCGGGGTGATAATGGCAAAGATTATATGAGAAATTAATGGTGCCTTAGGATCCAGGATGGCTTGATCATAAAGGCAGGAAGAAGCAACATAAAAACGTTTGCTAAGTAGAAGACACTACAGTAATGTAATCTCCATTTATTTACACTGTCTACATCATCTTGCCTTTCAAATAATGAATACAAAATTTACCCAAGTTATAGTCAGTGACAGATGCATTGTGGGAAGGCATGTAAGTATCAGTAAACCAATAAGTAACAGAACAAAAGGATACATTAAGAGCTACAAACAGCTGCCGTTCTGCAGACCGTTCACTTTAAAGCACAACGAGGAAGAGGAAATTCACCAATAATTTCACAGCATGCTAACAGTGCATGGTTCAGCCCATATATATCTGTTATTAGTATTATTATTATATTATAACATACATTTTAAAAGTAGAAGCTCAGTAATTTAAAATCAGCAATCGGCATCACTAAGATAATATACTTCCCTCAAAATCGCTTGTTCTCTCTTAACTGCAGCAGGCCCTTACCAAGTGATGCTATCAAAATACCACATCGCTAGATCATCTCCCTGTAAATCAATGCTCATTTAGTTTTGCCTAATAACCCCAGACACATCCACACTTAAGAGTGGTACAGATCCAGAATTTCCCCTCATGTAGCCCCTGCCATTCCAGTGTTCTGCCGGCCAGCAGCAATGCCCCTGAACTGGCTTCACTGTTGTTCTCTAAACTCCTTCACGTCATGGCCTCATATGCCACAGTTCATTCCTTACCTCCCACATCATGTTGGATTTATACTACAGGCTGTCACCTAGCCATTGTAGCATTTGTACGGCTGCTGTACTCAGAGCTCAATAAAAATGAGATTTATATGTTTCCAGTATTGGTATCCATTCACAATGGTTGTGAGTGCATGGAATCAGCAAAATGTATTAAAATGTATTCTTTCTGAAAAAAGAACTTAAACTCTAGGGACACCGTTAATTAATATGTAACAGTTTACATTTATTTCTTCCAAGAAACTTCTACTTCTTCAAAACAACTGGCAAGTATGCTTGGCTAATACCTTCAATTAAAAAAAATGCAAATGCAGAGATAATATGCAAAACTATTGTTATTTTTGGAAGGATCTTTACTTAAAATCTGTTTAGTTTGTTCCACTAGCAAGGTGCTGCATGAAACTTGTGCGCCAAAGCTCCCTGCAGATCAGCGTTTTTCTTAGGAATTTGCTGCACTCCATTTAGAAAGGCTTAGCGATGCCTTGTGTTTATAAACTATCGCTGTGTTAAAGCAGTGCAATCAATCATCATCAACTCCCTTTTTTAAAAATTTACACGAGGTCAAGGTGTCACATCAATAGTAGCTGTTGTAATCAAGTCACCTAGAGCCAATGTTTACACCACAGAGCGGATAGCCTTGACCCTGTCGTATTGTTATTAGCATGCAGTACTGTATCGTACTGTTATTAGCATGCAGTACTGTATCGTACTGGTATTAGCATAAAGTACTGTATTGTACTGTTATTAGCATGAAGTACTGTATCGTACTGTTATTAGCATGCAGTACTGTATCGTACTGTTATTAGTATGCAGTACTGTATCGTACTGTTATTAGTATGCAGTACTGTATCGTACTGGTATTAGCATGCAGTACTGTATCGTACTGTTATTAGCATGCAGTACTGTATCGTACTGTTATTAGCATGCAGTACTGTATCGTACTGTTATTAGCATGCAGTACTGTATCGTACTGTTATTAGTATGCAGTACTGTATCGTACTGTTATTAGCATGCAGTACTGTATCATACTGTTATTAGCATGCAGTACTGTATCGTACTGTTATTGGCATGCAGTACTGTATCGTACTGTTATTAGCATGCAGTACTGTATCGTACTGTTA
This sequence comes from Protopterus annectens, assembly GCF_019279795.1. Taxonomy (NCBI): domain Eukaryota; kingdom Metazoa; phylum Chordata; order Ceratodontiformes; family Protopteridae; genus Protopterus; species Protopterus annectens. The sequence continues at coordinate 441,939,467 of NC_056742.1, forward strand.
TTAGTATGCAGTACTGTATCGTACTGTTATTAGCATGCAGTACTGTATCGTACTGTTATTAGCATGCAGTACTGTATCGTACTGGTATTAGCATAAAGTACTGTATCGTACTGTTATTAGCATGCAGTACTGTATCGTACTATTATTAGCATGCAGTACTGTATCGTACTGTTATTAGCATGCAGTACTGTATCATACTGTTATTAGCATGGAGTACTGTATCATATTGTTATTAGCATGCAGTACTGTATTGTACTGTTATTAGCATGCAGTACTGTATCGTACTGGTATTAGCATAAAGTACTGTATCGTACTGTTATTAGCATGCAGTACTGTATCGTACTGTTATTAGTATGCAGTACTGTATCGTACTGTTATTAGCATGCAGTACTGTATCGTACTGTTATTAGTATGCAGTACTGTATCGTACTGTTATTGGCATGCAGTACTGTATCGTACTGTTATTAGTATGCAGTACTGTATCGTACTGTTATTAGTATGCAGTACTGTATCGTACTGTTATTAGCATGCAGTACTGTATCATACTGTTATTAGTATGCAGTACTGTATCGTACTGTTATTAGCATGCAGTACTGTATCGTACTGTTATTCGTATGCAGTACTGTATCGTACTGTTATTAGTATGCAGTACTGTAGGCCATAATGTCAAATGGATGCTGCTCAGTATTATATCAGTAAGAAATCGTTAAGATATGCTCCTTAATTAACACTCTGATGGTGCAGCAGTAATTAGTGAGAGGTTTAGAGACACTTATTGTCAACTACTAACCAAAGGACCCACCTAAAACTGCAATTTGAGAAATGCAGCTTTAAGAAAGGATAGGACAGATGACTGCATAAGAATCTCTCCTGAGAATAAATGGACCCCTGTAATAACATTACGTTGCTTATCAGCACAACAAATAAATGTGTATTTTTTCAAATAATTTTAATCAATGCTCTGATTATGGTCATGTCAAATCATCTAAAATATGGAAATAAATCTGTATCAGGGTTCATTTTACAGCAATAATAGCATGAAAATGAAACTAGGTTATGTTTACTTTGTTGCTGCAGACACCATGACCAAAGACCGTACTGCCTACACATCTCTACATGAAGAAAGACAACAAATCACTGCCACTAGAACACCATATGCATCCTCCTAGTCACCCCTGTTTGACGCAGTCACTCTTTAAGATGGTGGAGCAAGGAGAGTGAAGGGGAGGAATTGGGGTCTGGCAGTGTCAGTGTTGCAAATATTGGGTAGTGGGCAGCAGTGCTAATTTAGGGGGGGGGGGGCCCACAGCACAAAATCTTTTTCATACTTTTGATTCTGTAAAATGGACCCCAAGGATTATTTCCACAGTCTTGATGCTTTAAAGTGAATTGTAGCTGATGTATTAATGAAGCTCCGTCTGCAAATAATTCCTCTAATTTGTGAGACTAAAAGCAATAAATTATTACATGGGCTTTGAGCTGTAAAACTTCTGGCCTATTGCCACACATTACACCATCGAAGATGATGCTGTGTTTTATGAAGTTATATCATTACTACCCGTATGTGACACTCACTCAGTACCATCATACATGCAAGTGCTATGAGCAGCCCAAAGTTCTCAGTCTTGGATCTTGTACCAGCCACAGTGCAACATAGGTTATTATTGCACATCTTGTCTGTAAAACGAGTCTGAGCTTTGCTGCCAGTCTACTAAGAGTGCATAAAAGCAGAGAACTTCTACATTTCCTGCAAGTTCCATGTATACCCTTAGAAAAATCATTCATCTGCAGCATTGTACCCTGTATCTACCATATGGTACTGTCGGTATGCACCCCTCTTAAAAAAGTATCTTCCTTTATCTAGGACTCAGAAGGAAACTTTCTAAAATGTTGTCTGTTTTGTCAACACACTCTGGTCAACACATATGCAAAGTTGATAATCCTCAGGGTTGGAGAATATACCCCTTCCCCCAGGGGCTGTGTATTCTTAGAGTTAGTATATACTTAGCAGGGGGTGTGGGGGTGCAGGGGTTGAAACTGTAGATTCATTTAAGGACCTAGGTATTGGGGTAGATCCAGCTTTGATTTTTTTGTGATCATATCAACCAATTGGTTAATGATAGTTATGGGACTCTAGCCTCATAAAAAGATTTATAAAATCTAGAAAATCAGAAATGATGAAATCGTAAGTTACTTAAGTCCAGTCTATAAAGCAGAGTAATACTACGGAAACCCTATAAGAAAAATAGCAAAAGTAAATTAATAGGAATAGAGTAGCAAAATACAAAGAGCAACCATGAATGTGAAGTCCAGGTTATTATAAAAGATTAAAATATCTGAATTTGTGCAGTGTCTCACATAGATATAAGAGAAGCTCTTATACAGATATATAAGGCATTCAGACACAGCAACCTCTGGAAATGTTTGTGTTTATCAAAGAGCAATAGGGAATCATCAGACAACCTGTGCAGGAGATTATATAGGAATGAGATATGTACTATTTGGTTCTCTGAGAGAGTGGCTGATGCCTGAAATACACTATAAAGTTATATTAAAGCAAGCACTGGTTAAGATATTGTTAAGAGCAGCTTGGATACTTTTTATGAGGCTGTCTGTTTTGTTATATTGGGAGGCTAGAAAGGCATTATTACTCATGCTTGAACTATTTGCTTGTATTGTATGTCTGTAGTTATGTATACGTATATCGACATGGGTACTTGTATGTCTGTAGTTATGTATACATATATTGACATGGGTACTTGTATGTCTGTAGTTATGTATACGTATATCGACATGGGTACTTGTATGTCTGTAGTTATGTATACATATATCGACATGGGTACTTGTATGTCTGTAATTATGTATACGTATATCGACATGGGTACTTGTATGTCTGTAGTTATGTATCGATATATCGACATGGGTACTTGTATGTCTGTAGTTATGTATACGTATATCGACATGGGTACTTGTATGTCTGTAGTTATGTATACATATATCGACATGGGTACTTGTATGTCTGTAGTTATGTATACGTATATCGACATGGGTACTTGTATGTCTGTAGTTATGTATACGTATATCGACATGGGTACTTGTATGTCTGTAGTTATGTATATGTATATCGACATGGGTACTTGTATGTCTGTAGTTATGTATACATATATCGACATGGGTACTTGTATGTCTGTAATTATGTATACGTATATCGACATGGGTACTTGTATGTCTGTAGTTATGTATACATATATCTACATGGGTACTTGTATGTCTGTAGTTATGTATACGTATATCGACATGGGTACTTGTATGTCTGTAGTTATGTATACGTATATCGACATGGGTACTTGTATGTCTGTAATTATGTATACGTATATCGACATGGGTACTTGTATGTCTGTAGTTATGTATACATATATCGACATGGGTACTTGTATGTCTGTAGTTATGTATACGTATATCGACATGGGTACTTGTATGTCTGTAGTTATGTATAAGTATATCGACATGGGTACTTGCATGTCTGTAGTTATGTATACATATATCTACATGGGTACTTGTATGTCTGTAGTTATGTATACGTATATCGACATGGGTACTTGTATGTCTGTAGTTATGTATACGTATATTGACATGGGTATACTTCACTGTCATATTGTCACTCCTTCAGCAAAGTTGAATGCTGGGAAGAGTATGGGTATGGTAAGTATGGGTTTGGGATTTTATTATTAAAACTTTACAATATACCAAAATTGTCAGCATTATGAGTAGGAGTGTGTGTGTGTGTGTGTGTGTGTGTGTGTGTGTGTGTGTGTGTGTGTGTGTGTGTGTGTGTGTGTGTGTGTGTGTGTGTGTGTGTGTGTGTGTGTGTGTGTGTGTGTGTGTGTGTGTGTGTGTGTGTGTGTGTGTGTGTGTGTGTGCGCGTGTGTGTGTGCGTGTGTGTGTGTAAGGCCATGGAAAGGATCATTATAGAATTAATACATAACATAGGTAGCCCACTAACTCTTGACCCAAGGGGGGTTCAGCTTCTTTCAGAAGGTCACTGAAGTACTGGATGAGGGAAAATCAGTATACACCACATATCTAGACCTCACAAAGGCATTTAACACCATTCCACAATCAGGTATGGTTGATAAACTCTCCTAGCTTAACGTTAATCCCTATGTAACTCATTGGATAGCAAATTGGCTTACAAATAGAATCCAGGAAATTAGGGAAGGTAGCTCTAACTCCTCCAAAAGATCTGTCACTAGTGGTGTACGCCAGGGTCCAGTGCTTGGGCCACTCCTGTTTGGTATTTGTTCTCAAATGTAAACGCTAATATTAAGGGTTTATGGCTAAATAAGTTTACAGATGACTGAAAACTTGGTGCCATCATAAACTATCCAGAGGACACCAAGATCCTCCATGAGGGCCTTTCCCAAACAAATAGCTTGTGTTATAACGACAGACTAAAACTAAATGCCAAAAATGTCAAATGGTCTTCTTTTGTAGGCATGACATCCCCTATCACCATCACAAGAACAACACACCACTGAAAATCGATCCAGTATTTAGGGACATGGGAACCTATGTGGACAACAGATTGCCCATCAGTCACCACGTACCCACTATTGTAAGAAAGTCAGTTTTCACTGCACAGCTTATTAGCAAGGGTATGGTGCCTAGGTCCAGAAAGGGATCATTTCCCTGAATTCAGCCCTTATTAGTCTGATCACTGAGTATAATGCCCACTTTGATATGTGCTTGCCTAAACACTTAACATAACTTGAATGACCACATTGTTTTCTCACCAAGAAAATTTAGGGTCTAAATTATAAAAGCTACACTGACCATCTCAGACCTTGCCCCTCTTTTCCAACTTCTCAGTATCATACAGGCGACTGAGGGGCAAAATCTCTGCCTTACATACAGACCCTGTCCTCTCAGATCTGCTGTACATCCACAAGTCCATTAGTGGCATAAACACCTACTCGAGGGATCTTAATTTTTTCTACAACACAAACAGAGCATGTTGAATAGATAGGTTTGTATCACAGAGAATATCAGTTCTTTGGAATGATTTTCCTCTCCACATAAATCAAAGAACTTCCCTTATTCTATTCAAACATAATCAGGACAAATGGATGAGAAACCAAAAATTTACCTCTGCTTTGGCATTCTTGCACTTTATGGACAGTCGTAACAAGTAAATGTTCTGCCCAGCTCTGGGTTATTCATTCTTAAATTACAAAGAGCTAAACATTTAATGGGAATGCAGGGCTAGGCTTCTAAAGATCCTCAGATCAACAGCCTAGCAAGTACCTATGAACTTGGTTTGCTTTTCCACCTCAGGTGTTGCTCAAATTTAAGTAGCTGCAACACCAGCTCCATGTTACAGAGGGGTGGAAATCTAACTGCAGCCTTGGTATCCCAGGTTTTATTAAAAAGTTTGGATGCCAGAGGAGCTAATAGGGGGTTCAGCAATGCGAGACTGATGTTCACTCACTCATATAAGGGCGAGCGTTGTCACTTTTTTCTTCTCCATGAGCATCACCTCCCAGATGTCAGGAACCACATACTACTGAAGAATATACATTTAAGTGCTATGGCCTCCCACGCAGTACACTGCAAGGTCACCAGGGAGAGTGTGCGGAAGCATGCACTCACACAAAGGGTAGAACAAAAGTGGATCCTGCAGAATACAAGCCCCAGTTCCAGTGATGACTACATTAGGTTTAGGAAGCCATTCAACAGATTATACCTTATATTTCTGCTGCCTTCAGCTAACAGTACCACAGGAGAAAGATGTGCATTTCGTGTTATTATGAACGGCAGCAAAGTATTTGGCTGTAAGCAAGCTTTAGACAGATATTCACTATCTAACGTCACAAAGTTTCAGTCCTGTGTCTTCTTGTGCTTCTGTTTGGTGGCGCACAGTTTTTGCAGTAAAGCACAACATTTGTAGTATATTATATTGTTAAGGAAAATAAGAAAAAGAATCATAATTTGGAAATGGTGTTTTAAAAAATCATTATACACAGTTGTTTACAGTACATGTCTACTTACTCATTTGATCTCCAGCATTAGTGTTGTACAAATATTTGGGGGTTGGGGGGCATTTCTGGTGGCACTTCCAAAAAGTAAAATGCCACACTGCATTACGTCCCAGAGCAGGCATTTGGCAGTGGCCAACAATAAGCAATGATCTGTGTACTGGAGCAAATTCAGTGATTACTCTAACCTTAATAGCCAATCAATGTAAACTTCATCCTTGTACTCCATTCATGAATGATGAAGGAACTTCACAAGGTATTTGTACTTCATGATCAATAATACTGACCCACCAGTAGAGTAAACACAAAGTTCATGCATCTGCACCTATTAGGTGTAGCCAAAGAGCTAGCAGGCAGTGCTTTGTGCTGCTCATGGGGGCACTACTACCCTTGTTTTTTTCAACTTTTAAGACATCATACATTTTTTTGTAGTATTTCTCATGTTATCATTATCATCATATGTTGGATTTTCTTACGCTGAAGGTCTTTTCTAATGCGGTTTATGAGGTCGCTCAATTGGAGCAAAGGTTAGACATGAGTTTCTGTCCCCCGTAAACCAGAAAGCCATATGTTATTATGTTTTTGTGTGAGTTTTAAGGTGATAATGCTGTTAGGTTTACAGAGTTACAATGTTTTGTGCTTCAGCTGGGAGACAATATTTTGTTATACAGCCGTTGCCCATCACCTGGTCAGCAGAGTTCTCATGCTTTCTGTGCCCCAAATTCCCCATCCATAGAAAGGATTATTGCACTCTGTCATTCCCAACATACACAAAATTATATAGTGTAAAAAGTATGCTGAGAATAAAAATAGAACGGTACAGTAACAAGTAACTACTAACAAAAACAAAAAAGTACCGAAGCTGACACAGCTGAAGGTAAAACAATAAACTTTAATGCACACAGAAGAGAGTAAGCACTTTCATTGTGTGCTCTCACCGCTTCATCAGACTGTTCTAAACTAATAACAAATGCAGTTAAAATAGCATAAGTTAATTAGTCAATTATAGCACTGATAAAAGCATCAATTATCTAAGAGAAAAATGTCACAACAAGAAAGCAGGCAAATGAAACATATAAAAACATAAAAAATATATATAAAAAATATGTATAATAAACAATCCTATACTCACTGTTTGAGAGGTCTAGCTTTTAAAAAAGGCTTAAGAGAGACAACTTCATTAAGACCTGGTATTTTATCAGCATTAAGAGACAGAATCCATTTTTGCTCTGCAGATTCTGTGCGATTCCTAAGATCTCCCCCTCTTAGACTCTCAGGAATGATCTCTAGCACAAGGAATTTAAAATTATATTCCTATCCATGACACATAATATGCTTAGCAAGAGCATTGGTGTCTTTCTTCTTTCTAATGTCTCCCTGATGTTCCAGCACCCTGTCTTTGAGTTGTCTATTACTCATGCCTACATAAAAAGCATGGTAGAAAGTGCAGTAACTAAAATAAACAATGTTCTTGGTCCTGCAATCAGCATAAAAGTTAGTGTCTATTTTAAAGTGCATATTAGGGTGCATGTAAGTAGGACTAGATTGTATAAACTTGCAGGCTGTGCAATTCCTGCATTTAAAAATACCATGCATCTCTGACTGTAAAACCTTGTTAAAAGTAGAAGTATTGTAGCACAGATGCCTTTTCAAGGATCTGTTATTTTTAAAAGAAAAGTGTGGAACAGTATCTATGGCATTTCTTAATTCATCTACAGTATCCAAAATGCCCCAGTTCCTTTTGACAATATCACATATACTACTAACATCAGAAGAATATGTGAGAGGAAACCTAATCAATCCTGTCCTTTGTTCTGTAGCTATGGCTTCGGTGTTAGGTGCAGCAGTGTAATAAGGCCTGCATTTGCCCCCTCTCTCCTTATGCGTATCAGTAATGCAACTGTCAATATCCTTTTCCTTGTAGCCTCTATCTAGAAAATCCATTTTCAAGGTCTCCAGAGCCTCGGCAAGCTGTTTGTCATTATTATGGAGTCTCATGACCATGTACACCTGCTCCTTAACAACATTTTGGGTAACATGCCTAGGATGCATGCTATCTCTGAAGCAGATTATTCTTCCTATAAATATTAGTTATTAGGCTAGTCAAATCAGTTTTGTCCACCTTAACATCAAGAAATTCAATTTCATCAAAAGAATATTTAAAAGTAAATCTTAAAAAATCTGTAGACTAATGTAGAAACTCTATAAACTGCATGGGACTTTCAACTGACCCCCTCCACAACAAAAAAATATCGTCAACAAATCTTACATACCATAAGATATGTTCAGAGAAGCCCTCAGCTTCATAGGTTCATAGGTTCATAGGTTCATACTAGGCTATCTGCCCGAGGGCATTTACAAGCCTAGCCCATAGTTTTGTGGCTTACGCCACCCCTTTAGTATGGGGAACTATACCCATTATTTTGCTGTGCCTCTGTTGAGCAGTGACACTGAGGTAACTCCTGGGGTATATCTGTCTCTCTCTCTCCCATTGCACCAACACAAGGTTGATGTAGCTGTTGGCACAAGCTGTGCCCAATGCCACGCCAACCTTTTGTGCATAAAATTGATCTTCAAACAAAAAGACATTGTTTTCTAAAACCAATTCTAAAAGGGCACAAATTAAATTGATCTTGTCCTCAGTAAAACAATGGTTGACATGCATAAATTTCCTGACATTTTCTATACCCCAAGTATTGGGGATCACATTAAAGAGCGACCCTACATCCATTGTCGCTAAAAGATAATCAGCACTCAAATCAGAAGTCGCCATATATAATCTTTGTAAGAAGGTCCTAGTATCTTTTAGGACGGTGTCACAAGTGTCCAACAGAGAATGTAAATTATTTTCAATGTAAATAGAAAGTGGCTCGGTTACCCATCCTTTCCCAGACACTATCGGGCACATGGGCGGCAGTGTTAGATTTTTATGCACTTTGGGTAAGCCATAACTGCTCGATATAAGTGGTTGCTGTACCTCAAAATATTTAAACAACTTATTATCGATCATACCCGTCATAAGCAGATCGAAAAGAAAGAAAGAAACCTTCTCAATCATACCATAAACAGCAGTTTTAGAAATACAGACATAAGTGGTGTCATCACACAACAATTTATGCATTTGTGTTTGATACAAGTCCTTCTCTAACACAACAATTCTACCACCCTTATCTGCTGGTCTAATCTCTAAGGATTTCAAGTTCTTGAGTTCATTGAGGGCTGCATATTCATCATTATTAAGATTAAAGTATCGCTTCTTTCTCTTAGATTCGAATTCTCTTCTTATTTGCTTCTCACAAGTCTGAATAAAGGTCCCTATCTTGGCATTGGGTGTTGGGATAAAAGTGCTGGGTTTTCTAAAGGAAGCAGTGTCAGTGTTAACAGTGTCAGGTAGCATGGCTTTCAATGTAAGAGTCCTACCAAACAATCTAAGATCAGTTAAGACACAAGTTAGCTCGGCTTCTCTGGCGGGAATGGATGATAAACCTTTGTTCAGCAATGCTAACTGTGCGGCAGTAAGCTGTACAGAGGAAATATTAAACACGAAACTGTTTACCTCCTTTCCCATTGGCCTGTTAGGTTCACATTCATTTCTGTACTTGGGAGGCGGTAGAGTCTGCCCTTCCTCCCTCTATTCTGTGACCTGTCCCTGATAGGGAAAGGGCTCTGCAGTTGAAAAGAGGTGATAGCCCAGTGTTAACATTAGTAGTGGAGTCACCATTACTGTCAGAACGGGACTTCCTTTTTTTTATGAAGATGTATCAGGGGTGCTATGGTGTTGTAATGACCCAGCTCCACTTCCGGCCGACTGAGCCAATTCTGTGGAGTTGACATTTGTGGCTCCTCCCATTAAAGATACAGGCTGATTCAAAGATTCACTGGTAGTTTCACACAAAGGATCCGATGTTTGTGGTGCATCTTCCGAGTTCACGGCTGGTTGGGGGTTACTTCTACCCCATGCAAAAAACGCTCCAGTAGTAAAATCCTTGATGTCACATTGCAATTTCTATATTTTAGTAGACTGTAACCCCTTCTCATAAGCCGAGATGTTGTCATAGAGGTTATCAAGTTTGTCCCCCATAATATCAGCAGGAAGGGAACTATAAATTTCATCCTGCAGAACTGGGATCTGACATTGCAATTCTTTCTCTTCTGGAAGAAAGAATTCTATAAGAAGTTCCAAGTAGCTGGAGCTTGCTTGCAAGTTAAATGACTGCCATTTCATCAGCAGGACTGGATATACATTACCATAGCTAGGCATATTGAGAATTCTTAGGCCCCTAGGTACGACCTTATGTTTTAAGGATGCTTCCAGATGAAATTGCTGCCATTGCAGCCGTTTAAATTTATAAAGCTTATTTTCCAGTTCTTTAAATTTGTTCATGAAAAGTGGGTAAATCTTGTCTATATCCCAATCATCTGTAGAAGTCAAGGTAAGGTCAGCAACAAGGAGGGGGTTAGATACAATTTCCATAATGTTGTTCAAGCGATCACTAGACACTGTTGACAGAAGAAGCTTTCCTGGCAGGATTAAAAATGAGTTCAACATCATTGCCTTCTGCCATGTTTTATTCTCGACCAAGAGATCCAAAAGTGTAAAAAGTACGCTGAGAATAAAAATAGAATGGTACAGTAACAAGTAACTACTAAGGAAAACAAAAAAATACCAAAGCTGACACAGCTAAAGGTAAAACAATAAACTTTAATGCACACAAAAGAGAGTAAGCGCTTTCACTGTGTGCTCTCACCGCTTCATCAGACGGTTCTAAACTAGTAAAAAATGCAGTTAAATAGCATAAGTTAATTAGTCAAAATACTACAAAATTATCCCTTCATTATGAAAATCATAAAGTGAAAACTATTCTCTTCATGTAATGCTGAATACAAATTACTTTTCATTAGAAAGAGATGGCCAAGTTACTGAAAACCTAACAAGGTAAATTATACCTTACAAAATAGTAAGAAGAAATATACTGAAACTTGTGAAGCTGAGATGTAGATTTGTGGAGTGGAGGCAAATTTTAACAATATTAATAGAACAGTGACAATTCGGAGGGAAGCAGATTGTAGGAAAGTGTCGTTAATACTGGAACTTGATGGGTGTTTCACAAGCAACTTTTCATCTCTTGGAAACTATACAACCTAGATATATAGTGTCAGGGCAGTTAAGACAGACCTGAAAGCAATGAATTATTTTCAGAATACATATTTAGATAGTTTTCTAAATATGAAACATTACTGCTTATTTATATAGCTAACAATATAAATAAAGCCGGATATCTCTCATAATTTATGAGTGCAAATATCACTTAAATTTTTCAGCAGCATCATCTAAAGCTTCATTTGATGCCATGCAGTCATTTGTAAATCAATTGGTTTTAGAAATAGAAATTTACATATGGAAACATTACATAGCTTTATAATTACAAGGAAACAGCTAGCAATATCTTGCATTTTCTGTCTCCCACCATGACCTTTCAGCACCATGCAGCTCTATCACTTACAAAAATAAGAACGTAAGTATGCAAATATGAAGGGGTGACAAATGACAATGATTAATATCCCCACTGCAGGACATCCTACATTAACAAGCTCAGTGGCATTCTGTTACTTACACCTGGAACTTTCTTATGCTGCCTCTTATTAACTGGTAAGTCGTTTCATTACGGATGTCTAACCATAAGAAAAAAAAGCCAGAATTCCATAAAGAGATATGGATATTTATAGATTCATAGATTGTTACTAGGCTAACAACCCAGGGGGCCTTTCTGGGTCTATATTACTGTGTCAGAAGACATGTTCGCCAAACACGTCTTAATCGACAGAAATCTCAACCTGCTAAAATCCTGAATATCCGAGTCAGTGAACTTTTTCCCAGGGGGAAAAAAATCGCTTTGCTGTACACAAAAAAAAACAGACTTTCAAACCCTACATGCCCCCAACTAACTATACCAACTCCGAGATCGCACTACAGTGGGGAAAAGGGCAAATCTCCGATGATGGCCAAGCAATTTTTTCCCCCTTTGAAAAAAATTCACTGACTTGGCCATTCAGGAGTTTAACAAGTTGATATTTCCATGTCGACTAAGACATGTTCGGTGAACATGTTTTTTGACACGGTGATACAGACCCGCCTTTCTAAGCCTAGCCAAATTTTCTCGAAAGAATAATGATGTCCTGTATCCAAATAGGATATTTACTGCCAGCCATTTATAAGCTACCACTGTCATAATGGGCATGGGTGCCAGGCCCAGTGTAAATTTCCTGTTCTCCATACACTGGTCTAGTTTGTGCTTAAACTGGACAACAGACAAACTCAGCTTCACATGGATAGGAAACCTGTTCCATAGGAGAAGCAGCCTCTGGGACACATATCTGTCCCTCCAGCATGTTCTGCTTAAGTCACAGATAAAATCCAGGTCCCTAGACCTTGAATTTCTGGTAGTCCTTGACTTATTCAGAAGATTCATAAGTGTGAGGTTTGCAGATGCCTTGTAAGCCAAGCATAGATCACCCCTCAGCAGTCTATAGAGACTGAGTAGAGGGAATGGGCTTTAAGGTGCTCTTCATAAGGCAGGTTTGTTACGCCTTGTATTCTTTTTGTATGGAACCTCTGAGGTCGCTCTAATTTTTGCATATGCCTGGTCAAGTACATACCAAAGGGAGCACTGCACTCTATGATAGGTCTCATAAGGGTGAGTACAGTGGGACAATGACCTTTTTGGATCTAGATGCCATACCCTTACTTATAAGTTACCCAACATAAAAGGATTTGCTCACCACTGTTGCCACGTGGTGCTTGAAGGTAAGACTACTGTCTACATGCGTACCCAAATCCCTGACCAATGGGTCGAATCTCCCTAAACAATACCCCAACTCTTAGGGGTGTATTATCAACATGGTAATTAGTCAGGATTTTTCACTTCCCAAAGGGTACAATTATGCATTTCTTAGCAATGAGTTTAAGAACATGGCTTTGGAACCATTTCTTATTTAGAGACAGACCTTCTAGAAGAATGCTTGTGTCTGCAGGGGAGTTGATGATAACTCCCAGCTTGCAATCATCTGCAAACTTAGTCAGCCATCAACCTTCAACATTTGCTTCCATTTCAAAGAAATATATGCCAAAAAGGAGTGGGCCCAGTACTGAGCCCAGAGGGATGCCATTAGTGACTGGTCTCTTGTTGGAGGTTCCCTCACCTATTCTAACCTTCTGGGGCCTATCAGTGAGCCAATTGGCTATCCAGCTGGTGATAAAGGCTTTATATCTAAACTAGTCAGCTTGTCTATAATATCTGAGTGGAGTATTGTATCAAAAGCCTTGGCCAAGTTGAGGTAAGATGTGTGCACAGTCATACCTTCATCCAATGCTTTGATAACCCTCTCAAAAAAGTACAGCAGATTTAATAGGCATGACCTTTTAACAAAGCCGAATTGTGATGGGTCCAGCATTTGTAGGCTACTTATGTCCTCATGGTTTACCATTAAAATGGAGAATGAGGGTTCAGTGAAAATGGGAATGTCGAACGTCAGTTGGCTGATTGTTGTATTGCTGATCTCCAAATCTCCGAGTGTCCTGTACAGTGAATGCCATTGTGCATTTGCAAATACATAGTTGATGTAATAAACAGAGATCGCAGTACAGTATGGATCAAGAAATTAATCCTTTTCCTCACTGTAATGCGATCTCAGAGTTGGAATATAAAGTTTGCAGGGGACTTTCCCCCTGCAAATACATGAGATGCAGCAATGTGCAGTACTGAACTGCGTAAGTTCGTACTGTTGAAAAGCAGGCAGGTGAAGAAGGATGTTGAATAATTCCAACTTCACATTCATTGGGATGACATTTGGCATCCTAAGCTAATTAATATGCAGGACTTCACTCACGTGGATCTAACAACTGAATGCATTACGATATTAATCTCAACCTTTTCATGATAAACCATTGACAGAAAAATATTCATTTTTATATATGTCTAATGCTTATTAGAAGCTAAAAGGGTTAACACATTTTCATTCTATTTTATGTACAAGCTTAATTCTGTATGAAATTATAAGATGATTTTTTCAAACCACAGTATGATTTCTGAAACTGCAAGATGCACCGTGACCTAGTATTTGCTAGCACAGCAAAATTCATGTTTATGCCTTTTGGAAATATACTGAGAAGCAGGTGATTATCTACTAGGTCAGGAAAATGTATGAATAGTGTATGATTAGAACAATACTGCTTTCTTTAATATGATTGAATATGAACAATCAGCTCTGTTCGTGTTATGAGAACATGCACAGCTGCGGAAAAGAAGAGATACATGAAACAAAAGACTGCTTGAAGAATCTGTACTTGCTTTGTGCTCGAATTAGCTATAGTACCTTGAATGGTAACATAACATAGTGGGAAGTTGTATCTAACCGGTGGTCACCAAGGCCACGTTGTTTTTCTTAGGAAGTTTTCATAAAATTGATAGTGCAAGCAGAAAATCATGGACAAACAGCTGCTATGTAATGATGATGTTAAAACTTGTGATCTACTACGTCAGCTTGGTAGGCAATGTCTTATTAGAAAATGTATAAAAATATCTGCACTTCCTGATTCTAGTTAGACAAACTCTGTATTAGCATGTTTTTTGTCTCCTTGCTGCAAGATTAAAGTGCCTTAACCTGAACCTACCATGCATTGATCATTTTTGAAGTTTATTTTTCCTTTGCCAGATTGGTCCTTCGGACTGGAAATCTCTCGCTCTAGCTCAGGTCAGATGGGCCCGGTGGCATGAAACCGTACGGGGAAGAGACCACATCAGTTCTTCTGCTCTGAAAGACCTCATACTGAATTGTCGTTCAAAAGAGGCCAGCCACTATTTCTGATCTGCGATTGGAGGATGAGTCAACAGTTCCAGTGAGACGATCAATCACGGAGGTTCAGGTAAGGAGGAATTTACCTTTTCTTTGTTTCAGATCAGGAACTTGTTAAAGTATTTGTTTCTGTCAGGGACATTTTATATATAAATCAGGGACAAAAAAGATTGCTGTCTTGTCATAGATCAGGGAAACAGGATAGGTAGGCAGTTATTCTAGATAAACTGCAAAAAAGAGAAAATCGTGGTACCACGTGATAAAAAGAGTTACGTAACAATTTCTAACTAAGTTAAGACAACATGGGAAATAAGTGCACAAAAAAATTCCCGAAATCCGCCTTTACCGAAGACGTGAAATATATGCAATTACAACGTGCCGATAACGTTAAGTACTATACAAAATGGGTTAATAAATACAAATTTGATGGCAAATTGGATAAACCTTCACTTATCAAACTTATCAAACAACTTAAAACAGATGCGAAAGGTCAGGTAAAAAAGCAACGTCAATTGGGAGTTCCTCAGGCACACAGGTGGCTTGAGGAAGCAAACCGCAGGGAACAAAAGAATAAAAATTCAAAAGCAATGTTTTTAGATAAAGAAGACAATAACTTGGTAATAGCATTGGCCCCTCTGCCCCCTCCGCTCCCCTTACCAGAATATGAAGTGAGTAGACAAGCAGATCCACCTCCGCTATACCCAACTGTCCCTGCAAAATCAAAACCGTTTGTCAGAGATCCTGTCGAGACTAGGTCTCGAACACGCAACTTAAGAGGGGATATTGAATTGTATGAAATAAATAAAAATTCACGAGCTATGAGTAAAGAAGAGATATGTCCACTCATAGAAGTACCAAATCCACAGGCAGGACAGGACACAACTCTTCTAGTATGTAGACCGTGGACACCGGAAGACATCCGGAAAGCCACAGAGGGAATTCCCCATCCGAAAGTTCATTTTAGAAAATTCTTAGAAGACTTACAGGACATGAGGTTAAGTTACCATTTAAATGGAGAAGAAGTAGAGGAAGGAGTCAGACAAATCGTAGGTCCAGATTGGCACATGATCAGTGGCAACTGGAATCCCCGTGACCCAGAACATAGGCCACTCCCACATAGTAACGCAGAACTGGATAACAGGGTGAAAGGTCTGACAGACCGAATCTCTGAGAAATGGAAGCCTAGGGCTGACTGGACTTGCATTAATCAATGCATACAACGAGAAGGTGAAACTGTTGATAGACATTATGCCAGATTATTAGAGTGTTTTAATAACCATTGTGGAATGCAGGTACCTTAAGACCAAACACATGATTCCCCATATGAGCAGCAATTAAAGAATGCATTTTTAAAAGGCAGTATTGCACCCATAAGTAGTTTTATTACAAAGCACATGGTAGATCATCGAACGAGTAGATTACAGTCATTCCTTGAATATGCAAGACATGCCGAAAGGCATTTTAATAGCAAAAAGAAAAAGAAAACTCAAGTATTTGCAGTAGAAGACGGAGCAGAAGTCTTTGTAGTACAGTCCAGGAAGAAGGGTAAGAAAAATGCCCAGGGAAACAAACAATCTGATAAGCGATCAGAGGAGTTTGAAGAGAGAAAGAAAAGGGGTGAATGTTTTAAATGCAGAAAAAAGGGACATTTAGCAACGGATTGCAGGCAAAATAAAAAGGTAACCACGGAAGATAAGGAGGGTGAGGACTGACTATATGATAGTCAAGAATCACTAGGAAGGAATAATCAAGAAAAGACAAATGCAAATGTGATAGAAGGAGTAGAGGATGTGACAGAAGAAATAGAGGATGTGCATGAAATCACAGATAATGAAGAAAATGAAATCTTAGACTTGGCATTATTGAGCCTAGAGCTCTACTTAGCAGACACAAAACCGGAAGTTACACTTCTGGTAGAGGGGAGGGAAGTTAAATTTCTGTGTGACTCAGGGGCTTCATGGACCCTGATACATCCTTCAAAACTGCCAGAAAATTCAGAATCACTTGATTACATATTAGTGAAAGCAGCTAATGGACAGCTGTATCGGGAGCCACTCTCCCACAACATAGCAATAATTGACCCTGTTTCAGGGATGACCCAGAAAAGCAAAATTGTTGTTTCTGAAAAATGCCCAGTAAATCTTTTGGGCAGAGATCTTATGCAGATATTTGGCATAGCAGTAGTTCCAACTATGCAGGGTATGGAAGCAAAGCGACAAATGGATACCTTTGTAGTGCGACCGGAGGGTGAAACATTTTATTGGTACAGCCAGGACTTGGTTACGACTGGTCCAGGGGCAGTAACCGAAGAATGAATGAACATAGCCATCAGTAAATCCCCCTCCTTTGACACTGATAAACAGCATTTGTTACATTGCACTCTATATTACTGTAACAAACCAGGACCTGATAAAGAATATGAACAAGAACTGTTTAGAAACCATGCTAACAGATTAGTATTACGTAATCTGTACTGGGACACAGAAGGAAACAGTGTAGTTAGCTGTTCATTGCCCCAGGAATTCCTAGCACTTTACATATCTAATTGACTACCACATGTTAGTTTGACTAAAGATAAGAATGTGAGATGGGCAGACCTAGGAGAAAAAGTCACAAGGTGGGAAAAACAGACAGAATTAGAACTGTCAGAACAGGGAGTACAAAGACAGAAGTTGAATTGGATAACACAGACACACCCAGCTGTACACTTGCAGGCAAGTGAGGACAGCTGAGTAGCACTTTTACTAGAGGAAGAGGAAAAAGCTTTACGAGACATACCAGAGACTCTCTGGTCAACAGGGAAATCAGATGTAGGACTTATTCGTACAGCAGGACCATTCACTATCACGCCAAAGTCAGCATTTAGACCTCAAAAGAGAAAGTATCCCTTAAGAAAAGATGCAGACGTAGGAATCAAACCTATAATAGCAGCCTTACTTAAGGAAGGAGTACTGACAGAATCTCCCAATTCGCCATGTAATACACCTTTATTTCCTGTTAGGAAAGCAAATGGAGAATGGCGTATGGTCCAAGATTTACAAGCTGTAAATGATGCAGTTATACCTAGAGCACCTACAGTGCCAGATCCACACACCTTATTAAATGATTTGAAACCTCAACAGAAGTATTTCTCTGTGGTAGATATTAGCAATGCGTTTTTCTCAATACCGATACACCCTGACAGCCAACATTGGTTTGCATTTACATTTCAGGGGAAAAGGTATACATACACGCGACTACCACAGGGATATTGTGAGAGTCCAGCAATATTCGCACAGGAAATGGCAAGTAACCTGGCGGGATTTATCCCACCGAAAGGCAGCCAGATTTTACTTTATGTAGATGACATTCTGCTGGCAGCCCCCACCCAGCAAGAATGCAGAGAAGATACCATAGCATTATTACAACTTCTAGCCACTCAAGGACACAAAGTTAACAAAAACAAACTGCAACTTTGGAAAAAGCAGGTTAAATACCTGGGATATGTAATATCCAAAGAAGGCAGAATATTAGATGAAGACAGGAAAATAGCAATTTTACAAGCACCCAAACCAACTACCAAGAAGGAAATTATGTCCTTCCTAGGTACGACTAATTTTTGTCGGAGTTGGATTCCAAACTATGCCTTGGAATCTGCTCCACTGACCAACTTAATACTCAAGAAGCCTATGGCAGCACAAGATTTATTACAATGGACACCAGAAGCAGAATCAGCTTTCTGCAAATTGAAACAACTGATAGCATCCTCATTAGTTTTAGGATTCCCAAACTATCATAAACGTTTTTTCCAAACTGTAGATTGTAAACAAGGCTATATGACATCAGTGTTAACACAGCAACATGGGGACAAGCAAAGCCCCATAGCTTACTATTCATGACAGCTAGACCCAGTGGCGTGATCCCTGCCCCACTGTGTACAAGCAGTAGTTGCAGCTGCAATGGCAGTACAGGCTTCGGCCTCAGTAGTGTTGTTCCACCCTCTCACATTAAGAGTGCCTCATGCAGTCGCAATTATTTTACTGCAAGAAAAAGTAGCATATCTTTCTCCGGCTAGACATCTTTCCTGTATGACTATACTGTTGAGCCAACCTCATATGACAATTGAATGATGTACAACTTTAAACCCATCTACCTTGCTTCCTACCCCTGTGGATGGCACACCACACAGCTGCCTGCAGGAGATTGAGCAAAAGACACTGCCTAGAAAAGATCTAATGGATGTTCCCTTGGATGATGCCGAGGTGACATACTACGTGGACGGCTCATGCAGAAGGGGTCCTATAGGACAGAATCTAGTGGGGTATGCAGTAGTTTCTGATACTGAAATTTTAGAAGCAAAGTCTTTACCACACAACTTATCTGCACAAGCAGCAGAATTGATTGCTTTAACAAGGGCATGTACCTTGGCAAAAGATGAACGAGTAAACATTTTTACTGACAGCCAGTACGCTTTTTCTACTGTACATGTTTTTGCGCAGCAGTGGAAAAAATAGAGGAATGATAACATCTACTGGTAAACCAATTAGTCATGCGCAATTTATTCTAGATTTATTAGAATCTATTCAGTTACCTCAGAAAGTAGCTATTTGTAAATGCGTAGCTCATACCAAATAACAGGATAGGATTTCAAAAGGTAATGCAAGAGCTGATACAGCTGCAAAGCAAGCAGCTTCAGCTTCAGAAGTATTTCTTTTGAGTGAGGAATTACAACCATCTGAGAGTTTAGATTTAGAAATGTTAAAAACAATGCAGACACTTACTACAAATGTAGAAAAACAAAAATGGATAAAACAAAGAGCAATTCTTGAGAAAGGGCTGTACATCTCCAAAGAAAGAAAACCAATTTTACCATCTAACTTGTTTAGATATGCAGCTTTGTTGAGCCATGGGCAGTGCCATGTCTCAACAGGGGGGGATGGTACAGTTAGTGAATCGAGTGTTTACAACGTATGGATTTACAAACTACACAAAAAATTTTTGTGCAGCTTGCCATGTTTATAACAGGCATCATGCACAGGGGGCACTGAAGCCTAAGCAAGGGAGTTTCCCTACACCACCGTATCCGTTCCATACTATCTGTATGGATTTTATAGAACTAAACAAATGCGAAAATAAAATGTACTGTCTTGTCATTATAGATATGTTTTCCAAATGGGTGGAAGCCTTTCCGACTAAAAATCCAGATGCAGCTACTGTTGCAAAAGTCCTCGTTAAAGAAATTATTCCTAGATTTGGCATACCGGAAAAGATTTATAGAGACAATGGCACACACTTTGTAAATCAAACTATACAACAAATGAGCTGTTATTTCGGGATTTCTCTGAAAAAACATTGTGCATACCACCCCCAATCTGCAGGATTAGTAGAGAGGCATAATGGAGTTCTGAAAAATAAGCTTAGGAAATTGATTAGTGAGACACAAAAGAACTGGGTGCACTGTCTGCCTCTGGCACTGTTGAGTATGAGAACTGTTCCAAATGTAAAAGGATTAACTCCTACTGAAATACTGTTTGGGAGGGCATATTATACACCTCAGTGGAAACCTCTCATGCCTGCAGACCAGGAGGCTGACAGTTCACTTGCAGAGTATATGAGGTGATTTTTGAATAACAAACTTCTGCAGTTAAATTCTATTTCAGATAAAAAACAAGCCAGACCATCGGAAGCAACAGTAGTCCCAGGCACGTGGGTCTGGGTGAAGGTTGTGAAGAAAAGAAATTGGAGTTCTCCAAAGTGGGAAGGACCATACCAACTGCTACTGTCAACACCCACTGCAGTCAAGGTTGCAGAGCGAGCATCCTGGATTCATCTGACACACTGTAAATTGGTTAAAAACTTTGAACTGGACAAAAACCTTGTTACTGTTATACCACGAGAACAAAATGACCAGGTATAGAGTAAACAGGGATGCAGAACAACCTGAGAAAAATTGCATGATCATCCTGTTAGCTATACTGATAACAATGATCTTTTTGCTGTGGCCTTTCCTTTTTTCAGCCGCACGAGTTGAACTGAACAAACGTGATGCATTACTCATAGACTGGCATCCAAACTTTAACACTTACCAAGCAATTAAATATGTGTATGCTGAGACTTTTAATGTTTCGAACTGCTGGATTTGCACAGCTATACCAACAGCATATGGGGGATTATTAATGACTGCTGTCCCCCTAGGGGTCAATGAGACCTGGGAAAACTTGATTTTTGATACTACACCTGTGAAATCACAAGACAAAATAGCATTGTACCTACCTGTTACACAAAAAGGAATTGTATGTTTTTATAAAAATGACACTATTCAGGTGGGTTGGAGCAATTGCAATGTGACTGTTTCTTATAAATGTTATATTAAGGCTAATAAGGCAGAAACTATCTGTGATGCAAACTATGACTCATATCTTGAGAAAATGAAAAAGACTGTTAGTGAAATACAACATAATCCTGTTCTTTTTAAGCAACTTTCTATTATTGACAAGAAGATATTTCATGCAGGGCGAGCATATATCAATACTAAAGTAGAGAATTGTTATTTTGTTTGTGGGAAAAAAGCATACAAATGGCTACCTGAGAACTGGTCCGGCAGTTTTTTTTGGGTTACCTGGTTCCGGCCATACGACACACTGCAGCTTTGCCTCAGGGGAAAATTCGAAATGTCAGAGAGGTCAGCAGTAAACCTGGAAATCCAATCAAGAGACCCGAGAATCCAGTGGGATGAATCGAAGCACGGTGGAGAAACCATAACTCCATGAAAAACAAAGATAAACTGACACACATGGACTTGAGTGACACTATTATATCATGGGCAGGCATAGCCCCTGCATATGGTGCAGTGAAATCGATTTGGGAGCTGAGAAAACTGTCCAAACTTCTCGAAGTTATGAGCAATGCAACTTTTTCTGCTCTCGAATTAGTGACTGATGAACTAAATGCTATGAGAACTGTGGTGCTTCAAAACCGCATGGCTCTTGACCACCCTAGCGGCGAGAGGTGGTACGTGCGCTTTAATCAAAGAAGAATGCTGTTCGTATATTCCTGACAACCAGCATGAAATAAACAACCATCTTGAGGTGATCCAGCAAGTGTCGACCATGACCAAACCAGGCCCAAACCCTCTGATGGACTTTTTCCAGAATTTGTTTGGGGGGTGGGGTTCCATCCTAATGAACATCCTGATTGCCATTTGTG
Organism: Protopterus annectens; assembly: GCF_019279795.1. Lineage (NCBI taxonomy): Eukaryota > Metazoa > Chordata > Ceratodontiformes > Protopteridae > Protopterus > Protopterus annectens. The sequence continues at coordinate 441,961,540 of NC_056742.1, forward strand.
TGGGATTACTCCTATAAGGAGCATGCATTTGTTGTGGTATTCCCTGCATGAAAAAGTTAATCAAAGATTTTATAGACATATCAGTTTCTGAGACTTTGTATCAAAGTACTGAAATTGAAGAGTTGTTAAAAACTGAAATGCTTTCATAAGTCTAAACTAAATGACTCTCTTAACTGCAAATCCGGAATGGAAGAGGTTAGGAGAAGAAGCAAACTGTTTATGCTTTTGAAAATAGAATAAAAAGTATTAACAGGGGGAAATGTCAGAAAAATATTCATTTTTATATATGTCTAATGCTTATTAGAAGCTAAAAGGGTTAACACATTTTCATTCTATTTTATGTACAAGCTTAATTCTGTATGAAATTATAAGATGATTTTTCAAACCACAGTATGCTTTCTGAAACTGCAAGATGCACCCTGACCTACTATTTGCTAGCACAGCAAAATTCATGTTTATGCCTTTTGGAAATATACTGAGAAGCAGGTGATTATCTGCTATGTCAGGAAAATGTATGAATAGTGTATGATTAGAACAATACTGTTTTCTTTAATATGATTGAATATGAACAATCAGCTCTGTTCGTGTTATGAGAACATGCACAGCTGCAGAAAAGAAGAGATACATGAAACAAAAGACTGCTTGAAGAATCTGTACTTGCTTTGTGCTCGAATTAGCTATAGTACCTTGAATGGTAACATAACATAGTGGGAAGTTGTATCTAACCGGTGGTCACCAAGGCCACATTGTTTTTCTTAGGAAGTTTTCATAAAATTGATAGTGCAAGCAGAAAATCATGGACAAACAGCTGCTATGTAATGATGATGTTAAAACTTGTGATCTACTACGTCAGCTTGGTAGGAAATGTCTTATTAGAAAATGTATAAAAATATCTGCACTTCCTGATTCTAGTTAGACAAACTCTGTATTAGCACGTTTTTGTCTCCTTGCTGCAAGATTAAAGTGCCTTAACCTGAACCTACCGTGTATTGATCATTTTTGAAGTTTATTTTTCTTTTGACAACCATCCTCAGTAATAATGTCCATAATAATTATTTCCATGGTCTTACATATGAGGGTGGTAAGACTTATGGGCCTGTAGTTACCCTGATCAGTGGTTGGACCTCCTTTGCACAGGGGAATGACTGTAGCCATCTCCCATTCCTTAGGCACAAAGCCTGGCTGAAGGCTCCAGTTAAAAAGTGATTCAGTTGAACCAGAGAGGTCATGTTTCATGGAATTTATTAATCATTCTGGGTTGTTATCGGGGCCCATCGATACAATGTTTTTGGCCTTGGAAAGTGCACTGATGATGATGGTTGGGGGGACCGAAGTATGTGGTATTTCCTTTGGATTATTAGGGGAGGGGAGTTGGGCAAGAAATTTTAGCTGAACCTGTCAACCAAAAGGTTGGCAATGGCCTCCAGTTCAGTGTGGGTGATGCCATTTACAATAAGTACAGTGGGTTTTGTGCATTTTCCCTGAGGTTACAGACATAGCTGTAGAAAGTTTAGTGGTTGTCCTTTGCCTGAGAAGCTATTTTATTCTTCATATTTAGCCTTTGAAGTATTAATTAGCCATCTTAGCTTTCTGTTTACATTGCACAGGGGGATTTATGTATCTATGGCTTTATTCCTCCTACGCTTGGCCAAGATTTTTTTCTTTTGTTGTATAACCAATTAATATTGTGATTTTACCAGGGTGGCTTGTATTTTGAGTTTGCCATATTCTTAATACGAGTAGGCACAGTCTGTTCTATACAGCTATCAATATGGCTCTGCAATGATAGCTCAGAACATGCTATAGTGCTTACTGGATTTGGGGGTGCTTGGAATTTAACCAAAGTGTTTCTTAGTAGAGAGAGGTTAGACTTGGGATAGTTCTTAAAGGTTTTTTGTTTTGCTGGATCCCTGTATTTAATTTTTATTTCAAGTAAAACTGCCTTATGGTCAGATCTGACGAGTGAAAACATTACACTGGGTGAGGAACATTGGCCTCCCATGTTCATGAGTACAAGGTCAAGGATGTTTGTACCCCTGGGAGGAGAATGGGCCAACTGTTCCAAGTACTGGTATTAACAAAGTTTAGGAATTGCTTTTGTAAATTAGAAATGGCAAAACACCAAGGTAGAATGCAAAGACTCGTAGGCTCGAACCGCTAAAATCACTTTGTTAATCCAAAGATAGGCACTTTCGTCTTTACACGTAAAGACTTCATCAGCTGAAAGCCATTGTCAAATACAACGTTTAAATACCACTTTCAATTTCACATGACTGCCAAGCCCTATAATCAATTTTTAAAATTTTAAAGAAACATTCCTTAAAATCTCACTTTACATTGTTGTTTCATGTACTTACATATATAAAATGCACATACCAAAGCAATTATGCATAAAACTGCATAAAGAAAACCTAACTAGAATAATTTTATCTTTAATAAAAGTGCTGCTAAATAAAAACATTTTAAACTTCCTTATGGTAAAGAAGATGTACAAGATGCAACTTCTTAACCCATTACACTTCCTATCTCAGTAACGCTTTCAACTTCAAAAGGCAGGAAATAGATAAATAATCATTCAGTCAAGGCCACCTTCCAGCATTTAAGTGGAGATGCCAGTATAACTCTCTCTTCTTTACAAATAAAGGTCATTGTCTCCCTCTTAAATTAAATGCCACCTTTTCCACTATGACAAATTTAAACTCATGTCATGGATTTTCATCAATATGTTTAAAAATAGTCGTTGTAAGTTTTTCCTTCTAATTTCATGAATATGCTCATAAATTCTATCCTTAAGTTTATGCTCTGTTTTACCCATATAAAATCCAGGGCATGTTTAGCATAATACTAGGTACACAATTCCCAAAGTGTCACAACTGAATTTGCCCTTTATTTTAAAACATTGATCATTACCTATGCCGTCGTGGTGCAGCAGTTAGTGTTGTCACCTCACAACAAGAGGTTCTCTCGTTCGATTCTGAGGCTGGAGTGCCTTCTGTGTGGAGTCTGCATGTCCGCCCCATGGTCAAGTGATGTAAAGACATGCAGGTAGGTGCGAGCGTGAATGGGTGTGCCTTCTTTTAAGGTTGGGCGTCGGGCTGGCAACTCGGCACCGTAAAAATCCACTGTTAATCATCAGCGGACCGGAGTTCCGCTGTGGTGGCCCCTAACCGGGAAAAGCTGAAAGACATTGCTTGATCATTAATCACATATCTATCTCCTACTGTTATACATGTGCAGTACCTGCAACGCCCACACTTACTCATCCTGGGATGTTCAATTATGCTAATATTTTTCTGCTACTCAAAAATATTCTTTAAATTAGCTCCTTTTTTCTACACACTTTTTGATCTTTCCCCAACCTTCTCCTTGATCATCCTGTCTTTTTTTCATAATAATGCAATTTTTATCTAAGATCCACTCTGTGATGTCACTATCCGACCTAAATGTTGTTATAAAAGAATTCCTAAATTCCTTACTATTTGGGGTCCTTCCCTTCTCAATAATCACCCACAGTCTTCTTCTTTACATCTCAAAATATGGACAAAATAATTATTTTCCCTTTTATTAATCACCTCATATGTACGATTATTGACAAATAACTCTGGGTAACCCCTCTTTTTAAACATATGTTTTAATAAGTGGCACTCATCTAAAACATCTTTGCCCAATGTGGTCATCCGTGCCACTTGTACAAATTGTCCTTTGACCACCACTCTTTTTTGTATCATAGGATGGGAGCTAGTGTAGTGTAAACAACATTGGAAAAAGTCAGCTTTCTACAGATCTTTGCTACATAGCTCCCATTTATAGTATCTTTAGCCAACCACATATCTAACTACACTATATCTTCTTCCCTCACTTCATGTGTAAAACTCAGGAACTCTACACTGTTGTTGTATTCCAAAAATGCTGGATTTTTTTCTCTGCCATCCTTCCACACAATAAAGATATCATCCAGGTACCTTGCATACAATCTATAAGATTCCATGATGCTACTATTGACTAGAAAATTAGTTTCCCATTCAATCATATTTGTTCTCAAAAAGAACACCACATGCAGACCTCATGCCTACATAAATAGACCTAGGCCTACACAGACAGAATGGAGAGATGATAGGGGTCCAAACAGAGAGATGACAGGGATCTGAATGGAGAGGTGAAATGGATCCAAATGAAGAGATGATGTCACAAGCAAAGGAGAGTAGTATTTCTGGAATTGAATTCATCCTCAAGTCTTGGTGAGTACTTTCACAAGGTGGACCCTGTTTTTCACAAAATCTCACCAAGATGACACTGATATATAGACTGCATTTTATATAGCATAGATGAGTGCACAAGACCCAAGGTAAAATAGTGCCCAACCGTAGTAGGTGCACTTGTGCCAGGACTGGAAAAAATGATAATGCAGAATCCTCAAGACACAGAAACATTCCTACAATGGGGCCTGGCCAGGCCCAGGGGGACAATAGCCAGCCCCCTGTTGTAGAAGGAAGTAGTAGTCCATAAAAATTATGAAATGGATAGGTCAAAAAAGAGCCATAAAGATGACAGACTGGACGATTGGGGATAAAAAAGAAATTATGTAATGTTACTATTATGCAAGAAGCCCAGAATTTACAGACAGAAGATATGCAAAAAGATTAAGAGAAAATTTAGAAGAAAGAAAAATACGTTCACAACAAAAACTATCAGAAACTTCAAATAAAAAACTGTGCTATTAATACAACAGAATTATGAAAAACATTATATAGACGAAGAAACTTTGGTCAGTCTGGAAAAAGAAGCAACCGAGGAAGTATGAATATATAAAGAACAAAATCTAGAGACTTCTGAAAGGTATAAAAAAGAAATATGGGCATGGGAAAGAGAGATGTAATATGGTGCAATATTTATGCAAAGGAGAAAGCTAAATTAATAAACACAAAAAAGGCAGCCCCAAAAGATATTCAAAGAGCAATACAGGCAAAGGCATCCAGACATGGAAAATTTCACAATAAAAAAGATCACAAAGAATGTAGAAAAGAAGATTTAGTAAAGTAGAAGTTAAAAAAATAAAAGTTGAAGTTCTGGAATACTTACTAAGTGAAGGATTTAGTGAAGAAAGTCTAAACACAGGATACATCACAGCATGATGGAACAACAAGTCCCCAACATACGGAGAAATAAGAGTAGCAGAAGATATCTGAAGAAGAAATATGGACATGGGAAAAAAAAAGAGATTTAATATGGTGCAATATTTATGCAAAGGAGAAAGTAAAACTTATCAATACAAAAAGAGAAGCACCAAAGATATTTGAAGAGAAATACATTCAAAGGCATCCAGACATGGAAAATGTTCCAATACACAAAATAAGAAAACAAAGAGGAGAAGAAAAGAGGATTAGCAGTGGAGGAGTTAAAGAAATAGAAACTGGGGTTACAGATTACCTGCGAAGTAAAGGAGTTAGTGTAGAAAATCTAACTCAGAAAACATCACATCAGGATAGAGAAATGGATCCCTGAATTAAGGAGAAACCAGTGGAGCAGGAAACATCTGATCAGTTGCCATATGAAGATACTTTGGAGCCTTCCATAGGAAACCAGTACAAATGTTTAACTGGAGTTGTGCAGCAAAGGGAGGAACAAGAAACTGTGGCAACTCTGACGCAATCAATGTTGTGGAGCGATAGGCCAGTGAGTTCCCACATGAAAGAGCAATGGATGACAAAGGATGAAACTGAAGAGAATGTGGCACAAGAAGATGCTCTGGAACTTTCTATAGAATGCCCACAGGAAATGGAGAACAAAGAATGTGCCCTCAGTTTAGAAGAAAATGATCTAAGAGAAGAGTTGCTTGATTTAATAGAAATGGACAAATATGCTAAGATCAATGAAAGAAATAGGCTACAGAAAGTCAATAAAACCCCAAAAGAAGTTTGATAAAAGAAATGATCACAGTAATTAGGACTGTCCATAGAGATTCATGCGATATAACAGAAGTAAATAGGAGATATTACTGTACAGCTAAATTAATAACAGATAAAGTCTTACCACAAAAACACAGGGTAGTAAGGGAAAGGAAGGGGCGAAATCGAATGCCATCATGGAAGTATCGAATAGAGAAAACTATAAAACAATTAAGACAAGAACTAGCACTGTTAGAACAGTATAGAAGAGGAAACAGATACAAAAATACTCAGAAAGATAGACATGATAAAAGCAATGCGCAGTATCAGAACAGATCAGAATCTATCATGCACTATCATAAATAATAAACTAAAAATAGCACAAGCAGAAGAACTTAGAAGATATGCAGATAAATATAAAGGAAAAGTATAAAATAAGCAATTTATTGATGACCCAAAAATGTTTTATAGAGAATTGGGAAATAAGATAAAAGGAATTGAAACACTACTACCCAAATAAAGAACAAATAGATGCATTTTGGATCAATATCTATGAAGATCCTGTGGAACATAATAAAGATGCTAAATGGATAGAAGAAGTAAAAGAAAGAATAAGAAGTTCAAATGTACAGGACATGAAATGGGATGAAGTAATGGTCAGAGAGACTGAAACAAAGTAAAAAAGCTCCTAAATGGAAAACCCCACCCCAGATGCAGTACCTTACTTCTGGCTAAAAGTATTAACATCTTTACATGAAGATTTAGCCATGAGTAAGAACTATTTATATGCACACCAGTCTGTTTAACAACAGGAAAACAATACTCCTACTTATGTATGAACTGTTCACTGGAATTAATGTCAACAGAGTTTATAGTCATTTAGAATAAAACTCAATCATGGCAATAGAACAAAAGGGTAATAATAGAAAGTCATATAGAACAAAGGATCATTTGTTGTTAAAGTCGCAATGGAGAACTGTAAAAGGGGGAGGAATCTAAGTATGTCATGGATACACTACTAAAAAGCATCATACAGTATCTCACATTCATTTATAAAAAGTGCTTAAAAATGTATAACATATGCCCTACACTGATCGATTACATTAAAGTGACCATGAAACAGTGGCAAACCACTTTGCAGGCAAACCATGATAAAGGTCAAATTAATATTCCAAGGATAAAAATTCAAAGGGGGATATTCCAGGGTGACTCTCTGTCACCACTGCTATTTTGTCTAGTCTTTAACCCATTAAGTTGCCTACTTACAGATTAGATCATTGCTACAAATTTGGCTCCGACAAAACAACAAAGTGTAAAGACTTATCTTCTTTTTGTAGATGATTTAAAACTGTACAATTGATCAGATGAGGAACTAAAACCACAACTGCAAGTGGTCAAAAGTTTTTCAGATAATATAAGAATGTCATTTGGTCTTGATAAATGTGCAAAAGCAACCTTTAAAGTGAAGAAGCTGCAGCACCAAGAAAACATCAGCCTGGGACAAGAATGTGATATAAAAGAACTTAAGCAAGAGTGTATAAATATTTGGGAATTTATGACAGATTAACAATAAAACATGAACAAATGTGAATAAAACTTAGTAAGAAATATTTTAGAAGACTTAAATTAATACTGAAAACAACATTGACATCTAGGAACAAAGTCAAACTATAAAACAATTTGCTCTTCCTGTCCTAACTTACAGTTTTGGAGTGACTGACTGATCCCAAAAAGGTGATGGATAGGTTGGACAAGAAAACAAGAAGAATGCTTCATGCTCATCAAATGATTTATAAAGATCAGTGCATACCAATATTATATATTCCCCCATTCTGAAGGAGGTATGGGCCTCCTTGAAACTGATTACATGTATAGATCTGCAATGGTGGGACTGCATACATATCTGCTGACCTCACAAGACCCAAAACTAATGAAAGTTTTGAAACATGAGGAGAATAAGTGTAAGATGATTTCCCTGCTTAGTTTAGCAGAAGCATATCGGCGTCAAGCAGGAATGGAAATCAAACCAGAAGTAGATAGAAAACAGGCAGCAATTGAATGTGCTAAAAATAAATGAAAGAATATCAGGTAAAGGATCAGAAGAGAAGGCAAGAAATGTGGAAAATGCATAAATATAGTTTCAAGAATAGAAAACTCTTGGAACAACCTCATGTTGATCAGGATCAAACACAGGAATGGTTAAGGAGAGGTGAAACCAAAAGACGAAAGGTTAATATTGGCGGCCAAAGACAGTGGACTACATACACATTGGTTTACAAAGTCCATTGAACATGGAGAAACAGACAAATGTAGGTTTGTAAAACAGAATTGGAAACAGTTGCACAACTTGTTGCTGGTTGTGCTGTACCAATGGCAGAAGGACTGTATACCGAAAGGCATAATAATGTGGCAAGACTGTTGCACTGGGATTGTGCAAACTTTATAATACTGAAGTAGCCAAAAAAAAAAACACTGGAAAGATAAGCCACAAAGCATCATAGAAAACTATGAAATTTATATCACATAGGATCAATAAAAAAATAGATGCCAGAAAATTAGATACAGTAGTCCAGCAAAGAAAACAAAAGTAGCACTGATCACTGAAATTGCTACACCCAGTGTCTACAGTGTCTTCTGTACAGAGAGACACAAAGTTATAAAATACCAAGATTTGAAGGCAGAAATGAGGGTAATGTGGAAGAAAGATACCCAAACAGTTCCAGTACTAGTAGAAGCAACAGACGTTACAAAAAATAATTTACAATTGTACTTAGATATGTTACCGATACATGTAACTCTGTATGAATTGCAGAAAGAGTCATTACTGAGCACACTGCAGGTGCTGCGAAGAGCACTTCTGGCTAACATTAAAGATTTAAACAATACTAATTTCATAAACTTTAATCATACTTTGACTTATGAATGAGGTCCATTCCCATGATGGTATTAGAAACCCAAAAGACTTGGAGAAATTAAAAAAAAAAAAAAAGACAGACCGAGAAATACAGAGGCAGACCTAGGCCTATAAATTATCCATTTTATTTTATTTATTTATTTATTTATTTATTTTATATTTGTTGACCGGGACTGGATGCATGTCCATTTTCAGCAGAGGCCCGGGGAGAAAACATCCAAGGGTAAGCAGATACAGCATTACATAATACCAGCAGTACATATGACAAACAGACTATTTACAGAGATTACATAAGTAAGCAAGTTAAACAAGTTCCACAGGTTACAGTTAATCCTGAGCACAAGTCAGGATTAAATTAAATTACACAGTAAACTGGTTAACAGATTTGTACACATTCTAGAGAGAGTTAGCCAGGCTTGATACATTGACATAGCCAGTTAAGTGACAAATGTTGTTTGAGTCTAGTTTTAAATTGACCTAAGGTGGAAAGTAAGGTAATATCAGCTGGACGAGAGTTCCAGGATCTACTTACAGAGTTTGCAAAGAGAGAATCACCAGCTGTGTTATTAATTTTGCTAGTCTGAATTAGTAGTTTGTTAGAGGATCGAAGCGGTCTAGGATTGTTAAAGGGGGGATAATATTTTTAAGTGCAAGAATATTGTCTGGATTATAGAGGATTTTATAGGCCATAATCAGTTGGTTATACTGGATTAGGCTGGGTAGTTCAAGCCACCCAAGCTGATTTAGATTGATGCAATGATGTGTCCTAAAAGGCAGCCCAGTGGCAAACCTGGCAATGTGGTTGTAGCAAATTGAGAGTTTGTTAAGGACAGTCTTGTTTAAATTCGAGAGTAGAGGGGATGCATACAGAAGGGTTGAAAGAAGGTCAGAGCGAGCTATGGCAATTTTAGCTGGAGGGGTTAGGAAGGCTTTTATTCTGTAAAGTGACCCTAGTTTTTATTGATGGTTTTGATAGTTTGGTTAACATGTAGGTCAAATTTTAGATTATTGTCTATGATGACACCTAATAGTTTTGTAGATGGGTCAGGGGAGATTATTGTGCCATCATTTGATTTTATGGTAAAGGTGAAAGTGGTAGACCTATGTGTTGGTGAAAATAACAGCATTTTAGTTTTTTTGGGGATTTAGGATCAGACGATGTTCAGAAAGCCAGTTTTCTATTGTATTAAAGGTGGTCTGGGTAGCTGACCATAACTCTACTGGAGATGTGGCTCAGCAAATCAGAGTAGAATCATCAGCATATTGGATACAGCTGACTCTTGGCATGACAGTATAAAGGTTGTTAATGAAGGTGGAGAACAGCAAGGGCCCTAGTATAGAGCCTTGTGGTACTCCAAGGGTTTTAGGTAGAAGGTTAGAGAGTTTGTTCTGCCAGAGGACAGCCTGCTGTCGACCATTCAGGTAGGATTGAAACCATTGGAGGGCTCCAGTATCTAGACAGAATGTTTGCAGGGAGTGGATTAAAAGTTGGTGATCAACCATATCGAATGCCTTGGAAATATCCAAAAAGAGGGCTGAGGATATATAATTATTTTTGCGATTATGGTTTATGGTGTTAGTAAAGGCTAGGAGGGCTGAAGTAGTGCTATGATGAGGACGGAAGCCATGCTGAGTGTTTGTCATAAGGCGATTTTGGATTAGGTGGTGCATGAGTTGTCTCTGAATACATTTTTCCATAATCTTTGCAAGTGGAGAGAGTATAGCTATTGGCCTAAAATTGGAGAATTCAGTAGAGCTGCCTCCTTTGTGAAGTGGGATTACATAGAATATTTTCCAGATGGTGGGAATTTTTGCTTCTACTATGGTTCGATTGATTAGTATTGAGACGGGGTAAGCAATAGCATCAGCTGATTTTTGTAGGTACTCGGCAGGGAGTTGATCAGCAGAAAGTGTAGTGGGTTTTAATTTTTTGATCAAGGTATGGATAAGTGAAGTGGCGACTGGTTGGAAGCTGAACACGAGTAGGTTTCTAGGGGTGCTACTTTCAGGACCAAGAGAGCTAGGAGGTAGTTGGCTAGCTAGGGCTTGGATTGTCTCAGTAAAGAATTGGTTAAAACTATCAGAAACATCTTCAGGGGTTTTATCAATAGTAGTAGCAGGGATTGGGGTTGAAGTTTGTCCACGATGTAATAGATTATTTAAACCTGCCCAAAACTTCTGAGGGTTATTTGATTTACTGTCTGTAAATTACAGTAGTATTGTTTTTGTCTTGTAAAATTGATTTTTTGGTTTCGTTCCTGGATTGCCTGTATTTAATGTGATCTTGAGGGTCTTTAGAAGAACGCCATAAAGCCCATGCTTTGTTTCTAAGGGTAATTTTGAGTTTAGACTCTATAGAAAGCCATGGTGCAGTTTTTGCCTTGGTTCTCTTTGAACGAACAGGTGCATGCAAATCAAGGATCTCAAGGAATTTGTTGTTAAAGTATGCTACTGCTTCCTCTAAGGGGAGGTGTTTTAGAATAGACCAATTACATGAGTTTAGTTCTTGTTGGAATTTGGCAGGGTCAAAGTTTTTATTGTTTCTAACCTTTCTGAGTAAGGGTTGTTGGGAATTAATGGTTTTGTGCTTAATTACATATGTGAGATCCATCCACAACCCCTTTTTCTCAGTTTTGCAAATTGGGTCGGGGGGTCACATCAACAGTGGCAATCGTTCAGAACCAAGGTTTACACCACTGGCTGGCTAGCCCTGTCATGGTAGTTTTCCCACACCATACACTCACACACATGCTGACACCTATGGCCAACTTACAGTGTCCAGTCCACCTACTGCATGTCTTTGGAATGTGGGAGGAAACCAGAGCACACAGAGGAAACCCACGCAAACACAGGGAATACATGCAGACTCTACACCGAAGGCACCCTAGCAGGGAATCGAACTAGCAAACCTCTTGCTCGGAGGTGACTACTCTATCTGCTGTGCCACTGTGCCACCCTACATGCTTACACAATCTTATCAGAATAAAAAATAACTTTTGCCATGAGTGAATAAGTCTGGAGATTCATATAGAAGGCATCACTCAAAGTTAATTCTGTGTTAAATCCACTGGCCAGTTATGTAGCGTTTTACAAAGCCCCAAGCTAAAATAATAAGTTGTAATCCATGTCTGCAGAAACTGGGCAGTGAGAGAAAGGAGGAAACCACAGGATATCCATACATTTTTCTGCCAGTGGAAGAATGAGGGAAAAACATAAGCAGGAACAAAAAAGATGAAATGTTAGTTGAAACCTGGCTGATAGTGTTGTGATCACTGATGGGGAGAGTTGAAATACTGAAATGTCCAGATTATCACACTGATGCAAAGTACATTAGGATAAGAGCACAACAGACTACAGTGAGCTTTGAACAGATCCCTGGGGAATGAGCAGAGCACACTGCATACAGCACTCTGCACTGGGGTATGTGCAGATCAGTGGGGTATGAGCAGAGCACACTGCATACAGCACTCTGTACTGGAATATGATTGGAGCACTAGGTATGTGCAGATCAGTGGGGTATGTGCAGAGCACACTGCATACAGCACTCTGTACTGGAATATGATTGGAGCACTGGGTATGTGCAGATCAGTAGGGTATGAGCAGAGCACACTGCATACAGCACTCAGCACTGGGGTATGTGCAGATCAGCTGGGTATGACCAGAGCACACTACATACAGCACTCTCCACTGGGGTATGATTGTAGCACTGGGGTATGTGCAGATCAGTGGGATATGAGCAGAGCAGACTGCATAAAGCACTCTGCACTGGGCTGTGTTTGGAGCACTGGGGTATACACAGAGCCCTGAGGGTACGTGGGTTAGACTTCATATTCAAAGAAGTGTGAACCCAGGAACATTCTTGAGGGGGGTATGGAATAGCTAAGACTTGTATTTGTGTTTCTGTAAACCTGAACACCTTACAACTCAATACCTTACTGTAGGTACTTTACATGGGTTCTACTGTTGGAAGGAGGTACCCTCTCAAGGTGGCTACAAACATACGACTTAAAGTTGAGCACTTCTTTGATGAAACATTTGTTATAACTGTAGTACTCTGGATGCACATCTTCTTGATTTAGATGCTGTTTCTGTATTTTATATACACATACAGAGCTTCTGTCTGCCTGCCTGTCACTCAGCCCTAGGTCTTTGGATAGTTCCCTTATATGGCAAACATACTAACAAATATTTAAAATGTCCTGCTAATAATAATCCTGCCCTAGTGACCTTTGGATGTCATATCATTAACGAGTATTGACCTGTGGAACAAATACAGTCAATTCAAACATGTGAATGCACAGAACTTCTAAATGTTTAAAAGTAAATGATGTTTTAACTTCAGTGGGCTGGTGAGAACTATACAGATGCAGAACGGAAGACATTTGTGCCTTCTAGTGAAATGCAGCTCATGACAGTTTACATGAGATAACATGGGTGCGTGTGTGCAGGCTAGGCTACTGTAGATGCAAGAATGTATTTATATCCTTAAGACAATCTTCAGATTTTATCTCTGCAAATGTTCCCAGCAAAGCAATTTTCTTTTGAGTGAGCCTCATTTCTGTAACAGGAAATACATAAAGTAGCAGCTGTGTAACATTTTCTCGAGTTCATTAAACTGCAACAAATCCTACAATTCTGTCAGGAGGCCAGTGTACAGATAATGAAATATCAGCACACCTCTCAACCTCTTACCACAAGAAATCCAGACAAAGCCAAAATAATAGGGGTAGGACAAAGAAACAAAATTAGGGGCACATTTTAAATATTGCTGTTATAAACTTGGAAAGCTGCTAGAATAAAAGGTGTTGTGTTAGCATGCATTTTCTGAAGGATAAGAAGTCTAAAACTCAAAAGTTTTTGTCATAATTTAGTAACTTCAATCCTCAATGATTTGCTAGAAAGCCACAAATTTTATAAACTATGGGCCAAAAATATTAAGCATAAATCTGGACATTCTGCAAAAATCTAGACAGCTGAGAGAGATGAATATCACTTAAGCCATGCTATACAAACTAAACTTTAAGGTGTATCATTTTCTCCACCAAAAGGGCACAAGATACTCAACATTCAAACATATAAATGAAAATAAAAGAGTACAACTGAGACAGCGAAGAAGACAACTGTGCCTGTAGTGATGTGTGCTTCGTGTCTTATTAACTAATCAAGTAAAAGATCCATTAGTGCAATCACTTTAATGTATGCTCCGGTTCTCTAATTTCAGATTTAGGATATAAAACATAGACACCAAGGCAGTTTCACTAGGGGGAAGTAGCAACAAAGGGGTGTAATTTAAGAGTGAAGGAGGAATGGCAAAAATCTGGAAGTTTGTATAGTATTTTAGAAATCCTAGCTACATCCCCAACAGAAGCATAACTAGATAGAACATGTGATATGGCATACCATAATGCTAAAATGGAAATTAGCGGGTTATCTGTGCTTCCTATCTGCGATCAAGAAAGCAAAAGTCTTCAAGCAGATGCACATGACATTCAGTCAAATGATCTTCGGAAAACAGAAAAGTGAAAAAACATATTTACAAATATCTCTTTTTGAGGCATCAAAACAGATATGTAAGTTATCCCTAAAATGAAAACATTTCAGCATTCCATGTACAACATCAGTGCAAAGATACTTACTGCTTGAAGTGGACGTGTGTCAGTGGGACGTAGTAAAGATAAACTTTACTTAAGAACTCCATGATTTCTGATACCTGGTTTCAAATCCAGCTGTCTCACTTACAACATGATGTTCTGTCCTCTTATTTATTCGGTTTCTTTGTAGAATCATGTGACACTGCCTCAGACTAGCTACTAACTCTTGCACATCCTGTCAAATACACACACACACACACACACACACACACACACACACACACACACACACACACAAACAGCACGTACACATGCATACACATCCTCAAGCATAAACAAACATACACAGAGGTACACACGCCAAAACACAATTATGCATATGCTAAATAAATGTGCAAGGACATAATTTTCTTCTTGTATTTTACTTAAAAGTAGGGATGTGATTTGTTTCCCTGAACCTTATTTTTGTAAATTTATTCTGTACAGAAGGTGAAGTTTTTCGATGCCATAATCTATAAATACAATCATATTTATCTATTTAAAATTTTCTTAACTGATTAGCTTATGCTTTACCAAAGTTTATTTTGAAATACATTTATAGAAAAAGTTGGCACATAGATTATCTCACATTGCATTATTAAATATGTGCAAAGAGCCACCTATATTGGCCTGGTCGCTGATGAAGGTATACAGGTAGAGAAAAGGAAGGTGCTGGACAGTTTGTGGAATTTGTGGAATGAGGCAACCATACAGTGAGAAATGTTTATTATATCACTAACAGAAACATTACAAAACAATGTCAACACATTTCTGCAGTTGGTTATATTCTATTTCAAACTTAAGGCTTTCTTTTTTCATTACATTATATGTAGCGCCATTCATCTGTTCTTCTGTATTTAAAGCTTGCTGATAGAAACATTTTTCCTTCATAAATGCCAGAACATACTTAAGAGCCAAACATAACAGAATATCTTATCCACTATACCTGAAATGTCAGTTACAGTGGAACCAAGAAAAAGTTAATTCATAAGAAATGATGCTGGCATTATAACATACACAAAACAAACACATCCTATAGGTTCATAGGTGTATACTAGCTAATGGCCCTGGAGCCTTTACAAGCCTAGCCCATAGAAGTATCCTGGCATCATCAGATTTACTATGGAAAATTAGTGTAGTGGAGTGGTACAGGGGGATAAAGCCCTAAATGTATCCCAGAATGATGACCCTGCTGCTGGAAGGGAACGGGGTGAAAGTCTCACACCCACTTTTCATCCTGAGGGAAGGTAGTCTGACCCCCCCACACCTATCATAGGAGGAGGTTCAAATTATGCAGTGTGAAAGGCCAAAGACATATGGGATATGTGGGAGGGGGGCTGTGCAAAGACACTGTTGTATGGTAGCCATCTTCCACATGTGAAGAAGTGTGCATGCATATAACATCTCAGCAATGAATAGCCATCATACATGAGCAGTTGGTCAAATCAGCAATGGGGAAGGGTTGGGGTTTGTAAAAAAATGAAAATATCTTCTTCTCTAGGAATATATCTACTGCTGACCATAAAAAGAAGAGTCAGAGGGAAAAGGCTTCTAGGGATGGTGTATAATTCCCCATGGAATGACAGGGGTTGATATTAATAGTGCCTTAGGATCCAGGATGGTGTGATCATAACAAAGGCAGGAAGAAGCAACATAAAAACGTTTGCTAAGTAGAAGACACTACAGTAATGTAATCTCCATTTATTTACACTGTCTACATAATCTTGCCTTTCAAATAATGAATACAAAATTTACCCAAGTTATAGTCAGTGACAGATGTGTTGTGGGAAGGCATGTAAGCATCAGTAAACCAATAAGTAACAGAACAAAAGGATACATTAAGAGCTACAAACAGCTGCCGTTCTGCAGACCGTTCACTTTAAAGCACAAAGAGGAAGAGGAAATTCACCAATAATTTCCCAGCATGCTAACAGTGCACGGTTTAGCCCATATATATCTGTTATTAGTATTATTATTATATTATAACATACATTTTAAAAGTAGAAGCTCAGTAATTTAAAATCAGCAACCGCCATCACTAAGATAATATACTTCCCTCAAAATCACTTGTTCTCGCTTAACTGCAGCAGGCCCTTACCAAGTGATGCTATCAAAATACCCCATCGCTAGATCATCTCCCTGTAAATCAATGCTCATTTAGTTTTGCCCAATAACTCCATCAACATCCACACCTAAGACTGGTAGAGCTCCAGAAACTCCCCTCATAGGGTCTGCGTGTGGTGGCCTTTTTGTGAACATAGTTATGATAAAGCCAACTTATTCCAATGTTGTTTACACTACACTAGCTCCCATAACCATGATACAAAAAAGAGTGGTGGTCAAAGGACAATTTGTACAACCAGCATGGATGGCCACATTGGACAAAGATTTTTTTAGATAAGTGTCTCTTATTAAAAGATATGTTTAAAAAGAGGGGTTACCCAAAGTTATCTGTCAACAATCGTACATATGAGGTGATTAATAAAAGGGACAATAATTACTTTGTCTGTATTTAGAGATATAAAGAAGAAGACTAAGCAGAGAAGGACCCCCAAAAGTAAGGAATTTAGGAATTCTTTTATAACACCGTTTAGGCTGGATAGTGACATCACAGAGTGGATCTTAGATAAAAATTGCATTATTTTGAAAGAGGACAGGATGATCAAGGAGAAGGTGGGGGAAAGACTGAAAACTTTGTATAAACAAGGAGCTAATTTAAAGAATATTCTTCATAAGCAGAAAAATATTAGCGTGAGTAAGTGTGGGCATTGCAGCTAATGTGAAATTTATAAATGTAGGAAATAGGTATGTGATTAATGATCACTGTTTTAAAATAAAGGGCAAATTCAATTGTGACACTTCGGGAATTGTGTACGTAGCATTATGCCACATGTGTCTTGGATTTTATATGGATAAAACAGAGCATAAACTTAAGGACAGAATTTATGAGCATATTTATGAAATTAGAAGAAAAAAATTATGAATGCTCTTTATAAACACACTGATGAAAATCCACTTAATGAGTTTAAATTTGTCAAAGTGGAAAAGGTGGCATTTCATTTAAGAGGGGGACAATGGTCATTATTCTTAGAGAAGAGAGTTACAATGGCAGCTCCGCTTGAATGCTGGAAGCTATCCAAACTTGAATGATTATTCACCTATGTCTTGCCTTTTGAAGTTGAAAGCGTTATTCAGACAGGAAGTGTAATGGGTTAAGAAGATGCATTTTGTACATCTTTACCATAAGGAAGTTTAAAATGTTTTAGCAGCACTTTTAATAAAGAGAAAAATATTCTAACTCAGTTTTCTTTAGGCAGTTTTATGTATAATTGTTTTCGTATCTACATTTTATATATACATAAGTACATGACAAGGTAATGTAAAGTGAGTTTTAAAAGAATGTTTCTCATTACATCCGAGTGACGCCTCCAGGTGCATCTGCAGTTACCTCCTACTGCTCCTCTAGGCGTCAAATATTAGTTGTTCATATTTGCATGAATAATTCCAAAACCATGCCCTATACGAGGTATCAGAATAGTTTATCTTGAAGCATAGATGATGACAAACACAATTGTATTGATATTTGACCTGTGTCAATGAGTATTTGTTAGAATTGTAAGGTGATAACTTTATTTTTTAAATACTCAAGCCACGCCCACTAGGAGTTAAAGGTGCACAATCAAAAGAGCTGTACCGGAGGGAATGAGTTTTGAAAAGTGCTTATAGGGGCTTGGCAGTCATGTGATATTGAAAGGGGTATTTAAACATTTATGATGGCTTTCATGTGATGAAGTGTTTAAGTGTAAAGATGAAAGCGAATCTGTGGATTAAAAAAGTGAGTTTAGCAGTTCAAGTCTACGAGTCTTTGCATTCTAGCTTGGTGTTTTAACAGTTTGGTTTTGTCTTTTGTGCTTTGCATTAGAAGTGGTACAGGATTCCTAATCTAAAGAGAGGTAGTTGAAATCCCCCATGAATATCATATTGGGTTGAATGGTGAGGGTCTCTAGTACATTGAGATAGGCAATATGGTTTCCTAGGACATGGAGGAGACATACAGGCTGCAAGGATATGGTATGAGACTGTTTATGGTGAGTTACACATGTGTGAGTCCCAGTGGGTCCTACAATTTAACTAGTCTGGATGTGAGGCTGGTTTTAATACAGGCTGAGACTCGTCCACCTGTAGTTCCCTCCTGTGCAGTAGCTGGTTCATAGGTTGGTACTAGGCTATCAGCCCTAGGGCCTATACAAGCCTAGCCATAACAATTCCCTGGCTATTTCTTCCCACACTATTTACTTCCCTGGACCCCTGTCTAGCAGGGTGACTGACGTGATCACCGGGGTGAATTTCCTTTCTCCCATCCAATCGTCAAGGTTCCTTTTGAAGAGGGCCAAAGAGGCACTCTGCTTGATATGTATGGGCAATCTATTCCAGAGTGTGGGGAGTCTCTGGGTCAGGAGCCTATCCCTCCAGCATGTTTTGTTTATTGTGATGACAAGGTTTAGATCCATGGAGTGTGTGGCTCTGAGGGATTGGGATTTCTTTAAGTGTAGCATGTCCAACAACTCTGGGTTTGACATGGCCTTGTATGTTAAGCAGAGATCGCCTCTGAGTAGACGATATGCAACAGAGTATAGCTGAAGTTTTTTAAGGTGGTCAACGTAGGGCATCTGCTTTAGGCCTGTGATTCTTTTAGTGAAGTATTTCTGCGGCCTTTCCAGTTGTTGCAGATGTCTTGAGAGGTACATACCAAATGGGGAGTTGTATTCTATAATGGGTCTAATGAGGGATGAGTACAGTGGGACAATGACCTCCTTTTTTCTGGATGAAAAGCCCTTAGTGATGAGGTATGCCACATAGAAGGATTTCCTGACTGTTGTGGCGATGTGGTTATCGAAGGTGAGACCACTGTCCACCTGTGTCCCTAAGTCTCTTATCACACTTTCGGTGTTTAGTGTACTGCCACCTATATGGTAATTCACAGATACATGTTTTTTCTCAATGGGGATAACTATACATTTCTTGGCATTGAGCTTGAGCCCATGGCTCTGGCACCAAGCATCTGTTTCTGTAAGGCCCTTTTGTAGAGTATCCACATTATTTGGGGATTCAATAATGGCTCCCAGTTTGCAGTCATCTGTGAACTTTGTTAGTCAGAGTCCCTTAGTGTTGGCCTGTACTTCAGAGAAGTAGATGCCAAACAAGAGCGGTCCCAGGACTGAACCCTGAGGTACTCCACTTGTCACTTGTCTGGAGCTGGATTTGGAGTCGGCTACTTTTACAGTGTGGGTTCTATCAGTAAGCCAGTTAGCAACCCATTGGGTGATGTAGGGATTAATGCCCAGCTTAGTAAGTTTATCTATGATTCCAGAGTGGGGGATGGTGTCTAAAGGTGTGAAAGGCATTATAACCTTGTATTGCTGGGATACTGTCCATGACTTTAAACTATGTCTCCTTTACTAAACAGATGTCTACATTCTCCAGGGAGAGGAAGGCTTTCAGGGAGTGGAGTTTCTTGAGAAGACTTCTAGTACTGAGCAGTATTGCCTTCAGATATCCCTTCACAGGGTCATTTAAACTGGCAGGTTTATCAGTTTAGCATTGCCTAAAAAAGGCACTATGGGGATGGAAAAGGTCTTTGCAATATCTGAAAGCCTAGAGGGGATAAATGCAGACCATCCCTGGCAAAGCAGCATGGTCTGTCAAACATGTCCTCCCAGGCTGTCAGATATTTTATCCCCTGAATTGAAACCAGAAGCTATGCTAATTGTTAAAATCAATCATTTTCTGTTGGTAACGTGGCATCATCCTTGCAGAAGATAGTATGCTGCTCAATGCTGGGCTCATACCTGCCTGAGACACATAATCAGCGAATTTTGTCATGTCTTGTTTAATATAGTCAAGGAAGTATACAAAAATGTGTTCTAAATATGATTAAGTTAACATCTATTCAGCTCAAAGAAAATATACAAAAATGTGTTCTAAATATAAACAAGTTAACTTCTACTCAGCTCTTGATGGCTGGTGCAACTTTAGAACTGGGTAGAGATGAGGGAGGGTCTTGGGAGTCCACTACAAATTTTGCTTTGGGTCTCACAATGGTCTGTTTATACCACAAAATCCTGACCTGGTAGTACGGCCATGTGGTCATTAGTCAAAAAGGGAACAGAGAAAGGTATAAAAACATTCTAAGCAATCCCAGAGCAGCCTTCTAATGGCTGTGTCTCACCTTTCAGTGCTAGCCCAACAAACTAAGCAGGACGATGGAAGGAAGGGAACATCAGCCATTGGAGGGGCCTGATGGCCAGTCAAAGGGCCACAAACACATACACAAAAGAGGGGGGTGTTAGACCCAATGAAGTAAAGATTTTCCATTCAATCTCACTAATTTCTACTCTAAAATATTGTGCCTTTAGCACTTTACCTTACATGTCCATTGTGGAGTGCTGTTACTTCAAGTCCCCACCCAAGACTTGTCATCCCCAGCACTTACATGTGCAACTACCTTACATGTCCATTGTGGAGTGCTGTTACTCCAAGTCCCCACCCAAGACTTATCATCCCCAGCACTTACATGTGCAACTACCTTACATGTCCATTGTGGAGTGCTGTTACTCCAAGTCCCCACCCAAGACTTATCATCCCCAGCACTTACCTGTGCAACTACCTTACATGTCCATTGTGGAGTGCTGTTACTCCAAGTCCCCACCCAAGACTTATCATCCCCAGCACTTACATGTGCAACTACCTTACATGTCCATTGTAGAGTGCTGTTACTCCAAGTCCCCACCCAAGACTTATCATCCCCAGCACTTACATGTGCAACTACCTTACATGTCCATTGTGGAGTGCTGTTACTCCAAGTCCCCACCCAAGACTTATCATCCCCAGCACTTACATGTGCAACTACCGTACATGTCCATTGTGGAGTGCTATTACTCCAAGTCCCCACCCAAGACTTATCATCCCCAGCACTTACATGTGCAACTACCTTACATGTCCATTGTGGAGTGCTGTTACTCCAAGTCCCCACCCAAGACTTATCATTCATTTTAGGATGGTTTCCCCAGCACTTACATGTGGAACTAAAATGTATAAAGCGGAAAGTGGTTTTCCAGAAGAAGACCAAAATCTCATTTAATTGTTAAAGAAATTGCTCTGTCAGAAAGAAGATCACTAATTCTTTCCTGTTATATTCTGAATATTACTATATTACATATTAGGCCAATATATTAAAAAACTGTGACTCGCTGTGGGAGACAAATGGGTGGCATCCTGGGCATCCTGACTCCTCCCCAGGTGAAACTGGCTTGTACATACTGAAAGAGGAGTGCTGGTTTTGTCCTG
Source organism: Protopterus annectens (assembly GCF_019279795.1). Taxonomy (NCBI): domain Eukaryota; kingdom Metazoa; phylum Chordata; order Ceratodontiformes; family Protopteridae; genus Protopterus; species Protopterus annectens. Next base: position 441,983,316 of record NC_056742.1, read on the forward strand.
ACCTAACGGTGTTCACTGTTGGTAGGACCACAAGTGTGTTTCAAATGCACTGGAACTTGGAGGAATGCTCCTGTTAGACTGTAGGTACTCCATGCAGGCATCATACTGTGTGTGTGTGTGTGTGTGTGTGTGTGTGTGTGTGTGTGTGTGTGTGTGTGTGTGTGTGTGTGTGTGTGTGTGTGTGTGTGTGTGTGTGTGTGTGTGTGTGTGTGCGTGCGTGTGTGTGTGTGTGTGTGTGTGTGTGTGTGTGTGTGTGTGTGTGTGCGTGCGTGTGTGCATGTGTGTGTAGTCGTAATGGGTCTCAGCATAGCAGGCAGCACATCATGCTTGCTGGTCATCATGGTAAGGGTGGTAGGAATGTTCAAATTCACTTAACCCCTTTCCCATCACTCCCACAAAGTTGATACCCACATGTTCCAGCAGTCAATTATCTCCTCCAGGACACCCAACAATAATTAGGAAGCAAGGCTTGAAGGTCAGTCACTGAGGGTGATACAAGCCAAAAAAAAAAGTTAAATCACTCAAACCTTTGAGTCTGCATTAGTTAAATTAATTGCAGGCTTAAACATCAGTAATTAGATTTTTTGCCACAGATTTTTAAAATATTCATCTCTGAACTCTGAAACAACAAACACCAAAACCAAGTAAAAATATATGAAGAGGATCACCAAAGGAACACTGCAGCACTAAATCCAGAAAATTTATTGAAAAAAGTTAAGCGCTTTCGTCAAAATCACAAGACTTCATCAGAACTAGAACAAACAGAAAATGCCATATTTAAATACCCTAACCCTTACAGCCATTGGTTGACAAAACAAACATCATTTCCTGTAAAATAATTAAGCAGTTTAAAAAGACAGTAACACATAATCACAGTAACTGCCCACTACAACACATCAATTGCCACCTACCAACCACATAGACATTAATGTATTGTGTATTAAAGTATGATTTAAAACACAGATCTTGAATAAAAACACATAAAAAAGCTGATTTTAGTTTTAATACAGAACTAATGGATAACTTGTCATTGAGCCCAGGTGGTTGACATGCATTTAATTTAATCTGCCACTTGAGCTCTAAATATTCAAGGAAGTCATCATCCGGCCCCCCTCGTGGACCCAGGTCTACTTGTTCAAGTACACAAAATTTAAAATAATGTGTCGGATGTAACTTTATATGCTTAAGTAAAGCATTGGTTTCTTTGTTTTTTGTATATCATAGTTGTGTTGATATATTCTTTGTCTGAGGGCTCTGATTGTCTTCCCCACATAGTACCCCTCACATACCATACAGGTTGCAATATATACCACTCCCTTGGTGTAACAGTAACACTTCTTAATAGTAGTAATTTTACCATAGTTCCTGACTCTAATGGAATCAGTGTCCAATATATAAGGGCATTGTCCACACCTCCCACATTTAAAGGTTCCACCAAGGCCTGCCTTTAACTTTTTTCTCTCCACCAGGCCTTTCAAGGAGGTGCCCTTTTTGTAAACCACAAGGGGTTTTTCCCCCAACCTTTTGTTGATCTTCTCATCCAAACGAAGAATGGTCCAAAAATCATAAATGATGCTTCTAATGTCAAAGAAATCCCTGGTGAAGGGCAGGACACATGCCCTAGTAAAACTGTCAGTTTTTACCAAACCAGAGGTTCTATTCAAACCTTCAGGCTTCTCCAAGAGTGTAGAATAAATACCCCCAGCTCTTTTTGATTTGACTTCTTTAGCTATGTCATTGACAAAGTTAAAGGGGTAACCTCTTTTCTGCAACATACCCATTAGAACATCACATTCTTTAATAAAATCGTCCTGGTCAGACATCATTCTGGCCAATCACACATATTGACATTATCTTCCTTCAGAGAGGAACTATATGATTGGATAGGAATTCATAAATTCACCACTGATTTGACTAGCCTAGACATCTTCGAAAAAGGAGGTACAGTCTAAGGGGGGATACTGACAAGGTGTAAATGGTTGCAAGATTCATTCATTTATTTATTTATTTTACATTTGTTTACCGGGAAAGTCCGACTGAAACAAGGTCCATTTACAGCAGAGGCCCGGGGAGAAAAGCTCCACAAGAACACAATTTACAACAGAAAAATTCTGTACAGTTGTATATATATATATATATATATATATATATATATATATATATATATATATACAATCAAAGAGATTTCTCATGATTCCATGAGAATGCTGACAGTAAGGGATCAAGTGCCTTCCAGTGACATTAGTGTATCTTGAACTGAGCAGCTGGGGGTGATACCCCCACTGGGACAGCAAGAATGGAAAAATTAAACAAAAATATGGAAAAAACGGCATCTCTGGGTTCACAATCTACAGTTAATCTCAAAGTCACTGAACACTCACACAGCTTTCATGGACACTGTCAAATGGGATATTCTAATTTTACTATACATACAGCTGGTTAGTGGAATAAGAACTAACTTCTACAAACAGATAGAGCAGACAGTTTTCATGCATTCATTTATTTACTGATTCATTCATCAGTCAGTCATTTCACTTTTTTGTACTGGTGTTTTTATGAAACAAACAAATCTGTTACAAGCTAGGTACACAGGGGGTCAAAACCAGCCTGCTGCTTTTCAGAAAAGAAGGAATTAGATGAAAGAGCATCATACAGGCAGAAGCTAAACACAATACTAACAGGATACACGATTATCAGCAAAGTTTCCTAAAGGCCTGACCATCAGGTTTGCTAAGTATAAAGGAATATTCTTATGCTGACAAGGTAATGGAATACTAAAAGGATTTTTTTCCTGTCACTTTATATATGAAGAAAGCTTCACATTCAAAATGAAGGGATCTGAAGCAACTTCTTGTAATGAATGGATAAACGTTATGAAAATATGGCACAGGAAAGGCAGAATGGTAAGGATATACTCTTCAGCAGAAGGAAAACATTTCAGAGCAGACGCCGACTTTTTTATTACCCTGTAACTAACTTGTAGCCGAGTATATCTAGGGTATACCTCCTGAATAATACATGATGTGTACACCATTTGCTAGTAAAGCAAAATACAATAGTTTATGGTTTATATCTTACCTTCTGGCAGTGGAACAGAAACTACGTCTGTGTTGCCACCAATCCAGATTTAGTGGCAAACTCAGGGCTTCCTAATGAAACTGTGATTTTGCAATTGATTCACATAACATTGCTTACAAAGGGTCCACTTTGTAATTTCAAAAGCTCAAAATCTCAAGTTTCAAAATACTGATCTGAGAAACTCAAGATTTTGGAATCTCAAAATTACAAAGTAAAAAAAAAATAAAATAAAATAAAAAGACTAAAAACTGCTTTTTAGGGGGGGCAAGCCCCCTCCACACCTCCCACACCCCCCTGCAACTTAAATATACCATCTCCGAGATTGCGCTACAGTTGAGCGAGTGGTAAGAGTAACAGGAGAATATCATTCTATTCACTGTAGCGTGATCTCAGAGATGGTATATTTAAGTTGCAGGGGATGTGGGGGGTGCAGGGGGCTTGCCCCCCTGCAAAAACATTGTTTTAGTTAGTCTTTTTTTTTTTTTTTTGCACTATTTTGTAGTTTCGAGATTCCAAACTCTTGATGTTTTGAGTTCAATGTTGTATCAAAACTCGAGATTTTGGGCTTTCGAAATTACAAAGTGGACCCCTTACAAAAGGTCAGAATCACTTTTGGGACAAAATAATCATGTACATCTATCATTCTGTCTCTCTCTCTCTCTCTCTCTCTATATATATATATATATATATATATATATATATATATATATATATATATATATATATATATATATATATATATATATATATATTTATATATATATATATATATATATATATATATATATATGGTTCCCTATTACTAGAGCGAAAGTCCGTTTAAGCGAATCCGTAAACGTCGACATGTATTGCGCGAACCGGCAATACAGTGAACGTCCAAAACCGCAAATTTGGAAATGTCGAATTACCATGGTCGGCCTGTCTGTGGTATAGCTGCATAAGGTAAGTGTGTGATAGTTACGGACCTTAGGATTAGGTGCGGGTTAAGGTAAGTGCATAAATAGTTAATGTATGTAAGATTTAGTGTAGAGTTAGAAGTAGGGTTTTGGTAAATGTATGTATGTGGATTATTTATTTTGTTTGTTTATATTTCTGTAGGGGAAGTGTGTGGTAGTTACGGACCTTATGTTTAGGGAGGGGTTAAGGATAGTACATAGATAGCTGGGTATGTGGGGTTTAGTGTAGGGTTAGAAGTAGGGTTTTGGTGCTTTACTTTAGGGTTAGACGTAGGGTTTGGTTAGTGTATGTATGTGGTTTATTTATTTTGTTTGGGTAGGTAATATGGAGTGGTTGGTGGGGTTGGCCGACTATGACAGTTCGAGATTTAGAATTTTGCAGTTTAGTGCATTTTTTATTCTTGCGGTTCACGCAATTCAAGTTGGTGTTTTGGTATTCGCTCAAAAGGAGTTTCGCTCTGGTTATATATATATATATATATATATATATATATATATATATATATATATATATATATATATATATATATATAAAATTTTATACCCCTGTAGGCATAGCTGAAGGCAGGTAAAGGCTAGGACTGTGATAGTGAGGGTCGGAACTTTGAATGTTGCCAGTATGACTGGTATAGGGAGAGAGCTATCTGATATGATGGACTGAAGGAAGGTTGGTATATTGTGTGTGCAAGAGACCAGATGGAAGGGGAGCAAGGCTAGGTGTATTGGAGGTGGGTTCAAATTGTTTTATCATGGTATGGATGGGAGGAGAAATGGCATAGGCATTATCTTGAAGGAACAGTATGCTAAGAGTGTTTTGGAGGTAAAAAGAGTGTCAGATAGAGTGATGTTTACGAAGCTGGAAATTGATGTTGTAATGATGAATGTTGTTAATGCATATGCTCCACAAGTTGGGTGTGCGATGGATGAGAAAGAAAAATTTTGGAGTGAGTTGGATGAAGTGGTGATGACTATACCCAAGGGTGAGAGATTGGTGACTGGAGCAGATTTCAGTGGGCATGTTGGTGAAGGGAGCAGAGGGGAAGAGGAAGTGATGGGTAGGTATGGTGTTAAGCAAAGGAATGTAGAAGGTCAGATGGCAGTGGATTTTCCGAAAAGGATGGACATGGCTGTGTTGAGTATGTATTTTAACAAGAGAAAGGAGCATAGGGTGACATACAAGAGTGGAGAAAGATGCACACAGGTGGATTATATCTTATGTAGAAGGGACAGTCTGAAGGAGATTGGAGACTATAAAGTAGTGGCATGGGAAAGTGTAGTTAGGCAGCATGGGATGGTGGTTTGTAGGATGACATTGGTGATCAAGATGAGGAGGATGAGTGTGAGGGCAGCACCAAGGATCAAATGGTGGAAATTGAAAAATGGTAATTGTGAGGTGATGTTCAGGGAAGTGTTAAGACAGGCACTGGGTGGCAGTGAAGAGTTACTGAATAGCTGGGTAACTACAGCAGAGCTAGTAAGAGAGATGGCTAGAAAGGTGCTTGGTGTGACATCTGGAAAGAGGAAGGAGGACAAGGAGACCTGGTGGTGGAATGAAGAAGTACAGGAGAGTATACAGAGAAAGAGGTGGGTGAAGAAGAAGTGGGATTGTCAGAGATGAAGAAAGTAGACAAGAGTATAAGGAGATGAGGTGCATGGCAAAGAGAGAGGTGGCGAAGGCTAAGGATAAGGCATATAAAGAGTTGTATAAAAGGTTGGACACTAAGGAGGGAGAAAAGGACCTGTACCGATTGGCTAGACAGAGGGACTGAGCTAGTAAAGATGTGCAGCAGGTAAAGGTGATAAAGGATAATGAGGGAAATGTACCCACAAGCAAGGAGAGTGTGTTGAGCAGATGGATAGAGTACTTTGAGGAGCTGATGAATGAAGAGAATGAGAGGGAGAGAAGGTTGGATGATGTGCGGATAGTGAATCATGAAGTGCAGTGGATTAGCAAGGAGGAAGTAAGGATAGCTATGAAGAGGATGAAGAACGGAAAGGCTGTTGGTCCAGATGACATACCTGTGGAAGCATGGAGGTGTTTAGGTGAAATGGCAGTGGAGTTTTTAACTAGATTGTTTAATGAAATCTTGGAAAGTGAGAGGATGCCTGAGGAATGGAGAAAAAGTGTTTTGGTACCAATTTTTAAGAATAAGGGTGATGTGCAGAGCTTTAGTAACTACAGAGGGATTAAATTGATCAGTCACAGCATGAAGTTATGGGAAAGAGTAGTGGAAGCTAGGTTAAGAAGGGAGGTGATGATTAGTGATCAGTAGTATGGTTTCATGCCAGGAAAGAGCACTACAGATGCGATGTTTGCTTTGAGAGTGTTGATGGAGAAGTACAGAGAATGTCAGAAGGAGTTGCATTATGTCTTTGTGGATTTAAAGAAAGCATATGACAGGGTGCCTAGAGAGGAGTTGTGGTATTGTATGAGGAAGTCAGGAGTGTCAGAGAAGTATGTAAGAGTGGTACAGGATATGTACAAGGGTAGTGTGGCAGTGGTGAGGTCTGTGGTGGGAGTGACGGATGCGTTTAAGGTGGAGGTGGGATTACATCAAGGCTCAGCTCTGAGCCCTTTCTTATTTGTAATGGTGATGGACAGGTTGACAGACGAGATCAGACAGGCGTCCCCATGGACTATGATGTTTGCAGATGACATTGTGATCTGTAGTGAGAGTAGGGAACAGGTGGAGGAGACCCTGGAGAGGTGGAGATATGCTCTAGAGAGTAGAGGAATGAAGGTCAGCAGGACTAAGACAGAATACATATGTGTGAATGAGAGGGAGGATAGAGGAATGGTGAGGATGCAGGGAGTAGAGGTGGCGAAGGTGGATGAGGTTAAATACTTGGGATCAACAGTTCAGAGTAATGGTGAGTGTGTAAGAGAGGTGAAGAAGAGAGTACAGGCAGGATGGAGTGAGTGGAGAAGAATGTCAGGAGTGATTTGTGACAGACGAGTACCAGTAAGAGTGAAAGGAAGGTCTACAAGAGGGTAGTGAGATGAGTTATGTTATATGGGTTGGAGACAGTGGCATTGACAAAAAGGCAGGAGTCAGAGCTTGATATGGCAGAGTTGAAGATGTTAAGATTTGCACTGGGTGTGATGAAGAAGGACAGGATTAGGAATAAGTATATTAGAGCGTCAGCCCAGGTTGGAAGGTTTGGAGACAAAGCCAGAGAGGCAAGATTATGTTGGTTTGGATATGTGCTGAGGAGGGATGCAGAGTATATTGGGAAAAAAGATGCAAAGGATGAAGCTGCCAGGTAACAGGAAAAGAGGAAGGCCTAAGATAAGGTTTATGGATGTGGTGAGAGAGGACATGCAGGTGGCTGGTGTGACAGAGCAAGATGCAGAGGACAGGAAGAAATGGAAACAGTTGATCTGCTGTGGCGACCCCTGATGGGAGCAGCCGAAAGAAGAGGATACACACACACACACAAATGAATGTAGATATGGATACATCTGCTTTACTTCACTTTTTTTAAATGTCTTGGACATTTTGCCATCTTTATGATCCTTCCTACATGCACACAGCATAAAATTATGGTTATTATACACTATCTAAACCATCTTCATGACTGCATTAGGAACTGATGTTATTCCACTTGTGTTGCCATACATTTTTATTTATTTATATATTTATTTTTAAAGGTGATCTGGTACAGGGACCCTTTCAAGCACAACTCAGGTTAGAGCCTCACAAAAAACTAACTGTATGCAGAATGTAATGAATAGTTCATCGACACGTAGTTCCAAAAGAGAGCAGAACTATTAGAAATACTGCATTATAATATCACTGAAAAACATTTAAGAAAAATCACTGGCATAAGTTAGTTAATAAGTGACTTACAAGACAGCTGCTCAGTGCATTAAAGCATGGTGACAGTGGCTGCTCAGTGCATTAAAGCATGGTGACAGTGGCTGCTCAGTGCATTAAAACATGGTGACAGTGGCTGCTCAGTGCATTAAAACATGGTGACAGTGGCTGCTCAGTGCATTAAAGCATGGTGACAGTGGCTGCTCAGTGCATTAAAGCATGGTGACAGTGGCTGCTCAGTGCATTAAAACATGGTGACAGTGTCTACAAATTAAAACTAACATAAATTCTTCCTACTATTCTTATCAGATAATGACAATCACCCACCTCGTGTAAAGCTATGTCATTTCATTACATATATTACATAGTTTAATTGTTTTATCACTTTATTTCTGAAACACAAGCAGTTTAGGTTATTCCTAACAGATTGTGCAAGCATATTCCAGATGGAAGGAGCAGTTTTGGAAAAGATCCTTTCTCCAATAGCTATACTAAAAAAAAGTCTAAGAAGGGTTAGTGCGCCCTGGTCCTGTGACCTTAGAGCGTACCCAGCCATTTTCACTTTTTATCTGTTCACTAGTGGGGATGATTCGTGTGATGTAAGAGTTTAAAAAGCTAAGCATGAAAGAAGCAATGCTGCCCTTGCAGCAACAGGTATTCATTTATCCGTCTCTAGAGACAGACAGTGGAGTTATTTCTCTATCTTCTGAAAGTATTATTTCCTGCAGTCTGAAGTTAATTGTTCTTACAATCACATGAAATACAAGGCAACTGAGCTCTGCAACCATTAACACCTTGCCAGCACCCACCTTTCAATTGTACTCCCCTCTCTAAGAGGGCTATGCTAGTCATGTCTGAGGTGAAATTGTGAGCACCCATTCAATCACACATTTCCATTTGAAGGAAGATAGTGTATTTGTTTTTGAATTAAAGAAAATAATACCAATGGCCTTCCTGGCTTCAAAATTTAGCAAGACACCTAAGGCCTGGCTTTAGTTGTCGACGTACTTGCCCAACAAAAGCTTCCATGTGAGTTAAATGTAAGGGAAGGGTGGATGCAACTATTGGGGTACTTCCACTGTTGAACATGTGCTATGACTATGTTTTGTGGGTGAGTAAGTTCTACTGGTGTGGTGTCTTTCAACTTCTGCTGTATTCCAAAGGTCATAAAGGCTGTGTTCTTTTGAAGTTGATAGTGAACTCATTTGATAGCAGCCAGTTCCACAGAGACCTATTTGCATTTTTTGAATAGTTTGGGGGAAATATCCACTCTTAAAAATATGTTCACCTGTATACAGTGTGAGGTCCATGTTTCATAGGTTCTGATCTAACGTGTTACTAAACAAGAACAAGAACATTGAAATGAGAAACAATCCCTGGGATATATCTGCTTTGAAGGTGCCCTTAGCTGAACAATCATCATCAGACCAAACTTGGAGGATACAGTTAGTAAGATATTTTTCTAACCATTTTATAGCTCCTTCACTGAAGTGACTATTAGTGTTCTACTAATTCAAGTGTTTACATCTAAAAAACGGGGTTCCGATCAGCAGACCGAAGACGCATGTTTCCGAATGCGTCTTGTTCGAACTGAAAACACTGAAACGGCAAAATATCAAAGCGGCATGTAAGCGAATTCTTTCCTTGGGAAAGAATTTGCTTGGTCACTTCAGTAGTTTGCCATTTTCGGCACTGTAGTGCGGTCTCGGAGTTGGTATATTTAAGTAGGGGGTGTGTGGGGGTGAAGCCCCCCACTTAATGTCATATTTTAAAGCGTTTTCTTCCTTTTTGTTTTTTTTTGTTGGAACAGCTGTTCTGACAGTTCAGTTTTGTAAGCTTTCGCTTACATGGGGTCAATTAATCACCGTTTGCTTACCTAAGCGTTCAGTGATCTAATATAGACCCAAAAATCGTGCTCCTGTCACTAAGTCTTTCTCTGTTAGTTTATATTAAGTCAGTCATAGAAGACATTGTCATTAAGGTATAAAGCCCTTTCTGTTTGGTATATACTTCCCTGAAGTGAAGGCCAGTGGTGGGGGCCTCTGACTCACCAAGTTCGCTGACAACTGTAAGCTGGGAGCAATTATTGATTCCTGAAATGATGCTGGCATCCTACAAACAGGCCTAAAAATGACAAATGACTGGTGCCAAAACCATGGTCTGAGACTAAGTGCTAAAAACATGCATAGTCATACCCTTCAGTAAATCAGATATCCACGCAAACTATAATACTGATAACACGCCCCCAAAATTAAACCCAGTGGTAAGGGATCTAGGAACACAGATAGAGAGTAACCTAAACTTTTAACCATCAGGTAGCTACAGTAGTGAGGAAATCCTTCTGTGTGACTTGGCTTATAAGTAAAAACATGGCATCAAGACCAAAGGAAGTCATAGTGCCATTGTACTCGGCCCTCATCAGGGCCATAATTCTGCCAGTACCTAATCTGGCACTTACACCAATTGGGGTGGCCCCATAGTTTTCTCACTAAAAAAAAACACAAAGCATAAGAAATATCTTATGCAGACTGACTAAAGACCCTATCCCTTTACTCCGTCTCATATCATTTATTGAGAGGGGACTTATACCTAATCTATAAGACATTCTCTGATCCAACCCTGATGAAAATGTTACATACTCGCAAGAAAAATTATACAAGGGTTACATGTTCCATGGGCATGAACCTTATTTGCGACATTAACAGAACTTGCTGGAGAGACAGATTCGTATCGCAAACATTACCTCATCTGTGGAATAAACTTCCCATCTTCGTAAAACAAAGCACATCCCTCACTGTCATCAAAAAGAATTTTGATAAATGGATGGGAATCATAAATTCACTCCTTGGGTACTGCTCATGTACCTCATCGACACAGGGTCCCAACACCCAAGGGCCCACTACCCAAATACTAGCCCATCCCATATCTGGGGAATTAAGATATAATACTGTCATATCCTGTGTATTATTGAACCTAAAGCCATGGTGGGAGTTAGAGAGGCAAGCATACTGCTCAACAAAGGCAAAGATCTTTTTTTAGTAAGTGGGCAGATTAGCAGCTGAAAGGAAATCTCGGAATGCTTACGGTGATGAGACTTTACAAAGAGAATTGATATAGGCGTGGTTAAGACTGGGAGTGGGGACAAAATGCTTCAAGGAATCAAAGGCACAAATGTACTTAAGTGTTTTTTGTGATCACAGTTTTGGATATCTTACAGAATGCATGGAGCAGAGTGTAGAATGCCAGTGTTAAATCTGAAATAATTGCTACCTAACTAGTACCACAAGTAATTACTCAATGTGCCATAAAGTCATATTCAATATTATACCAGCACTGGACTGTAAATAATATCATCTGCAACTTGCACAGATTTTTACTGAATAGTAATGCAGCTGTATCACAGAGGAATTATGCAAGTGGCTTGTAATTTTTCTAACGCCTGAAGCATTTCTTCTAGTTCTTCACCTATAACTGGACACCATCTGCTCAGTGGAGCACTCACCTTCAACAAACACAAATATATAAATTATAAATATAAATTAAATTATATAAATTATATGTTCTCCTTCCCTAGGGGAGGGGCTGACCCTGGTGAAGACTATGGGAATAGTTCTCAGTCCATGAAAGAAAAAAGCAATGTACTAACAAGGTATGCCAGGTAGTCTGCTCTCGTTTGATGTGAGTGTTATTGCAATGGGGGAAAGGGGGATCTAGAACATACCTGATAACCAACATATCATGAAGGGACTACTTGGTACTTAACTTTTGTTCTCTTGTCCGCATGCCCAAAGCCTGTGCACCAAAAGCATATCTTCTTATTAAACAGGGGGCATGTCTAAGAATGACCACATCCCAATCTTCTTCTTCTTCTTCCGGCTTTTCCCGGTTAGGGGTCGCCACAGTGGATCACCTGTCTGCACATGATTGGCAGTGGAGTTTTACAGTGTCGAGTTGCCAGCCTGGCACCCAACCTTCCACAGAAGGCAAACACATGCACACACTCACACCTAGGGCCAATTTAGAGTGTCAAATCCACCTGCAGCATGTCTTTGGGATGTGGGAGGAAATCGGAGCACCCGGAGGAAACCCATGCATCCACAGGGAGGACATGCAGACTCCGCACAGAAGGCACCCCAGCCAAGGATCGAACCGGAGAACCTCTTGCTGTGAGGTGAATGACCACATCCCAATAAAATTAGAAAAAAGTTAAATTGTCAGTAGGGAAGGTATCCAGTGACACCAGAAGTCATGACAAATGGCAAAAAGTAATCCCTTTTTAAGTTTTATCTATTGGCAATTAATTTCAAAACTACTCGGCAAAAAGATACACGAATCCTGAGCACTCCACTATAAACGGCCAAACCACATAAGCACGTATGGCGTAAAATAAAAATTATTTATTTTAAGTGTATAATCATAAAATCCACTTTTCGTCGAGAAAAGTAACTCAACTTCTACAGAAAACTGAATGACAACCATTTCTAAATGCAGATGTCTTAAATAAATTTCAAGGCAAGTCACATGGCATTATAATTAACAAATCAGTACTTAAAGTGATATGTAAACACTCATTTATGCTTTTACCAAAACATTATTTAAACATAAGTTAGTGTACATATTTGTCACACAATGTCAGCTATTACAAAAGTTAGTATCCAAAATATTTAAACTGTTAAACTGTTCAGTAATAGTTGTCCTTACTAGAATGTTTAAATCTATTCACATATCTTAAAACACCAAACAACGATGAACATACTAAATATGTCAATCCTAAATACGTATCATATAAAATCAATTACATCCTAAAAGTATATAGACACAATTGCACAATGACTGGTGTATACACTCCAATACTGAGTAATAGTCCTGCTGTTAGACCATGGGTAAGACTAGAAAAACAACCATTTAGCCCTTATAGTTTCATTTGTACATTCAACGTAGACTCCTATGAGGTAGTAAACATCATCTCAAAAATTGGGACATCTTTATGAGAGATGGCCATTTTAGAGCATCCTTTCCACCATTACCTAAAGTAGTCTACAGATGGGTAAACAATTTGAAGGCAATTTTGGAGTCCAACCCTAGACCACCTAACAATAGGGACGGCATGTACAAGTGTAACATGTGCCGCCTCTGTAAATACATAGATACGGGGTGTAATTTTGTAATAGGTAACAATAAATTTAACATGACTGGCAGATATGACTGTGGAAGTAAACAAGTTGTCTACCTAGCTAAGTGTGTAGTATGCCCAGCTTTCTATATAGGTAAAACTGATAGAAAGCTGGGTGAGAGAATATACGAACATATATACTGCATAGGTAAGAATAAATTAGAAAATGCACTAGCTAGACATGTAAGTGAACACGAAGGACATCAGTTCAAATTTAGAGTCCTCCAGCAATTGAGAAGTGATGGAAGAGGTGGACCGGAGTCATTAAAATTAGAAAGAAATGAACTCCTTTGGCAACTGAGAGTTAATGCCTGTCAGTACCCAGGTATAAATGAAATGAGTTCTATAATGTGTATCCTACGGTTAAAAAACCTAGCTAGATAAAAAATAGGTAGCCATAGGTATATTATGCCATTACAGGCAGAGAGGTATTGTTTAGATTTGGTATAGTATGGTTGCCACACTATTGTTCTTTTACCCTACTATAACATTGTGCAATTGTGTCTATATACTTTTAGGATGTAATTGATTTTATATGATACGTATTTAGGATTGATATATTTAGTATGTTCATCTTTGTTTGGTGTTTTAAGATATGTGAATAGATTTAAACATTCTAGTAAGGACAACTATTACTGAACAGTTTAACAGTTTAAATATTTTGGATACTAGCATTTGTAATAGTTGACGTTGTGTGACAAATATGTACACTAACGTATAATTTTTTATGTTTAAATAATGTTTTGGTAAAAGCATAAATGAGCGTTTACACATCACTTTAAGTACTGATTAGTTAATTATTACACCATGTGACTTGCCATGAAATTTATTTAAGACATCTGCATTTAGAAATGGTTGTCATTCAGTTTTCTGAAGAAGTTGAGTTACTTTTCTCGACGAAAAGTGGATTTTATGATTGTACACTTAGAATAAATCATTTTTATTTTACGCCATACGTGCTTATGTGGTTTGGCTGTTTATAGTGGAGCGCTCAGGATTCGTGTATCTTTTTGCTGAGTGGTTTTATTATTGTTCATCAATTTCAAAACTAAACAGGAACAAATATACCATACTACGTCAGTATCTAAAATCCAGGTAACTTAAAAAGAAGGGTTGTAACAATCTGAGATTTTTAATGCAAAATCTGCAAAGATTACTGCATATTGTTTAAGTTACTCTTAACATCTAAGAAAGCAAAGTTGCAATCATTTCAGTCTTCTGCAAACAGAATACTCACTGCATTCCCAACAAAACAACATTAATGACTCCATTGCATGTGTATCATCCATAACAATGTGTTAATATATTTGAGACATTTTAATACAGAAAGACTACTATAACTAGGGCATTTACATATTATGTTGAACTACAAATCATTCTATGAAATCAAGTAAATGTTCATGAAAGAATCACAAGTTTTTTTGTTTGTTTTTTTTTAAATACATGACTGCATAATTTGCAGCAGTATATTTTGCATTTTGATGCTGGCATTATAGATGTCTGAAAATGGAAATTAGACATAATATGAGCTGTATACATTTGCATTTATCTTCATCTTTTTTATATGCCGGCCTGATCAGCCTTCTATCAAGAGATCAGCAATTACTATTTCTTTCAAAAGGGGTATTGACAAGGAACCAAGAATCACTTAGCAGTGATGAAGAAACAGCAAGTATTGAATGATTTGTCACTCTTTAATGCCACAGATGGAAGATGGAGAGAGGGTGTGTGCGTGTGGGAGGGGGGTATCAGCAAATGGATGCCACAGACGGAAGATGGAGAGTCGGTGTATGCGTGGGGGGGGGGGTATCAGCAAATGGATAAGACCAACTTTAGGAGGAATAACACATAGATGAGAAAGAAAAAAGAAACAGTTACAAAACAGCAAAGCAACCCATTCACGAGAAGCAGATATGACTGCCTTATTTCAACAGGACTTTTACCTGCTTGATAAGTAAAGCATGCCAACAGGAGAGGACTAGGAATGAGATGAGTTATTACAAGGTAATTACATTTTCTTTACAAATAGACCGGTAAGTGGGGAGTTTCTATAGAAAAGAATGAAGCTGTTAACAGAGGTAGGCAAGGGAAAAAAAACCTTCATCTGCAACATTCATAGGCATCTTCTTCACACGAGGAGGTAATATTCAACTGCCCTGCCTGCTGCATGGTGGCATTAATGTACAAGGTGGAAATGACATACAAATATAAGCATTAATGTAGGAAGGAAAAGTGATTCCCATTACTATGCACAAAGGTAACAAAGTACGACCTAGACCAGGAAAATGATAGACAAGAGGAAGGGGTTGTGTCATTATCCACTGTGACCATTGCTCATACATAGGAACTCTGACAATAGTTTCAGTCAGATTAGCAAGAATTCGGGAATGGTGGTTCTAACCCTCAATGTACACAATCCTGAAGACTTGAAGAGACTCTTCAAAAGGAAAAGACAATCCTGTAAGAATGCAAGTATCACAGAAGGACAGCCTAAAAGTCAAAGTCCTGATCTGTTAAGATGTACTTCTGATTCAAGCACAGTATCAGGCAGGAGGTCCACATGCATATTATAAATTGATAAAGCATGAAAAATTCCCTGAGGCCAACACCCATCTTTGCTCTTGGAAGAGCATATCTGCAGGTGATTTTCACATCATGATCATCATCATCAACGCTCTCTTTCCCCTTTTCTACATGGAGTCAGGGTGTCATGTCAACTATCGCCATCTCTCTTGATTCAGTGCTACTCTGCTGCCATCTTTAATGTAATGTTCATGCCTGACTGCCACAGCTTTTCTCTCACACAAACCATCTATCACTTTATTGGATGCCCTCATTTCCTCTTTCCTTCTTCATTTTTGCTGCAAATCTTCATCATCAGATTGCCTCCTACTTTCCTGCATATATGCCTGAAACACTGAATCTGTTCTCTTTGGTCTTCGCTGCAGTGTCCCCTCTCATGTACTACGGGAAATGCGGAAGCATGCAATAGGGTTAGAGTACAGGAGCGAACTGCCACAGTGCTAAAAATGATGAACTAGTTACCCCACCCTCAACAGCTGACGATTACAAAGGCTTGTCTATGAGCCTCCAGGAAGAAACATTACTAATGGAAATTCCAGCTTCTTCACCCAAATGTGCTTGGAAATCTCCACTCTCCTGGGTAAGCAGAGCACCACTCATGGACTGGACAGAAACTAGAGAGCTCTAACAAAATTGTTCACCTCAAGCAATGATGAAACTGAAAACCATTGGGATATAAATATTTTGGATTTTGTCGCAACAAAGTAAATAACTAGCATCAGAATGCAACTTTTGTTTGCTGAATTATGCTCAAGACAGTAAAAGGAACAGCATCACGTCAGAGGTAAAACATTCATGGTTTGTCCAAAGTATTAACAAGATAAATACAGATGTCAAAAGGCTTGAGAAAAGGATGCAGCATTGAGATATTATAGGGACCCCTGAAGTACCTAGACCAGAGTTTCACCAATGGCACTAGGCAGATAAAGGGCATAAAATTAGGATCTTCATTTACTTATGTAATGAAGTTAAAAGCACAATGTGTTGTGAAGAGTGAGACCACCCACCTTCCAGATAAGAACATCCATTTGGGAGTGTAGGGCTATGACAACTGAATGTAAAGCACAGTGGCTCAGTGGCCAAAGGTTTCTGCCTCACAGCTCCAGTGTCTGAAACTCAGTCCTAAATCCTGGTCACTGCCTGAGTGGAATTTGCCTGTATTTGCCATGTTTATGTAGGTTTCTCTAAGTAATTCCATTTCTTCCCACTTCCAAAAAACATGCTGGGTGACTGGCTTCTCTAAATTATTGATGCATATTAAATTTACTTTCTGGTCTGGCTCACGGCTGAAATGGTCAGAGAAGGACCACTTCACTTACACCGTTAGCAAGTATAGCAATTAAAATTTAAAAAATAAATAAATAAAATAATTAGGCAGTGACTTTGAAATGTCCAATAGACTAGACACAGGAATGGTAGTGGGTTTGTGCTGTGGTTTATTAGGTATTATACAATGACTGTCCATTAATATTCAAAAATGAGCACGCTGATTGGTCAGCCCAATCAGCGTGCCCTTTGTAAATTGAGCATAAACCAACAGCAAAAGTCTGGCTGCTAAAATATCATTGAGTGGCCAGAATTTTTTTTTTTTTTTATTTTAATTGCTATCTTTTAGATAAGCATCAGTCGAAGGAGAGAGTCTGAAACTAAAAAGCATGTCATTATTTAGTGACTTCATTTCTCATAAAATTTATTTTTTTCTGACAAATCATTGAGGAATGAAGTCACTAAATAATGACAGGCATTTCAGTTTCAGACTTTCTTTCCTCCAGACAACACACACTTATTCTCCCTTTATTTATTTATGCTTTGTCCACGTTTTTTCAAATAAAAGATCAAGAGGTAGGTATAAGAGCAGAGAAAATACAAAGAAAATCAGGTACATTCTGCAAACTGAAACATACCTAATTTTCCTTGAATTTTCACCCATCTGTCTCATACCTCTAAACAATCAAGAGGTTACAGTTTTTTTTTTCTTTCAAAAATAGCAACAGAGATAATTCTTTCTTTGTTGCTCACTTGTTAAAGCACTAATGTACTGTGTAAGCCTGAGACACAATTCCATTACGCATGCGCAGTACAGCATCACAGGGCAGAATCCAGAAACAATGTGGGAGAACACCACAGCGTTGTTATACAATGATATTATTTAAGAAAAGTAAGTCATTTCTGTCTTAAATAATGCCATTGTATAATAGCAATAACCAGCTATTGGGTGTGATATATTGAAGATTTACCCATGGTTACCTTTGTTTCATCACTCAGACTACACGCTCATGATTAAACCACACCAACTGTGGGTAAATCTTCAATATACCACACCCAGTCTTCAGTTATTGCTATACAGAAACATCAGGACAGGGCAGCACATGTACATAGTAAGGAAGTCATACATATAGTCAAGATAATTAAATGAATATGAAACCATGAACCTACAAAAGGTATTAGACATTATGCACTTTCAAAAAGAACCTTTACTTTTTATCAAAATTGTGGCATTTTAGAATTTAACACTTTAATCCTGTTTCTTGTATCTGAGCTCTCCTTCTCCCTGGAATGAAATTACACAAACTGATCAGGTCTCTCATTGTGATTTTTAAGTGCTACCCACCTAACATTACAATACATATTTGTTATGTAACACGTTAGTCTAAAATGATTGAAATTTTCCTCTATAGTTTGAATGACCCTATCATCATTAAGCAATGTTGGGTTAAATGGCAGTAGTTTGGGGGCAGTTATAATATGAAGAAGTAATAAAGAACATAAAAAAAAAACTTCCAGGTTCTGTCATAATATTTTGTGTACCAGTCACTAATTAGATATAAGGAAAAATTACCACTTTTTTGTACCGCAAGAATATTTTTTTTAATTCAATGTAGGTCACATAAATCATGTGCAAACATGATTTGTCTCAAAATCTCCACGTATGACTCATCAGGATTTGAATTGTCATAAAGTTTATCCAAATTCAGATTCAAGGCTGTTCTACAGTCCTTCGTCAGGAGACCTGAACAGTTGTTGTATTGTCAGGTTATTACATAGGTTTTAAAAAAAATGTGCTTTGGCATAACAAGTTGCACAGAGATAAGCAGTTATGACTGGCTTGGGAAACTGACTGGATTTATGTTGTGTAAAAATGAATCGACCTTGAAAATTAATCACAATTTTTTAACTAAACATTTTATGATTTGTTTTTATAAGTATTGCTGCTCCCAAGGAATTATTGCTATTATCAAAAGCAACAATATGTCTAATCTTATCTGCTTTTATATGAGCCAACTACATACAGGCAACGTCAAAGTCAAAGTATGCAGAAGGTGGCAAACAGTTTTCTTTTATTATGTATCTGAAAGTCAGTAAGGTTCTGTGAGATAAATCTAATGCTCACCAATAGCAACAAACTACAGAACTATACAAAACTGTTGGAATAAAGTAGTAACAAACAAGACAAAATGAAGCAGTCATGAAAAACAGCCATTCAAGCAGTAAGTACACAACAGAATCCACAGACAATGTTATGTTATGAATATAATACACTCATCAATTTACACAAAGTTGAATGATTAATGATGAATATATACATATACAATGTCAGTAAAAGAAATAACAATCCCCCAATAACCTTCTATTTATCATATACTCCTAATGCCCTGGAAGGACTAGATATCTAGTAACATGAATGAATAATAAAATATAAAACTCTATCCCTAAAATAAAATAAAAGAAAAGAAAATATATTGAAAATATATATAAACTATACACACCATTTAATTTCTTTACTAAAAAAGTCACTGACACAACAATTATTTAATTCATATCCCTACTCCTTCAACCAATCAGAATAAGACTGAGATGGCAAATGACAATATACAGAAAACCTAAAGGGTTAAGGGGTGCAATGTAACATACATATATAAGTAGTAAACCTAATGCGTAGAAACCTAGTTAAGATCTTGAAAAAAATAAATAAATAAATGAATGAATAAATAGACTTCTTATACTGAGTGCTCCTTCTTCCCAGCCTTAGTATGAAATTGCACGAGTATAAATTAGTATACTATAACAAGTTAGGAAAACCTAATTAAATATATATTATAGCAGAAACTGAGATGTTTTTGACAAAATCCATATTCCGGCTTGGTTATCTACTCGATGAGTATGTCAAAAAGAACAGTAAAGGCGTGACTAAAGGTGACAGTCTTGGTGTCTAGCTCCTTCAGTACAATTATCTATGGACAGCAGATAGAAACTCCAATGAAAATTGATTATCAATCTTTCTAACATTTTTTTTCATTTCAAGAATAAAAAAGGTTTGCTAGATATCAGATTGAGGCCAACATCCTACAAACTACTGGATAATACAGAGAAATTGAACAGCTTTGTGCCACATGTAAAACAATCAAACATATGTAGATGTGAATTCCATTTTAAACCTTTTCTCAGATACTGCCAAAATATGAGATCAAATAGAACATGAAAGTCACACAGGAAATCATTGCCAATTATTTGTGCAAATTTAATGATCCTAGTCTCATCCCCAAAACCAAAGACAAACTTGATAAGGACATTAGTCCAGAAGAACTGTTAAGGGCAATCAGCAAACTGAAACCGGCTAAAGTAGGAGGTCCACTTGTATTTTGCTGCACTGTTACTAAAATTCAAACAAAGGCTAAGTTGTGTCCTTCTCAAATTACATAAACAAGCTAAGAAGTTCAGAATACATGATTTGTATTTTAACCAATCAAATAACATCTTTATTCTCATCTGGTTCTAATATGACTTACATAAAAAAATTATAGAAGCCCCCCCCCAGCTCACTAATAAACATTGTCATCAAATTACTTGTGGGAATATTCACCAGCTAGTTCTCCTTCTCTGGCTAGAATATGGACTGCCTAAATAGCCTCTACCTCACAAAACAAATCTAAATGCTCCTCAATGTACTCCAAATTAGGTTCATAACCCTTTCACCAAAAACAGCGTATTACTACACCACACTAAAAAAACTAATCAGCTACCTATATCTCAAAGGACTACTTTTCTCTTATTAACATGTCTCCTTGTGCTCATCATGGAAGAAAGTTTTCCCTTTTTCACTTAAAGGCTGCCAGAGAGATCACATCCACAATATAAAGTAAGATTTCTCTCTGCACTCACTGCTACAAACTCCTCTAATTAATGTGAAATGCACTAACCACACACTTTTTTTACTTGCTTCAAGAATCTGGGAAGCTATACAAGAGCAAATAAACATGCCAGCATTGGTCTCGCAGAAAAGTTCAATTTTCCCACTTATCTGGGCATATTATACTCCTCATGTTATCATTTAATTCTTCCCAAACTTCAGAACGTAGTGGTGCAGTGGTAGAATTGTTGCCTCACTGCAAGAGGTTCTCTGGTTTGATTCTCGGCTAGGGTGCCTTCTGTGTGAAGTCTGCATGTCCTCCCTGCATTCATGTGGGTTTCCTCTGGATGCTCTGGTTTCCTCCCACATTACAAAGATTTGCATCTGGAGTGTTTCTCCCTGGGCATCTGCTGAAAACTGGCTTTGTTCCAAGTAATACTTTCCCGGTAAATAAAATTTAAACATGATCTGGCCAAATGGTCTGAACTCTCTTTGGTCTTTTTGCTTGAGTCTCCATTATGAAAATGAAATTTTTCTTAGGTCATTTTTCTTCATTACAAAGGGTATACAAAAACAATTCAGGCAGACCCACTGTGAATGCTAACAAAACAGTGCATCACTTAGACTGCCAAATACATTCACTCTCTAATAATAACCTCTGTATATGCACACTCTCTGTACATGCTCTAAATACTTTGTCTAAATAGACTAAACACTACACCTCCCCTCTTTCCTAAACCAGATCCTATCAACTGCCTAGCACCCCTCCTTTTCACCTGACCTCTCTGACCTTACCTCCTATTTCTTTACGATACGCTGTGTCTTCATACTTTATCTGGAATGTACATTTGTGTTTCAAGCTAAATTTCAATATTTTTAATCACAAATTGCAGTTTATCAAATATGACAGTAACACTATAACACTCTGTTTACATAGTACAAGCATTGCTAAAATCCTGAACATTGTACTGCAACATTGTAATGTTTTGCTTAAATTCTTGAACCACTGGAAATACCTGGAAATGTACCTATAGCACTGTAATGTTTGACTTAAGTTATGTACTTGTGGTTGCAATCCCCAGGTTGAGTCTAAAATGGCCCAGTGAGATCAGTGCTCTAAGCAACTGCCAGACTCTATACAATAGCACTACCTTGAAACTTCTTGCCTAGTACAATAAATCAGTTATCAAGAAAGAAATGTGTTTCACTTTTATTACTTCAAAGGTATTTGGCAAAAACGCATACAATTTATCATTGGTCTCTCAGAAAAATCCAATTTTCCCACTTATCTTGGCATATTATACTCCTTCAATTACGTATTTGTTAGAATTTAATTCTTCCAAAACATTAAAACAAATTAAACATGATGTATCTAGATTGTCAGAACCATCTTCAGACTTTTTTTGGGCATGTCTCCATTATCAAAATGAAACCTTCCCTATATTATTTTTCTTCAATAAGAATATACTTACAAGAACCTAGAGTACAGTTTTAAACAGATTAATATCTTTATCTATTCCAAAAGTGAAATAAGAACTAAACATATAGAATTTAGGTTTTACTACTCAGTAAGTAGACCTGCAAAACTCTTGAAAGCTTTAGATTATATTACATCTCTACAACACTGAGTCCTGTCTTGGTCTGTTATCCTTAATAAACAGGTATACCATCTCTGAGTCAACCATAAACAATGGGATGGTTCTAATATACTCTAGGATACTCTGTCCTTTAATCTGCCTGAAGGATCAATTAGACAAATGAAAAATCTTCAAAAGCATAGGAAGTTTATCTCTTGCCAACTGGTTTCCAACAACTCAATATCACCAAACAATTGTAGGATCACTCATACCCTATTTAGAAAATTTAGAGACTATTGACAATTTCTTTCACAAGTTCAGCTTAATGTCAACAGACTTATCTAATCTATGTGGATTAATGTCTAGTGAGCCAAAACCCTTTATTTAATGTAATATATCAATGTCTAAATGTATTTAATATCTGTTTCTCCAACTAAAGCTCAAATGTTGCTGAGAAAATTACTTTTCAAATCTCCTCCCAGAAGAATCTTAATATTGTACTTAAAATCATATCGACAGTAAATCTGAGAAATACCATACATAACAGTGCCAAGCTTTTTTTTTACTAACTGAGAACCTAAGCTCCATGTAGAAATACTTTGGTGGCATAATTTACAAGTATCTCTTGCAGCTCAAATTGCAGTATAATTAATTTATGATCAGTCATAACACTTCATGACACTCATGTCAAATATCTTCATGTGGCACACTCACACGTTTATTTTATGTTCAAAATACAGGGGAGAACCCCTAGAAACTGAACATATTTATATTTTCTGTAACTATAATTGGTTCAAGATGATTTGCCAGAAGATGTAATCCATCCTTATCAGACTTAAAATTATTGATTCAAAACTCTTTACCTTAACTACCAAGCCTAACAATAATAGTCAATTTTCTAATTTAATTTCACTGATTGCCATGTCTCTGTTAATCAAATATTCTGTTGTCAAGAACTGGAATCTCAGAAATATTCTGTTGTTTAAAGACAAGAATTTCTTTACCAACTTTATGTAAGTCACTTAATCTTTCTTAGAAAAACTGAAAATACCTCAATAAGTTTCCCATTTTATGAAATCTACTCACAATACTCACAGTAAATGTATGACTTGCTCTGAAATTGTCGCTAAAATTATGCTTATTATATTGTACATTCTTGATACAGTTTTGTATAATTTATAATATTCTTACATATAATATTAATATGGCTTTCATATTTAGTGATAGCTGACATATTAATACCTATACATATTCTGTAACATTACACTGTTTGGTTAGAGTGTTATTTTTACTTCTTTATTAATGATGGTAATGAATTTTGAAAAAACTCAAATTGCATTTGTTTAAGAAAAGGACCTTTTCTGAACTGCACTGATAAGGAAGTTACATAGTACACAGAGCCAGCCAATGACAACTTATCTTAAAGATACAGCTACTGTATCATCATAGGTTCACAAGAGTCATAGGTAATACTAGCCTAGCTGCCCTTGCAGGCCATTTAAACCTATCCAAGTTCCCCTTTTGTGCAAGAAATAACCTATCCCATTTGGTTAGAGACTAGCCTTACCCATCTCACGGTTGATGGTTTATAATTATATATTACCCCTAATGAGAACAACTAGAATAGTAATACAGATAGTTTGAGGAGACCCATGCATGGGATGAGGCATTTAGGAGTTGCATCTGTCCATTAGTAGTACAGAAGGCAGTCCTAGGGTACATTTTCTGTTTCTCATCCATAGATCTAAGTTGCTGTTGAAAATGGACAGGGATGAACTTTGTTTTTTATGGGTGGGGAGTCAGTTCCATAGCAGTGGCATCCTCTGCAAAATATATCTGTCCTTCGAAACTATTTTGATTATGTTGTGGATGAGGTTCAGATCCCTAGACTGAGTATTTCTGATGCCATTTGACTTGCTGATGTGCAGTAAATCCATGAGTAATGGGTCAGAGGATGCCTTGAATGCCAGACACTGGTCATCTCTTAGCAGTCTGTAGGATACAGAGTATAGTGACAGTAATTATTATATACACTGCACATTTTCACATGTGTTACATCCCTCTTACTTTAAAATAAAGACACAGTACATATGAACACACTACAACTAAGTGACTACATATATCTGAACTATACTACAGCTATGTTATATATCATCTGATATACCACAGTACAGCAGAACTGAACTGCTACAGAAAAATAATCCTTTCCAAGTGCACAAAGAGTTTACAGATTATGTACAGTCGTTGTATTGTATTGGCCTTTCAATCATTCTTCTGTGTATCACGTATTGATTCAAAACTGATTGATCATGAATTATAGGACTCTTTAGAGTACGATCTGGATGATCACAAGAAACAGCATCGCTTGGATCAATTTCTTACTCCACAAGCCTTAACCGTGATCTTAAAACCTCTCGAAGAAATAGTTAAATATTTTACAGCTGGTGATGATTTCCTGTAGCTCAGACCCTTGAAGTAACATTATAGAATTCTGGCAGCTGCAAGGTACTTTAATTAGACATATCCTATCTATTTTTTACATATGTATGTGTTGACTTTGAACAAAATAGCATCATGGTTGTTCTACTTCACTAGTTATAGCAGCTACATGGATTTTTATACAAAAATCCAAAATCCAAAGGTAGATTAATTCTTTCCCCTTTCTGCAACTACAAATATATCACAGTGAAGTTTCTATGTTGTCTTTCTGTAACTCGTTTGCATTTCTTTAATTTTCAGACACTAATAAAGAATATGAAGTGAGAAATTTTGCTTTAAGACATGTTTATTTTAACAGCTGTGCTGGTAAATGTCCTGTACAATACAAAGGCATAATTCCATGGTTCAGAAGTGAAAGATAGTAATTTGAATTTTCAGAGCTATCACGTTTCAGAAGCAGATGTTTGCAGTCCTGACCATATGAAATTCTACATGCCCATTTCTACAGAGATTGAGGACTTTAAGTAGCATGTTTAAATTCACATTGCTACAGAAAAGTGCGGAATTTGTGGCTTACAAATTTCAGACCATTTCCTGATATTATCTCACCAATTATACAGAAGCTTCAGTCACAAGCTTGGAACACTCAAAATGAAATGACAACTGCTCAAGCAAACTAGTTTGACTTTGCATTTGCTCATGTTTTGCTATTTCCTTGACAGTGGAGTGAGATCTTAACACTCATATTATGGTGGTTTATGGGTGGTCCAAGCTTGGTGTACTTCAGAAAAGAGCAAGACTAGTGCGTCATCATTTTTAAGTGATTACTTCTTCTAGAAGATGCAGTAACCTCAGATTAAGAATAATATAGTAAGGTGAGGGGCTAAAGTTCCCTCATGGGTTTTGAAGGCTATCCTTCCTCCCCTGCAAAAAATGTTTACTGTTAACTTGTAAACATCGAAAAAGCCAAGGAAATGCACCAAAAATCCTTTATTTAAGCGCTTTCATCACCTGGTAGAAAACTTCATCAGAAAATAACACTCCAGTCACCCCACCCCATTTATACCCCAAAAAACATGACATCACTTCCTACTTGTTATACTATGTTAAAATATGATACATTTTAAAACACATATATGTCATGCATTTGAAAAAATGCTACCAGTACTAACAAGTACCACATGCATTAAAATTCTATACAACTGGTACTAAATTCATAAAACACTTTCACACATACACATATTTAAAATTTCAGCAAGGCCACTTGCTGTCTTTTCTATAATTGTTTTACATATAGAATTCTGATTTCAGTCTTAATATTGAACTAATGGAAATAGCGCTATTCAACCCAGGAAATTCTGAGGCGTTAGCCCTCATTTGCCATCTCAGTTCTTTTAATTCTAAAAAGTAATTTAGGGGACCCCTTCTTTCCCCTACAGTAGCTTGGTCAATGACCATAAAAATGAATTTATGACCCTCATGTGAAATGATATGAGTGGCAAGGGCATTTTTCATATCTTTTTTACTTATGTCGTAGTTATGCTGATAAATACGTGTACTCAAAGCATTAGCTGTTTTCCCTATATAGAAACAAGGGCAAAGGGAACACATCTTATTGGTAAGGCTCACCCAGACTCTGCAACACTTTGCTGTGAGGGAAAGGTTGGTTTGCCTTTTATTTGTTGTATTTTGTATTAGTTTATTGCCTTTTTATATGTTGAGTGCTGTGATTTGTTTTATTTACCTTGTGTTTTGCTTATGTTCTGCTTTTAACTGCATATTAAAACTTCAAAAGCCACCACAGCTCTGTCTCTTGTGAGTCAGGCAGAAATTAGAACTGATCAATTAAGGACTCATACATAAGACGGAAGAGACCACTTAAGGTTAACCATTTGTGAACTGAGGGGGTGGAGCTAGGAATTAAACCTCTATTTAAGGGATAAAATAAAACGTTTCAGAGATTTATTGGAAAGGCAGACCCAGACTCTGCTACACTTTGCTGTGAGGGAAAGGTTGGTTTGCTATTTATTTGCTGTATTTTGTATTAGTTTATTGTCTTTTTATATTTTGAGTGCTGTGATTTGTTTTCTTTACCTTGTGTTTTTCTTGTGTTCTGCTTTTAACTGCATATTAAAACTTCAAAAGTCACCACAGCTTTGTCTGTTGTGAGTCAGGCAGAAATACTACTGTCTTTCTAGTTGCCTGCCTCTTATGTTAATTTGACCATATATTTCATTTCCTCTCTGCTTTCACTGGCTTGTGTGAGTAAGCACAAAATTATCATTTTGTGAAATCACTCCCCTTCAACTATTTAAATTTATTGGCCATTCTACTGTATTCCATAGTACCAGAATGTAAAAGTGATCACCCCCTTTCAATCTATCTTACTGTTTTAGAAATAGTGACTCTCCACTAAAACTTAACATTTTAGACAGATAAAACTTAAGTTACCTACTTCCACATCTAACTTCTCTAGTGCACACTGCAGTGTTTAGGATAAACCATTTTTTTCATCTTACCTTTAAACATCCCTGTGACTAGCACTTGCTTTAATACCTGCTGGAAAGCACTAGGAAGCCTTACACTGATACAAGCACTCAATTCTCCTTATTAATAAGGAGAAATTAATCATAGGTACTAAACAGCATATAACTGCAAAGTACCTTGCTAAGGTAAGGGAAAACAGCTCATGTACTTTAAAAAAAAAGCACCAAACCAGGCATGTCCAAGGGTCAGCTTCTGTTGATTTCTCCTGTCCACCAGGTGAATCTGCGCATACTTGGGCAATGCAGTAATTGCCTCATGTACACAGACAACCCCCTCCTCCTACCACCCAACACTACAACCTGAGACAGATGCACTTACATAGCCAAACTGGAAGCAAAGCTCTCTCCACCCAAGATTGTGCTAGACAGTCAAGAGGAGAAGATTAACACCCGCACTACACCTCAAGCAACACACAGCCCTTCTAAACTCACACCACCATCACCCACACATAGCAACACTAAATCCACATATGCAGAGGCCCTTAACTGTAACCTGCCCAAGCAACAAGGACCTCCAAAGCTGAAATGCAAACAAACACCAATCACAACCAAAGTGTCACATAGCTCACAACACCAGTGTGCCACCCAACAACAGCCCCTAAGACAAGACAACGTACCTAACACTTTAGTCATAGGTGACTCTATAGTCAGGCACACTGATGTCCCACTCACCAGGCTGAACAAGGAGAAAATTACAGTGAACTGCATGTCGGGTGCCAGGATCTGCCACATAACTCATGCACTCAAGTCACTCCACAACAAGTACAAATATGACTCTGTCATTGTCCATGTCGGAGTGAATGACTTGAGATGTACCTCCCTGGGCTACATTAAAAGAGACATGGAAGAGCTCTCAGATCATGTGGCCCAGGCAGGTATGACCCTAGCCCTGAGTATCATCCTGCCTTCGCCCAGAATGTTACCACAATACAAGGACAAAATGATTGACTTCAGCATTTGGCTAAGCTTCTGGTGTCATTCAAAGGGGATCCAGTATTTGTCTGCCTGGGATGACATGATCGACAGACCATGATGCTTTGACAGAGATGATCTGCACCTGTTGCTCCTGGGATTCAGGTTACTGGCTAAGGCTCTTGCCACCCCTATAGTGCCTTTTTTAGGCAAAATTCAAAGGACAATACCACCACCGTAACAGGTACAAGCATGCAAAATCTAAAGGTAATGTTACTCAATGCTAGAAGTCTAAACCTCAAAATGCACTCTCTCGAGGCACTCCTAAAAATGGAGAACATCGATATCTGTGAAGTAAATGAGACCTGGTTCAAGGCTCCAGAGAGCATCCCTGCAATACCAGGCAACAACACTTACCACACTTTTCGGCCACCAAACCAGGATCAAAACACTAAAGGTGGAGGAGTGTCCATATTCACCAAGGGTATTCACACCACCAGGTTAGTTGCCCAACACAATGCGTCTGAAATTCTCCAGGTGCAACTAACACTAGGTAAGACTGCAATCCAAATTGTAGCTTGCTACAGATCCCCCACCATGCCCCAAAATTCTCACAGCACCTTTCTAAACATACTGGAAAATATTAATATACAATGAAACACACTAATACTGCGTGATTTCAACTACCCTGCCATTAACTGGGAAAACTACTCATGTACCAACACCTTTGCCCAACGGTTCTTGGAATTCATAAATTCCAATGCCCTGGATCAACTAATCCATAGTCCCACCAGGGGCTCCAATATCCTAGACCTGGTCATTACCAACATGGGAAATCGATGCTCCACATCTATGGTCACCCCCTCATTGGTCAGGTCAGACCATAAGCTAATCACCCTTAACATCCATATCCCACCCCACTCCCCAGTAAGGAAACCTCCATAAAAAACTTCTCCAAAGCCAGCTTCATGCTACTCAAGTCAGAAGTTACAAACTTCATGACACCCATGCAGATGGGAACTGAAAGTTCGACTGCTGAGTCCTACACTAAGACACTGTATGAGCACATCCACTCATGCATGAATTGTGTCATCCCAAATAGAACCAAGATGTTCTCCTCCAAAAAAAGGAAGCCAATCTGGTGGTCCCCTGCCATAAACAAACTTTACAACAAAAGGAAGAAACTGTTGCAGAAAAGAGGAAAATCCCAGGATGCAAAAAACTCCCTTACCAGCCTCAGTAAGAAGCTGAGATCACTCATAAAATCCTCCAAAGCTAGTTATGAAAATAAAATTGCCAAAGATTCCAAAGACAACCACAAGGCATTCTATAACTATGTCAAGAATCTAAATGGCAATGCTCAGATCTGCTCTGAGCTACAACAGAATGGCATTAAATATACTGATCCCAAGGATATTGCCAATATCCTGGCAGATCGTTTCAGTGTCAACTTCATCCCCCTCTCACCCCCTACATGGCCCATCTCAATACCGGAAGATTGCAAAATTCTGGTAATAATGACCACACAGGTAAAAAACGCACTTTCCAAAGCTAAGAATACAGCATTCATGGGACCAGAAGACATCCTGGGCTGTGTACTACATGACCTAAAAAATGAACTGGCACCTCACCTAAGTGTCATGTTTAATCATACCCTCACCTCAGGCTTCATGCCCACTGAGTTGCGCACAGCTACAGTTATCCCACTCCACAAGGGGGGATCCACCTTGGATCCTGAGAACTACCTCCCCATCAGTCTGATGGGCCTGATCTGCAAGGCCATGGAACGTATCATCATGGAGCTTATAAACAAAGACATTGGCAACCTTAAAACACTGGACCCCACCCAGTTTGGGTTTCTGAAGGGCCAATCTTGTCTCCTGAATCTGATTGACTTCTTTGAATCAGTCTCCAGAGCCATGGACGAGGGTAAGGCAGTCCACACAGCCTATCTGGACTTTGCCAAGGCCTTTGACACCACCCCTCTCTCTGGAATCATAGATAAACTTACTAAGCTGGGCATTAATCCCTACATCACTCGACGGGTTGCCAACTGGTTTATTGACAGAACCCACACTGTAAAAGTAGCAGACTCCAAATCTATCTCCAACAAGTGACAAGTGGAGTACCTCAGGGTTCAGTCCTGGGACCTCTCTTGTCTGGCATCTACTTCTCTGAAGTACAGGCCAGCACTAAGAGACTCTGGCTAACAAAGTTTGCAGATGACTGAAAACTGGGAGCCATTATTGAATCCAAAATTATGTTCATACTCTACAAAAGGGCCTTACAGAAACAGATACTTGGTGCCAGAGCCATGGGCTCAAGCTCAATGCCATGAAATGTATAGTTATCCCCTTTGAGAAAATGCATGAACCCATGAATTGCCACATAGGTGGCAGTACACTAAACACCGAACATGTGACAAGAGACTTAAGGACACAGGTGGACAGTGGTCTCACCTTCAATAACCACACCGCCACAACAGTCAGGAAATCCTTCTATGTGGCACATCTCATCATTAAGGGCTTTCCATCCAGAAAAAAGGAGGTCATTGTCCCACTATACTCATCCCTCATTAGACCCATTATAGAATACAATGCCCCATTTGGTATGTACCTCTCAAGACATCTGCAACAACTGGAAAGGCCGCAGAAATACCTCACTAAAAGAATCACAAGCCTAAAGCAGATGCCCTATGCTGACCACCTTAAAAAACTCCAGCTATACTCTGTCACATATCGTCTACTCTGAGGCAATCTCTGCTTAACATACAAGGCCATGTCAAACCCAGAGCTGTTGGGCATACTACACTTAAAGAAATCCCAATCCCTCACAGCCACACGCTCCAGGGATCTAAATTTTGTCATCACAATAAACAAAACATGTGTAGGGATAGGTTCCTGACCCAGAGACTCCCCAAACTCTGGAATAGACTGCCCATACATATCAAGTAGAGTGCCTCTTTGGCCCTCTTCAAAAGGAACCTTGATGATTGGATGGAAGAAAGGAAATTCACCCCGGAGATCACATCAGTCACCCTGCTAGACAGGTGTCCAGGGAAGTAAATAGTGTGGGAAGAAATAGCCAGGGAATTGTTATGGCTAGGCTTGTATAGGCCCTAGGGCCAATAGCCTAGTACCAATCTATGAACCTATGAACATCGCTAAGTATACCACCCCTTGCTGCTACATGTATACTTCTTAGAGAGTGTTTGCCATAATATGGAATATAGACTTCCTTGCCTTCCTTTATGTTTCTACATTGAAGGCAAAACCCACATTTTACCATTTTTCCCCCTTCTCTATCCACACTCCTATTCCTTTCAATAATATTTTTAAATCTCTTATCTTTTTTGTATATGATTCTGGGTGAATTCCCTACTAACTGTAAATGTTCCTGGTTCACCCTAAATATATTCCAGTTTCGCTGCTAGATTTTTCTAACATCATGAAATTGGTTATTAAATTTGAAAATAGCTGATTTCCTCAAACTGTTTATCTTTTGTCGTTTTGCTCCTTCATTTCCTAGGTTTTTCCTAGTAAGGGTTGGAAAATGCCCTGTTCTCTTTTCATTTTCACCTCCATGAATATATTGTCTACAAAGTCAGCAGCGTAATCTCTCCTGACCAACATGTTTTTCAATATATTCAGTTGTACGAATTCCACATCCCCTGACACCATCCTTGTGATACGTATCCCTTGCCCTTTTACTAATGACTTTTTTTGGTGGAGAGGGTGGCAACTTTAAAATGCAGGAGGGTATTAGAGTATGTAGGCTTCCTATAAATATTTTATGTAAATGCCATAGTGTCATAATTCTTTTCAATGCTTATATCTAAGTAGTTGACCTTGTCTTTACTGATATTACTGGTAAATTCTAGAAAATTAGTGCTCAAATTAATAAATTCCAAACATACTTCTAATTCTTGTTCCCCGTTCTTCCAAAAAACTATAATATCATCTAAAAAACGGCCACAGAAGGTCCATCCTTCTAAGTATATACTTTTGAAGACTATTTCTTTCTCCCACAATGCAAGGACAAGTAGCAGCAAGGGGGTGGTATACTTAGCAATGTGTTCCCTTTGCCCTTCTTTCTATATAGGGAAAACAGCTAATGCTTTGAGTACACGTATTTATCAGCATAACTACGACATAAGCAAAAAAGATATGAAAAATTCCCTTGCCACTCATATCATTTCACATGAGGGTCATAAATTCAATTTTATGGTCATTGACCAAGCTACTGTAGGGGAAAGAAGGGGTCCCCTAAATTACTTTTTAGAATTAAAAGAACTGAGATGGCAAATGAGGGCTAACGCCTCAGAATTTCCTGGGTTAAATAGCACTATTTCCATTAGTTCAATATTAAGACTGAAATCAGAATTCTATATGTAAAACAATTATAGAAAAGACAGCAAGCGGCCTTGCTGAAATTTTAAATATGCATACGTGTGAAAGTGTTTTATGAAATTAGTACCAGTTGTATAGAATTTTAATGCATGCGGTACTTGTCAATACTGGTAGCATTTTTTCAAATGCATGACATATATGTGTTTTAAAAATGTATCACATTTTAATATAGTATAACAAGTAGGAAGTGATGTCATGTTCTTTGGGGTATAAATGGGGTGGGGTGACTGCAGTGTTATTTTCTGATGAAGTTTTCTACCAGGAGACGAAAGCGCTTAAATAAAGGATTTTTGGTGCATTTCCTTGGCTTTTTCGGTGTTTATTAGTTCGAGTGGATTTGTAACGTGTTACTGTTAACTTGTAAAACGATTTGAAGTACCTGCATCTGCTTGAGCTGTAATCTACAAGGTTTTAAGATGAAGCTTCTGTGATGCAACCTCATCTGAGATGAGCATGAGTAACGAAGACAGTACTCCATGCTTAGCAAAACCGATTTTAGTTTTGGAACATGACTGATTCATACTGTCATGCAGCTGTACTACCTCTGGGTAGTTTGAATAATAACCAACACAGGGAAGATAATAAATATCCTTCTACTGACATAGATCTGCTTTTTCTTTCATCCCATGAAGATCCAATGTTTTCTGCAGGACTATTTCATTTTTTTGAAGCCAATTTTTGAGCATACTGCAAAACTCACACTTGAACGTCTGCCCAGAAATCTTAGGCCAGTAAAGAACCTTGTATGCTCTTTCCTTACTTTTGGTCATTTCCAGATGTGACTAATAAATTTTATATAACACTCAGCATCACACCATGATACCTGCCGCCTTTAAACATTGAACTTTGTAGAGACAAAAGCTCATCCCACTACGGAAAGTGTAGTCTACTGTCTGGATGCACAAACTTGGCGTTTTCTAGCTACCCGTTCATAACTGTGTATTATAACAATTGCATTTCCTTACCTACTCTCATACAGATTATTTGCTTTTCCTGCTAATGTAGACAATTGTGAGATGATGCACAGGATACTCGGATCCTTCTCCAGGCAGTCTTCTCTACACTCCTGCAAGCACTCTGTACTTAGGCTGTCAGCTACATGCACTAATTCACCCATTTTATACTGAACCTGAAGCTCATAGTTTTGCAAAGTCAGTAACATTCTCTGAAGCCTAGCTAGAATTGTATAAATAGACTTGTTAAATATACGGTGTAGCAGCTTATGCTTTAACTCCACATTGATTACTTTACTGTAGATATATACCCATGAAACTTTTTAGAAATAGTAACTATGGTTAACATATCATTCTCTATTTGATTACAGCATGTTTGTGTATTAGTGCGTAGGCAACTGGTTTGGCTGGTCTAACTTTCATCTTTAATACTTTTCAGAGTTCCTGTTGGTTAGTATCTACCTGAAGTATAACTGGTTCAGAAACATCATAGAAATTCAGAGTAAGTGCTTCAGTGACTATTTTTTTAGATTCTCAAAACTCTTATTTTGCTTCTGTAGCCAGAACCAACCAGTATCAGGCTCTGGTAGATTCTTAAGAAGTACTGTTATATTCATCAAGTTGGAATGAACACTGCACCACACTGAGAAACTGCATAAGAGAAGCTTGATCATAGGGCATCTGCATATTGACTAAATAATTCTAAGTAATTGATCGTGTTGCAATATGGTTTAAGACCTTGGTGTGACATCTGGAAAGAGGAAGGAGGACAAGGAGACCTGGTGGTGGAATGAAGAAGTACAGGAGAGTATACAGAGAAAGAGGTTGGTGAAGAAGAGGTGGGATTGTCAAAGAGATGAAGAAAGTAGACAAGAGTATAAGGAGATGAGGTGCATGGCAAAGAGAGAGGTGGCGAAGGCTAAGGATAAGGCGTCTGAAGAGTTGTATAAAAGGTTGGACACTAAGGAGGGAGAAAAGGACCTGTACCGATTGGCTAGACAGAGGGACCGAGCTAGTAAAGATGTGCAGCTAAGGGTGATAAAGGATAATGAGGGATGAGGGAAACGTACTCACAAGCAAGCAGAGTATGTTGAGCAGATGGAAAGAGTACTTTGAGGGGTTGATGAATGAAGAGAATGAGAGGGAGAGAAGGTTGGATGATGTGCGGATAGTGAATCATGAAGTGCAGTGGATTAGCAAGGAGGAAGTAAGGATAGCTATGAAGAGGATGAAGAACGGAAAGGCTGTTGGTCCCAATGACATACCTGTGGAAGCATGGAGGTGTTTAGGTGAAATGGCAGTGGAGTTTTTAACTAGATTGTTTAATGAAATCTTGGAAAGTGAGAGGATGCCTGAGGAATGGAGAAAAAGTGTTTTGATACCAATTTTTTAGAATAAGGGTGATGTGCAGAGCTGTAGTAACTACAGAGGGATTAAACTGATCAGTCACAGCATGAAGTTATGGGAAAGAGTAGTGGAAGCTAGGTTAAGAAGGGGGTGATGATTAGTGATCAGCAGTATGGTTTCATGCCAGGAAAGAGCACTACAGATGCGATGTTTGCTCTGAGAGTGTTGATGGAGAAGTACAGAGAAGGTCAGAAGGAGTTGCATTGTGTCTTTGTGGATTTAGAGAAAGCATATGACAGAGTGCCTAGAGAGGAGTTGTGGTATTGTATGAGGAAGTCGGGAGTGTCAGAGAAGTATGTAAGAGTGGTACAGGATATGTACGAGGGTAGTGTGACAGCGGTGAGGTCTGCGGTGGGAGTGACAGATGCGTTTAAGGTGGATGTAGGATTACATCAAGGATCAGCTCTGAGCCCTTTCTTATTTGCAATGGTGATGGACAGGTTGACAGATGAGATCAGACAGGAGTCCCCGTGGACTATGATGTTTGCAGATGACATTGTGATCTGTAGTGAGAGTAGGGAACAGGTGGAGGAGACCCTGGAGAGGTGGAGATATGCTCTAGAGAGAAGAGGAATGAAGGTCAGCAGGACTAAGACAGAATATATGTGTGTGAATGAGAGGGAGGATAGAGGAATGGTGAGGATGCAGGGAGTAGAGGTGGTGAAGGTGAATGAGTTTAATTACTTGGGATCAACAGTTCAGAGTAATGGTGAGTGTGGAAGAGTACAAGCAGGATGGAGTGGGTGGAGAAGAGTGTCAGGAGTGATTTGTGTCAGATGAGTGCCAGTAAGAGTGAAAGGGAAGGTCTACAAGAGGGTAGTGAGACAGGCTATGTTATATGGGTTGGAGACAGAGGCATTGACAAAAAGGCAGGAGTCAGAGCTTAACTTGGCAGAGTTGAAGATGTTAAGATTTGCACTGGGTGTGACGAGGATGGACAGGATTAGGAATAAGTATATTAGAGGGTCAGCCCAGGTTGGAAGGTTTGGAGACAAAGCCAGAGAGGTACGATTACGTTGGTTTGGACATGTGCTGAGGAGGGATGCAGAGTATATTGGGAAAAAGATGCTAAGGATGAAGCTGCCAGGTAACAGGAAAAGAGGAAGGCCTAAGATCAGGTTTATGGATGTGGTGAGAGAGGACATGCAGGTGGTTGGTGTGACAGAGCAAGATGCAGAGGACAGGAAGAAATGGAAACAGTTGATCTGCTGTGGCAACCCCTAACGGGAACAGCCGAAAAAAGAAGAAGAAGAAGGGGAAGAAGAAGAAGTCAAACTAATTTCTCTGTGCACTACAGAGTTAATACGTAAATCTACCATTTGCTTTTTTATTTAATTCAAGGTCTTTTTGTTTTAATCTCTCTAACAAGTTAATTAAGTTTTAAGTCATGCCCCTGTTTAGTTTTTTTATTTAATTCAAGGTCTTTTTGCTTTAATCTCTCTAACAAATTAATTAAGTTTTAAGTCGTGCCCCTGTTTAGCAGACCCCCAGCTAGAAGATAATCAGTTATACAGATCAGATCTTTTAGACTTTCAGTCATTTGATCTGCTACTCTATTAAACACTATCACAGTGATACAATTCCAAAAGGCAATATTAGAAAACTGTACATGCTATAAGGAATGTTAAATATACAAAGTTTTAACCTAGCTTCATTGATCTACTACTCTATTAAACACTCTCACAGTGATACAATTCCAAAAGACAATATTAGAAAACTGTACACGCTATAAGGAATGTTAAATATACAAAGTTTTAACCTAGCTTCATTGATCTACTACTCTATTAAACACGCTCACACTGATACAATGCCAAAAGGCAATATTAGAAAACTGTACATGCTATAAGGAATGTTAAATATACAAAGTTTTAACCTAGCTTCATTGATCTACTACTCTATTAAACACTCTCACAGTGATACAATTCCAAAAGACAATATTAGAAAACTGTACATGCTATAAGGAATGTTAAATATACAAAGTTTTAACCTAGCTTCATTGATCTACTACTCTATTAAACACTCTCACAGTGATACAATTCCAAAAGGCAATATTAGAAAACTGTATATGCTATAAGGAATGTTAAATATACAAAGTTTTAACCTAGCTTCATTGATCTACTACTCTATTAAACACTCTCACACTGATACAATGCCAAAAGGCAATATTAGAAAACTGTACATGCTATAAGGAATGTTAAATATACAAAGTTTTAACCTAGCTTCATTGATCTACTACTCTATTAAACACTCTCACACTGATACAATTCCAAAAGGCAATATTAGAAAACTGTACATGCTATAAGGAATGTTAAATATACAAAGTTTTAACCTAGCTTCATTGATCTACTACTCTATTAAACACTCTCACACTGATACAATGCCAAAAGGCAATATTAGAAAACTGTACATGCTATAAGGAATGTTAAATATACAAAGTTTTAACCTAGCTTCATTGATCTACTACTCTATTAAACACTCTCACACTGATACAATTCCAAAAGGCAATATTAGAAAACTGTACATGCTATGAGGAATGTTAAATATACAAAGTTTTAACCTAGCTTCATTGATCTACTACTCTATTAAACACTCTCACACTGATACAATTCCAAAAGGCAATATTAGAAAACTGTACATGCTATAAGGAATGTTAAATATACAAAGTTTTAACCTAGCTTCATTGATCTACTACTCTATTAAACACTCTCACACTGATACAATTCCAAAAGGCAATATTAGAAAACTGTACATGCTATAAGGAATGTTAAATATACAAAGTTTTAACCTAGCTTCATTGAGCCTAATTGCCAAAACCTTTGATTAATGTCAGGTACAGTAGACTTAGTATAAGACCCATATGCAACAGCATTCTCAATTATTTGAACTGGATAATCCTTCCTTTTGTTGCATTGGCTTGGATCCTGAGCATCTATTCATATTTGAAGCCTGCCTTGTGTCACAGCCATCACCATGCTGTTAATCCATTATTTGAGTCCTGTTTGTTAAACAATTGCACCTATACCTTTCATGCACTTCAGTTTTTGTTTGGTTCTAATTCTGAGTGTTCCTGGGACCATTCTTATAATATATTTTCTTAAGTAAACTCTTAATATAATACTCTCCTAACAGACAGCCAAAACTAATCAATAAATAACTCTGCATGTTACATATTAGCGGTTTATTGGGCATTGACCCTCAATGAAACACTCGGTTGTATTCCTGTTATTTTAACATATTCTTTCAAAAATACAATGTGCTCATTTTCTACTGCTATATTAAGCTGTTAAACTCTGTGACTGTAATCCCCTTCTCAGCTATTTTCATACAAATGAAGGAGCTCAAGAAAATGTGTGCTATCTTTGTAGCTATTCTGAATGCTGACATGTCTAACATTATGCATGTTGCAGTCTATAACAATCTGCAAATCATTCTGTAACTGCACAGTATGAATCCTTTTAACCATACCATGGCTGCTTTTCCAAGACTTACCTTGAACTTAAGTATCTATCGTCTACATGTCTACTTACAAATCAAGCAAAACTGCACCCAGCGGATTCAGTTTATACCCAGAATATGTCATAACAATGCACTGTAATTTGTAAACAATATTAGGCAGCGTCACTGGTTTAAACATAGCTTCTGACAGTATATTTGATTCTGCAACAGTATCAAGCTTACCATAGTATATTTGCATCTAACATAATTTTTTTGTGATCAGAGAAAGCATTCAGGCTACTTAGATCATGGACTGCTTCCACACCATGCAATCAAACTGTACCTACAAATTGCAGTTTTACTGTGTTTCTTTCTCTCTGCTACATGCAAATCTTCTTGTACAACTTAATTTAAACTTGTACACAGCTTTAGAAAGTGGTCAGGACCTCCAAAAGCCCACAAGTTTGATTTCTGGCTCTACAACATTCTTTTCTGTGCCTTTACCCACATTGCTTGTGGGAGGTATGATTTTGAGCTGCTCACATATTACCAGGCACTGTTTTGATGCCATGAATAGTTTTGTGTCCAACTGCACATTTATCACCAACTACTGTTTTTGATGTCACACACAGTTTCATTTTTATTCTTATTTCTTTTATTCATTCTGAGCTTCATTTTACTTTTATTTCCATCATGTTTTTTATTTGTCATGTTTTCAGTTCCTCAGTAATGCTTTTAAGCAAAATATTTGACAGGTCACACATTTTACCCACATCTAATGCTTTATCAAATGTCAAGTCTGCTTCTTTCAAAAGTTTGCTTCTGGCTTGATCATCTTCTGTCACCACATAGAATTCTATCTCTTATCAATAAATCACGCAAATCACAAATGTCACAATCTTTTTTTCTGTTTCAGTCTAGTCACATAAGCATCTGTTAGCTTTTAAAATTCTTGATTCTTAGTGAAAACAAATATCTTAAAAATGAAATATTGTTCTTTGGTTTATAGCATGCCTGAAATCTCTTTCTCTCTCTCCCTCACCCTCAGAAATTATAATTTGTCTGTTTCCTTGTCTTTAAGGTAAAGCTGTTACACCTTAATTGCTTCCTTGTCTGGAATGCTTTGAGTCAGCCTAATAAGAATAGACAATACAACTTAACCAAACGAGAACTGGATGTATTTAATGATATTTGTGGGGATAATAGTTTATGGGTTATGAGATCTGACAAAGGAGGTCGGCTTATATTTATGGAAATATCTGACTATAATAATAGCATGAAAGCTTTGTTGCAAGATGATGCTTACAGGGGGGTTTCTCGCAATGAGATTTTTATAGGGTATAGGAAATTAGATTTTTACAGTGTATAGAGAAATTGATTGTGAACTTTTAGATATGTTTCTGTAGGGACAATTGTTTAAAAAAATGAGTTTTATTATATGTTGAACATAAAGCCAGTCATTGCCAGGCATCTTCTGCATGCTGTGGATAACAGATTATATTATTATAATATTGAGGTCGATATTTCCATACTTGGTTACAAAACTTTGTTTCAATGGCATCTGCTGTCCAAGTGAAAATCTAATCTGTTATCAGCAGTATACAGAATATGCCTCTATTTGGTTTCCATAGCAATGTTCACACTTTAATGTTAATAATATTTTTGCAGAGATTTGAGCATTTCTCCATATTAGAAAATGTTATAATGAACATTATTTCACATGAAGCAGCATTATAAATTTTAACAACAAACAATACTGTCTTAATGTAAATGGATTTTGTTCATTTTGAATGCCGGATAGCATATTTTGAACTATGTTTCATGATGTTTTGTATGTTGTAGTGACTGGCTTCTTGATTAGCATGGTGCATGTGAATAAAGCTACTGATTGGAATGATAGTCGTGGAAGACATACTGAACCAATGGGAAGTAACTATTATCGGCGTATAACAATCCTGTGAGAGACATCTCTCATAAGAAGACTAGCCTCTTATTGGCTACAATGGTTCAAGGTGTTTGGTTGGCTAGAGTTCATACATGCATTCATCCATTCACTCCTATAGAAGTACTTACAGTACAGACAAGTGCAGCAGAGTGGGTGAGTGTTTCTACCAGAGTAAGTGCCTGTGCTCTAGAATCTTGGTGGATTCTTCAATGTGCTTGTGTGTGTTTGTCCGCATGTGAGAGAAAATGTGGAAGCGTGTGTGCTTGTGTGTGAGAAAATCTGGAAGTGTGTGTGTGTGTGTGTGTGTGTGTGTGTGTGTGTGTGTGTGTGTGTGTGTGTGTGTGTGTGTGTGTGTGTGTGTGTGTGCTTGTGCATAAGTGTGTGAGAACATCTGGAAGTGTTTCTGTGTGTGTGTGTGTGTGTGTGTGTGTGTGTGTGTGTGTGTGTGTGTACATACATGCATATGCATTCACACAGAGGAGTATCTAGGGTGGGGTGAGGGTACGAGACTGCCCTGGTTGCAAGGTGATAGGGGGTGCGACTGGCAGTTGCTGACAGCTGGTAAGGCACTACTGTCATTCAGAAATTAATGGCGATACTGTATATGTAGTCACGGCTAAAGTGCTGAAGTGTTTCTCTTGTGAGGAGTCTTTAACTATAGCATACCACTTGTTACATTTGTAGCAAGCAGTTTCCTACACTGTCACTTTTGCTCGCATTGGACAAAGGGCTTTTTTGTCTCTCTCACCTACACAGAGAAAGGAGCTGTTTTTTTTTCCTCCTCAGCTTAAAATACATGTGTGTGTGTGTGTGTGTGTGTGTGTGTGTGTGTGTGTGTGTGTGTGTGTGTGTGTGTGTGTGTGATTCTGTCTGTGTGGGGGGTGCCTGTGCTACTGAGATTGCTAATGTGGTCAGGTGTGACAACACAACATTAAATTAAATTCAAATACACGGTAATGAGCAACTAATAAAGTGATTATATGTGTGGCTTATCCATGTGTCTAAACCAGACATTTTCTCTGTGATGCTAATTGACCAGTCTACATGGCCAATTAGTAGAGGAGGAGAGAATCTCTCTGAATCCAAGCCCCTGTACCTTAAACAGTTCTTTATATTTGAAAATCATATACTGTTAAAAGTAGCTGTGTGAATTACATTTATGTTAAATTAGTTTAGCTGTCAGTTCTTTAGCAGCAGACTTGCACTAATCCACAAAGAATGACACGCGTTATATAACAGGGAATATCCATATATGCGGCCAGCTCCTCTACTGCATATATACTTATGACATTTTGACAAAACTGCAGTATCCTGTGCCTGCTACAGAGCAGGGTGAGTAGAATTCCATAGCAACAAGATGGTCATAACAGCCTAGCACTCTGCAAAACATTATTCATAACAGATGAGCCAAGAGATGTGGTAAATTCCTGTGGCACTGCATGACTTTAATGGCATGGTGAAATTTATGTGGATACATAGAAACATACTTTCAGCCAGCAAAACGATAGCTATAGGTCTGATCTTTTGCTGTAACTAGCAAGCCACAGCTGCTCCATCTCCCATCTATGCCACCAATCTCATACCCCCTTAAATGAATGCACTGAGTTTGTCACTGTTATCCATAATGGAAGTTAATTCCATTTACTGTCTACCCTATTCTTGACAAAAGTACTTACTCATGTCCATTCTGAGTACATATCTGCCTTCTACTACCTGTCTATTATTTCCGACCTAATTCAATACTTTCTTTGTTAGCATAAAACACAGCTCCGCTGATTCTGTCTTTAACCTAGTAAGGCTTTAATCTCTTCACTGTGCATGCACACAAAGCCTGGAGGACAGGTATTGTAATAGCCCAACAAATGATTGGCCCTGTAACTGTCCCAGGACCGACAGACTTACTAGCCTTTCCAACATCATTTGCAAACTAATGGAATGTATCACTACAAAGCTCCTAAAGAATGATATTGGCAGCTTACAAGCCTCTGATTCAAATCAATCAGACTTTGTGAAAGTTAGGTTATGGCTAATAAATCTTTAGATAGAAGACTGTAGGTTCTATACCTCATCCAGTTGATTGGGTTGCAGTGCAGTATTGTGGGGATGCTGCACTCCTGAGTGTTTTATCCTTTGGATAAGATGTTAAACTGACCTGCCATCGGCTTGAATTGCTGGTAGCTCAGGTGATATAAAAGATCCTCAAAATAGTAGGGGTTATCCACATTTTATTACTTAAATAACCATATACACATCTAATCCACAATTTTCACTTACAGTACATGAAATTCACACACACACACACACACAGACACACACACACACACACACACACACACACACACACACACACACACACAGACACACACACACACACACAGACACACACACACACACACACACACACACACACACACACACACACACATCTATAACCTTTTCTTAACATTTTATTTGCCACATTATCCTGTATTCCTTCCTTTTCAACAACTTTTTAATATGTTCTGTCTCTTCCATAAAGCCCTCTTTTTATTAAACAAAACTTCTTCTGTTCTTGCTCTCCATGTTTCCCTGTATAATTCCAAATACCTTCTTATCCACAACTTCTACGTCTCTGTTTCTGTATTTTTATATAACCTCTACAGAATCACCTCCATATCAATTTTATAATCTTTTCTTAGTCCCTACCTAACACTTAATAACTTTATTACATTTAAACAAACATGTTCTGATTTCTCCGCATCCTTACATAGCATAGCATTTGACTAAAAATATTTGTCCTTTCATAGGAAGACTACTAAAATGTAATCTCCATAAGAAATCATGCATATATATATATAATGTTTTAAAATGCCTCTTTTCTTTTGTTTATTCTATGTTAATTTCTTTCTCCATATTCTCCAAGGGATCAGCATAATAAATCTTTTCCATAATTTTCTCAGACCATACCCTTATTTTATTTTTCATTTCCTCACTATCGATCTTCCATAAGTTATCTTAGTCTAACATTCCCTTATTTGCAATTTTTCTATATTTCTTACTCTTTTCTTTCTTTCCATACTCTCCCAACATTTTATATACTTCTGCCATATGAGTCTCTCTACCATATCTGCATTTCTTTATTTTATTTTCCTCAATTCCCCAAAATAAATTCAAAGAAGCTATGTACACTATTGTATTTATTCACCACAATCCTCTTATTTTCTTTATTATATATTATATCTCTCTTAACTGGGTTTATTCTTGAACCTGAAATTCCATAAAATGGTAATAAACCATTTTCATTACCTTTTGGAATCATATATACCCCTCCTAAATATACCATTTTACATAACACCGAATTAATCAGCTTTACCTTCTAGCTCTAAAAGATATCCTAAACACTTTTCACCAACCAGTGGTCTACTTTTTCTCATTCCTTATTTTTCCCATTTCTCTTTAATCACCTCTCCCTTCCTAATTTTATCCCTAGAATATAAATCTCTTTCATCTTGCATTACCCTGTTCTTTTTTATTTCCCTGTCTTTGAACCTAACTTACTTATCAGCTCATTCACATTTTCCAGTACTTCTTTCATCCAACTCTTATTTCTCATCATTAATACCAGATCATCACCATAATTTAATATAAATGGTATTTTTATTCTTGCTGCCTCACAGTCATTTACTTCAAAAAATATTTTCTATTTGGTTTGCTATAACATTCATTATCAACCTAAACAGTCTGCCACTAATGAGGCACCCTGCTTTAGGCCCCTTTCTATTACTATTGCTTTTCTTATCCACGGATTCAGTACTATTCTTATCTGGCCTTTTTCATATACTGACTTAATTATGTTCAGAAAATTTCCTTACATTCCACATGCCTTCATTATGCCCCATAAACCCTTATGATTCACCCTATCATAAGCCTGTGCAATATCTCTTACAATCTGCTTTCCTCCTCACAATATCATCCCCACTTCTTTTACTATCTACAGCATTTCTTGCTCTGTCTTCATTTTATACCAAAAATCCCTTCTCCTACCTACTTCTGCATGAACTTTTCCTAATCTTCTTTGTATTATTTTCATTAAAATCTCATAATCTGTATTAATCAATGTCATCAGTGTCAAATTCTTTATTTCATTTCACTCTCTCTTTTTTCCAACTCAGTCTTACCAATCCCCAAACTACTTCCCTCTTTATTCCTCTTTAAACTACTCATTTAATAGCTCTATAAATACCTTCATCCATCTTTCTCCCATTTCTTTGTACATACTATACCTATTTCCAGCTTTCCTTGGTACTGACTCCACATACATCACCTTCATTAGCTCATCCACTTCTTCAACGTTAATGTCTTTAGTTAATATTATGTTACATCCCATGCTATCCTTTCTCCTTAGTCACTATTTTTAAACATCTTTGTAAAATATTCTTCTATTATAATCATTATTTCCTTCTGACTATATTTTCTCCTTTCCTTTTCTTCCTCAAC
Source organism: Protopterus annectens (assembly GCF_019279795.1). Lineage (NCBI taxonomy): Eukaryota > Metazoa > Chordata > Ceratodontiformes > Protopteridae > Protopterus > Protopterus annectens. The sequence goes on from NC_056742.1 coordinate 442,028,151, forward strand.
TTTCAAATTCATTATCATACTTTATTCATAATATAATTAGGAAAAGGACATACTTCTTTCTTACTTTTGCATAATACTGATGTCTGTCCATATTCTCTATAATTCTCTACTTTTTCATACAACACCCTCTTACATTTTTCATAACCTTCCTTATTTTTTTCTAGCTTCTCATTTATTTCTCTAACCACTTTCTTGTATTCCCCTTTACATCTTCTCCATAATTTCTCCCTACCACTATATATACTCTCAATGACTTTTCTTTAAATACCACCCACCATTCCACCCATATCTCATAAAAACGTATCATCACCATATGATGTTATCATACCTGTTCTACTTCCATATTAAACACATATGTATGTAACATTAATCCTGTTAGTTTTTATAACATTTCCCTTCTCAACTTACGTTTTCATTTTCCAGAAATTTTATTCATACAGCTAAATTGTCTGAAAAATCACTAACCATAGTTCCACTATCTATTTCCTTTAATACGTTTGAGGATTAGATAAAACCTTTTTCGATCCTTCACCTCCCTTGAGCATATGTATACTTTGTCATTTTTTATCAGTTTTTCTACTTTTTTTCACGTCTCCTGTCATTGTCCTTTTCTTAGAAATCACAATTCCAGTCTCTTAATAGGATAACTGTTTCATTAATCACTACATAGGGACACAAAATCTCAATATTTTTTTTCTTTTTTTGCCAAGTACATGCAGATAATCCTGTAAAATTATTCTCATATTAAATAATCTATGACAGCTGCTTTCCTTGGATAGGTTATCATACAATTTATCAATTTATCTCACTCATTTTCCATAACAACACTATTCTAGAACATTTGTTGCCACAGTTATATAATGATATATTATAATATATTTACAATACTAATATTTCTGATTCATATTTTAAATGTTATATTAAATATACCATTCATTTATTTATAGATATTTATTTATATATATATTTATATTCACATTTACATATTTACTTGTGTACATTTATTATAAATATCTAATCTATTTTTATAGGTTTTACATATTTTTAAATATGTTTTACATTTTTTATATATTCCTACAACATATACATATTACATTGAATGCTGCCTTATTGACGTTGTTCGCTTGTATTTGTAAACTAATTTGTAAACTAAATTGCAAAAGTATACATGTTATTATTAGTTGAATGTTTAGTATTATGAAGTACGTATGACATTACCTGCAAGAAACAAGAATTCTGTATATCTCAGGGACTACATTTTCTGTATTTTATCTATTTTTTGTATATTTTTTGCCTTTTACATGTAAATAAGGAGGCATGCGGATAAATATTTGTTTCAACACAGAAGAAAGCATTGATGTTACTTTCAGATAGATGTGGGTTATGCTTAGATTGTTGGATGTACTACACTGATTTGTCCTTTTCTTGCTTAGTATGCGACAAAGGGGCACAATTTTTATTTGAGCTTTAAACTTGTTTATGTAAGTTTTAAGTTTTTGGTTGTGTTGGTTTCACACAAGCATCATTACCTATTTTTGTGGTGTTTCTATGTATAGGAAGCATACAACGCTAAGGTTGCTAACAGATATTATTATTATGGCCAGGATAACTGTTTCATTAATCACTACATAGGGACACAAAATCTCAATATGTTTTCTTTTTTTGCCCAGTACATGCAGATAATCCTGTAAAATTCTTCTCATATTAAATAATCTATGACAGCTGCTTTCCTTGGATAGGTTATCATACAATTTAGCAATTTATCTCACTCATTTTTCATAACAACACTATTCTAGAACATTTATCCTCCTCTAAACTCCAAACTACTTTACACCCCACAATTTCTCCATCTCCTTTCTATCTCTCACACCTGGGTTTCTTATATCTACTAAAACAATGATATCCTGCTTTGTTTTTCATACCATTCTAATATGCTTAACCTCCTCACTTGATTTTTGTACTATTTTCATTAAATGACAGCAGTCGCACATTTTACTTTACCTTTTTTGTTTATTTGATACATGGTTTAATTCCTTTGGTTTAATTCCTTTTTCTTATTTTAACCCTATCTCCAATCACGTGTTTTCTTATATACTTTTCTTTCTTAATCCTCTACTATTCTTTGACTTGCTTGAACGTTTACATGTTTGTAAAACCAGTAGCACCTCCAATGCCAGTTTAAGGCATCTAAACCTACACTGCAATACTAAAATAAACTGTTGGTGAGATAGATATATTTCCAAAGGATCCCCCTATCTATGGAATAAGCCCCCTCTCCATATCAGACAAAGTAGTCTGTAACTCTTTAAATCAAACTTGGGTGAGTGGAGAGGGATCCAAAAATTAATCTGTGGTCTGGCTAATTAGACTCTTATAGACAGAGGAAGCAAGTAGAGGAACTGCAGTTACTAGGCTCCTAATGATGTGCTCATTTGATAGCCCAGTATACACCTATGAATCTATTAGCCTTCCATGTTTCCTGTGATTGGGTTATAAATCTATGTCTCATCTCTCCTTTCCCTTCTAGCTTAAACAGAGTAAAGTATTAGACATATGGGGGATATTTTTGCATGTTCTCTTCCATCCCCTTAGCAACTTTCATTGTTATATTTATTTTTTGGCACTTTTTCCATGATAAGTTCATGTCACCCCCCCTCCCCCCCCCCGAGAGTCTACAGTAGTGAAAATGGTACTCAATTTGAGGCTTCACTGGCGTTTGCTAAAGGGAGAGTAACATCTCTTTCTCCGCAGTCATACTTGCCATGATATGGACCAGAATCTTGTTGACTTTGGTAGCTGCCCTTTCATTGTTCTTTTTATTTGTTCTTGTTTAGATTAATCGTGACAGTCCTTTTCCTGCCTTGTAAATTGTACTATAACACCCACCTAGTGAATAGCCTGCCCCCTGCATTATCCTTTCCAAAGTGCAAAACCTTCTAACTTTCATTTCAAGTGTGCTATTAAATCCTTGTAGAATTACCCTACATTTATCTAGACTGAATAAAAGTTGCCATCTTCGGACTCAAGCCATCAGCCTATCCAGATGTCTCATGATGCTTTTTCCCCATCATCCACTCAGTTTACTAAATTATTCAAAGTCTGAATCAAAGTCCTTTCAGCTGTTCTCTACTATTACTGTGCCAACAAAGGAAAATATAGAAAATGGCAACACTTTGTTGCTATGACACGGTTTCCTTTTGAAGCATCTGTGACCTTTGCTCAGGAAGCAGATTAGCCACTGGTGCATCAGCTGGAGAGGGGATGAGTGAGCAGACAAAAGTCTGCTTGTCTTATTTAGAAAGATGAAATAGTAACTCCACCATGACCGTGGCCTGCCGCACAAAAGCCAAGGGTTTCCTTAAAGCACTGAAGATGCACTCAAATTCCCACTGGCAGTGGCCATGGACAACGTCATCAATCTGTATAACATGTACATGATGCAGTGGATACAGGTCTATCTGCATTGTGGAGAAGACTGCCTACAGAAAAGCCCTCTTTGTCCCTAGTGGAATGCTTTAGAAAGGCTGGCAGGTCACTGTTATAATATCACCCCTGCTACCAACATATACTATGGATCCTGTCATTATGGGGCCACACTCTCAACTTGCACTATGGATCCTGTCACTATGGGGACACCAATGCCAACATGCATTATGAAATCTGTCACTACTGGAATCCCACGGCCAACATGCACTATGGATCTTATCACTATGGGGACTCCACTGCCAACATGCACTATGGATCTTATCACTATGGGGACTCCACTGCCAACATGCACTATGGATCTTATCACTATGGGGACTCCACTGCCAACATGCACTATGGATCTTATCACTATGGGGACTCCACTGCCAACATGCACTATGGATCTTATCACTATGGGGACTCCACTACCAACATGCACTATGGATCTATTCAGTATGGGATGATACCAGTTTATATGGGGCTGCATCAGTGATCAGAAGACTGAATGGGTTTAAGAGAAATTCAGGTTTCATGTGCCATGAAGGCCAAGTAAGGAGGTAGAAGGGTGTAAATGAAAAAAAAACTATATAGTATCTGCTCGTGGTACACCCATATGTGTTTAACTGTTCTTAGTAAAAAAAAAAATACTGCACAACTTACCTGAGCGCCAACATGCCCACGTTGCAGTTTTTCAATATTTGTTTTTGTCCCTTTCAAGTTTGTTAAGTTAATTTTACTCAGGTTGTTGCTGTACTGTTTTCTTAATTCCAATGCAAGATCATTGTGGCTTTAAAGAAAAAAAGTAAATAGCATTAGTGTTTGTGCAATTGTCATTATAATTTCCAACAAATTCATAAACTGTGGCTATATAATGTTTCAACAGATTTGAAGTGAAAATTTGGAAGAAGAAAGAGACAGTCTGTTTCCCACACACAGCAAATGAGAAACTGTATCAAGATCTGTCACAGTACAATAATACAGAAACAAGATATTTGGTGTGAATGAACTGAAGGTCTCTTCAAGCCATGCTACCTTTCTCTATTAATATAATATCTAGCAAGCATGCTATAAAGATGCATAATTTAAATAACAAACCTAGCTGTGAGTATATCGTAAAGCAAATCAGAAAGAAATGTTGCTCTGTTCTAACACATTCATTTAATAAAACAATTGAAACCAGTCACCAACTTAAGTAAACTTTATAGAAAATGTAAGGGAAAAAAAACACAAGATCCTAAACAGCTTAAAACCAAACTCCTTAATTCAAATAAGTTAATTATGTTAGTCAGTGGTAGATTATAACAGAGGCGTTCTGGGTGGTCACCCATGTCCCATGCATTCTGGGGGACCGTGGAGCTGGTTAGCATGCAACATGCGAAATAAAGCCCCATTTCTGTGATAAAGATGTGTCTGCACTGCAGCATTACACATCCACATACAAGAGAACAGAAACTGTTGCTAGCTGGCAACTTGACAGTACAGTCACCAAAGGACAGTCCTGACTGACCCTGCCTTCCTACTTCTCTCACGGACTTTCAATGTGGCACTATGTCCTACTCTCAGAGTGCATGGCTAATAACTGCAGCCACATTTTCCTCTGTTATGTCAGCCATTTTCCAACACTACCATTATTTTATTTTATTTGTTCCTCAGGTATTTGTCACCACCATTTTTGTTTTATTTATTTTTAAATTTTACTCTTCGGGTGCAGTAAATGGCTGAATAAATAGTCACTCAGAATATACACCATTTCCTGATCTGAGGGGGAGGGGCAAATATCAATGATGACTGTGAGGTCAAAGGCCTCAGGGAGGTATTTATTTTATTTTAATTTATTGTATTGTATTTTATTTTATTTATTATTTATTTATTTGACATTTGTTGACCGGGATAGTCCAGCTGAGTTAGTGCCCTTTTTCAGCGGAGGCCCGGGGAGAAAAGCTCCATAAATTATACACAGAAGAATACCACAGTAACCACTATAAGTACATAGTTTATAATTAAGAATAGATAAAGTTTTGAATCACAAGTTGTAGAGATGTAGCCATTGTTCAATTAAATTTAAAGAGCATAATAAAAGCATTTAGGCAAAAAACTGTTTACAGGATATTTTCTTGCGCATAGTAGAACAGGTTGTTAGCAAATCCATTTATAGAGGCACTGTATAGAGCACAGTGACAGCGTTTAGACAATTTTTGCTATTAAAGTATTTTATGTACAGTAAAAGGACTGTCAAGGATTAAGATTTAGTAGTCAAGAGTGAATAGGAAGTTTGAGAACAGATTTACCTGAGGGAAAGAAGTTTAGAGAGTAAGGATGTGAGAGGAGCGGGAGGAGATTTATGGGAGTAAAGGTGGTGAGTTAGAGTAGAAGGTGTGTAGTGGAGCATGAGGTGGTTGTTAGGCTAAATGAAGGATACGGATAGGAAGTTAAAGGAGTGTGCTGACAGTGGCATGTCAAGGCGGTAGCTAGAAAGTCTTTAAGAGCAATTTTGAATTGTTGTGGGTGGTTTATATTTCTAATGACCAAGGGAAGTTTGTTCCACGAGTGGATTGTGTCCAGTTGTTCTTTTTGGCTTGCAAATTACTAATAGATTTTGGTCAGTGCTTCTGAGTATCCTGGGAGGGGTGTAGAGGTAGACAAGTGTGGTGATATCAGGACAGAAGAGGGTTTGTAGAGGGCAGAATGTATGATCTTTAGTTGAGAGAGAAGCAGTTGGTGGGGGAATTCCAACCAGTTTAAGGTCTTGAGAAAATGACAGTGGTCCGTTTTAAAGGTGTGATTAGCAGCAACTTTATTATAGGTTACAACTTTGTATTCAATTAATGGTGCACAGCACAGGTGGAAAGGAACTGAACACTGATTGTATGATGAAGAATTTAACAATTAATGTGGTGCTTAATGTTCTGATGGGCTCACACCTGTGAGGTCTTAATGCTTTCCTCTTTTGGTATCATCACTGCCATCAGGAAACAGTACCTGCCCAACGTCTTTGATAACCCTGCTGCTTCTTACAGCTCTTTTACCTCACTTTTCTTCATGATGCAGGAATTGATCTGGGCTCCCACCTCAGAATCAATGCCCAGTGGCCATCATACCAGCACCTTCACTGTACACTTCTCACTAAGTTCACTAACATGGTTGCTGTTTGTCTCTATAGGCCCTTTGCAGCTCCCCAGCATAGTCAGGCACCATCCAGTCACACAACAAGAATTTTTAGAAGTGTGCCCTTTGTATCCAGTAACATGGAGTGCCAGTTGGCTGTAAATAGGAGCAAAACTAAATAAACACTAATAATTATTGATAATAACAATGATAATAACATTCCAACTGGTCTAGATAACAGGAAAAGGAAAACAGCTATTTGTTACTGTTTAAATATTTTACAGTGCTATAAACCAAGAAAATAACAGATTATTTGCATTTTGCTAAACTGAGGGCAGCTTTGCTATCTGGAATGAGCATAAAGGAATTACGGTGTTGGTATTTTTCAATACAGCTACACAGAACTGTCTCAGACTGTTTTCAATGTGGTTATCTTAGTTTTAAATAAAGAATCCAAGTCTATCAAAGGTATAGACATCACTGTCACCACTGCCACAAATATTAGTGTATTTATTAGTTCACCGAAATGGCATTCCAGCGAACAACTAATCATCCACCCATAATCAGCGAAAATTGCATCAGCAATTTGCTGAATTTACTAATGGCAACAAAATAGTTGCCCAAAGCACAACGGACTAACGTAGAATTATATCAAACTCACCCAAGTGGGGGGGCTTTGCCTCCCACACCCCCTAACTATATATACCAACTCCGAGATTGCACTACAGTGGAGAAAAAAGCAAAGTTCTGTACTTGCTCATTGTGCTTCAGGCAACTATTTCATTTCCCTTAGTGAATTCAGCGACTTGCTGGAGTGAGTTTCAGTGATTACGGGTCGATGATTAGGTGTTCGCCAGAATGCCATTTCAGCGACCTAATATAGACCCCAAACACTACACTACCATATTCAACCTACTCATACTACTGGTAACACACACACACACACACACACACACACACACGCACGCGCACACACACCAGTAAACACACATCCCTATCACTACATTGTGTCAAGTAAGTTCTTTCTTCCCTTGACACCAGTTTGTACAAACAGAAGCATTTCATGCAAATGTTTGACATCAGAATTATACTCTTAATCTGACTTTCATAAACTGATATTGCAGTATCTTACCTTGAAATATATATGCAGAAAGGGGCTTATTCAACCATTTGGACTGGTTACCATTGTGAGCATATAGTTACTAGATCCTGGACTCTATTTATTTTCTGTTTTGTGGACTTATTGTCAAGGTACTTTTGTTCTGCTTTACAAATGCTGCAGGATAAAGGTGTGAGCTAGTTTATCGTACTATAATTCCTTGAGCAGTGTAACTCACCATCTTCCTTTAAACATAACCTTGATGACTGGATAGGTAGCCACAGATGTACTCCTGGATTGGCTGGGAAGGTGCAGACTCAAGGGCGGATACTGGCAAGCTGTGAATTGTTATAAGACTCAGTGGTCTTGAAATATCTAAGAATCTACTTCTGCTGAGATTTTGGCAGTTGACCATTCAGGGCTTTTTCTAGAGATCGGTAGTCTGTACATTCTCTCACAATGTTGAGCATCTGACAGCCATAAGTTGTTAAATATGGATCTGAAAAATGCTGTATCTTTTAGTTAAATTATGTATGTTGTCTAGTCTTCAGATAAATGGTTTAAGTTACACTCATACCTATCAACTGTCCTTGATTTTTGAAGAACGTCCTTTATTTTGCCTCATGTTTCTGCCCTGTCCCTCACAATTTTTTTTTTTGGAAAATAACTGAGGATTATAGTTAGTCTATAAAGAAAATGATAAAGTTTATATCACATGGGATCATCCATTACCAGATATAGTAGTCCATGAAAAGAAGACAAAAGTAGCACTGATCATTGAAATTGCTAAACCCAGCGTCTTATGTACAAACAGACACAAAGTCATAAAATACCAGGATTTTCAGGCAGAAATGAGGGCAATGTGGAAGAAGGATACCCAGACAGTTTCAATAGTAGTAGGAGCAGCGGGTCTTACTAAAAAGAATTTACAATCATACTTAGATATGTTACCGATACACGTAACTGTATGAATTGCAGAAGGAGTCATTACTGGGCACATTGCAAGTGCAGTGAAGAGCACTTCTGGCTAACATCAAAGACTGAAACAATACTAATTTCATAAATTAATCGTACTTTGACTTGGGAATGGGGTCCATTCTTGTCTTGGTATTAGAAACCCAAAAGGCTTGGAGAAATTAAAAAAAAAGAGGGAACTATAAAAGTAGCCATAGTGACTAAAAATCTTCAGCAATTTCTTGCCCATAAGTGTAATAAGAGAAATTTATTCAGACTAAATAACAACAACAACAATAAACAGTTGTAACCCACACTAACTATATAAAGTAAGGTGGATGGTGGGTGGGTTATGGCTATTGCATTCGTGAAGAATTCGAACATGTACTGTTATGTGTAAGTGAACCTTACAAAACTGTACTATATTTATCATTCTCACTGCTGCAGTAGCGTATGTGTAGAATACCAACCTGGGAGGAGAAAGGATATAAATCCAGGAGCCCCTGGAGTATAGTCCTAGCAAACCCTGCTCTAGACCCGGAGAAGGAATCTTGTTTGTAGTGCTTTGTAAGTGTATTAATAGAGGACCAAGTTGCTGGCTCTAGAATGTTTCTAGAGTCCACCCCCTTTCCAATATACCACTGCAGAACCTACAGCCCTGGTGGAATTTGCCTCAACACTGCCTGGAATAGTTTTGCCACGGTGAGAGTAACAAAATACATAAGCCAAGTACAACCATCTAGAAATATTCTGTTTAGACACAAGCTGACCTTCCTTACTCCTAGAATAAAAAATTAACAGCTGCTTAGCTTTCCTGGAAGACTTGGCTTTGTCAAGATATTGCCAGAGTTGTCTATTCACATCAGGACGTGAAAAATCCCTTCTTCCTCATTTTTAATATCTGGGTTGAAAACTGTGAGACTGATAGGTTCATAGGTTCATAGGTAGGTACAAGGCTATCTGCCCGAAGGCATTTATAAGCCTAGCTGGAATGTGTTGGCTTTCGCCGCCCCCTTAGATTAGTTCTCTTTGCCTCTGTCCAGCAGAGCCATTGAAGTGATCCCTGGGGTAAACTTTCTGTTTCCCATCCACTCGTCAAGGTTTCCCTTGAAGAAGGTTAGCGAGGAGCTCTGCCTAATGTAGATTGGAATCTTGTTCCAGAGCATGGGAAGTCTCTGGGACAGGAATCTATCCCTCCAGCACGTCCTATTTATTGTTGTGGTGAGGTTTAGATCCCTGGAGCGTGTGTCTCGAGGGGATATGGTTTTCTTTAGGTGGAGCATGTCCATCAATTCTGCGTTGGACATGGCCTTGTATGTCAGGCAGAGATCACCTCTGGCGGTATGCAACCGAGTACAGCTGGAGTTTCTTCAGTCGAGCTGCATAGGGCATCTGCTTGAGGTCAGTGATCCTCTTGGTGAGGTACTTCTGTGGTCTTTCCAGTTGTTGCAGGTGTCTTGTAAGGTACATCCCAAATGGGGCATTGTACTCTATGATGGGTCTGATGAGTGATGCATAGAGGGGCCCAATGACCTCTTTCAATCTGGATGCAAACCCTTTTGTGATTAGGTGGGCCACATACAAGGATTTTCTAACCACTTTGGCAATGTGATTATCAAAGGAGAGGTTACTATCTACTTGGGTCTCCAGATCCCTTATTACGTCTTCCCTATTTAGGGGGGCTACCACCTATGTGGTAGTTTATGGGTACTTTGTTTTTTCCAAAGGGGATGACTATGCACTTTTTGGCATTTATCTTGAGGCCATGGTTTTGACACCAGGTATCTGTCTCAGTGAGACCCTTTTGGAGGATGTCTGTGTCAACCGGAGAGTCAATTATAGTCCCTAGTTTGAAGTCGTCTGCAAACTTGGTCAGCCATAGTCCTCCTGTGCTTGCCCGTACCTCTGAGAAGTATAGGCCGAACAGGAGGGGTCCTAGGACTGAGCCCTGGGAAACGCCACTTGTAACCGGTATAGAGTGAGACCTAGCTCCCGCAACTCTTACCATGTGGGTTCTGTCTCTGAGCCAGTTGGCAACCCATCTTGTGTCGTAGGGGTTTATGTTCAGGCTGGTGAGCTTGTCTATAATACCTGAGAGGGAATGGTTTTGAAGGCCTTTGCAAGGACTAGGTAGGCTGTGTAGACCACCTTTCCCTTGTCTATAGCCTTGGTAACTGTCTCATGATTCATGATAGTATGATTGCAAGTGAACTCTGAAACTATCTTAGGCATGAATAAGGGTTAGTCCATGGAGTGATTCTATCCCTTTGAAAAAACAGATAAGGTTCTCTCACTATAACATCTTGCAATTCAGATGCTCTTCTTGCTGATATCAGAGCAAAAAGGGTAGTTGTCCAAGTATACTAAAGGCTATTTAAGCACAAAACCTGTACAATTTACTAGAAGCGGTACTATTTTGTAACATAATACAGCATTCTGTTATTTTAATTGCTGTTGAATCTTTATCTGTAATAAAGTCAAAGTCAAAATAAACTTTATTGTCATTCAGAAATCACACAAGTGCAAAATCTGAATGAAATTCTGTGTCTCTGGACTCAGTATACAGACAACATATAGATTATTTTCATGGACATTTACACATATAACACCTATCTATTACATGAACACAACTACAAAAAACTGGCTGCAGCTCCAAAATGAAACTAGTAATCCTTCCAAGAGCCACAAAAGTCGCAAAACAGCTTACTTTAAAGAAAACAGTTCACTTTATTAACGCACTTCACAGACAGCAAAACAAATCGCGTTTTCGTCCCTCCAACTCAGGACTTCATCAGACAATGACATGAACATTAACCATGACTTAAATATACAATTAATTAGGCAATAAACCAATAAAACCATAACATTTGAATTCAAAAACACCAATCCCTATGGTCTATTGCTCATTAATATGCAGTGACATTAATTACATATTCATGAGAATGAAAAAAAGACCATTTTATTTGTGACACTTTCCTGTTTTTCTTTTAATTTGACTTAATTTCGACTATTTATTAATGCATAAACCTCAGTCTTGGTTTTTATAACATAAACAATAATAAATATACAGTAATTCATTAGAGAAAAATGTATTTTCCTTTGGAGAAAGTTGTATAAATCCTATGTGTATTAAAAACCACATTCATAAAAAACTTAATTTCACTTATAACTATTACTGGTTCCCCCTAGTGTGCAAAACCTGCAATTACATCCCAAAATTAATCTTATAAATGTGATGACTATGTAAACCATTAAATTTAATGTAAACCACAAAACATTTAAAAAAAAATTTTTATTATAATAATTTATTATAAATAAATATATATTACCCTACACATAATTGATCAACAATATTAAATAGCAATTGCAACACACAAAAAATTAAAAATTGTACCAATTGTTAAAATATCTGTTTATCATATATTATTTAAAAACAACTATATTGAGTAAAACAACTGTGTTCAAGATAAAACCATGATGCAACATTTCATTATATTCTCATATTTTATTAGCTCTTATTTTTAATAATGGTCTAATGGAAATCATTTCATTAAGGCCGGGCTTCCTGCTTGCATCCATTCTAACCTGCCACTTTAGTTCCTTGTTTTCTAGGATGTCTTCCCATGGACCACCTCTAATATCTCGTTTAACCTGTTCCAATACTAACCACAAGTATTTAGCTTCTTTACATTCTTTCGAATGTTTATATAGTGCACTTGTCTCTTTTGCTCTACTAATATCATACAAATGCTCGTAGATACATTTTTTCAGGGACCTTTCTGTTTTGCCCACATAAAATGCACAGCATTTCCTGGCAAATTGCCAGGTATACAACTCCTTGTGTATCACAGTTATAGAATTCTTCACTTCTTATTTTCATTTTCCTACTTTCAATGTATACCTCTCCCTTATTCATAATATGTGGACTTTGTTGGCACCGTCCACACTTAAAGGTACCTTTCTTTCTCACACTGGTTCCTCCCTTTTCTAGAGCATTTCTTTCTATCATATTGAGTATACATGGTGGGTTTCTGTATATAATTTTTGGTGCCATATGTTTTACTTCCTCCATATCCGTAAATAAAAGGAATTTTTCCCACTCCTTACATATAATGTCTTTCATATTCTTATTAGTAGAGTTAAATTCTATAATTAATCTTTTTTGTGTCATTTCTTCCTTCTTATTAAACCCTTTACTTTTCTCACTCGTGGGATTACTTTCCTTAATTCCCTTTATAGGTTGAAATCTGTCTTTCCTACCTTCCTCTACCTCTCTCCTAATGTCCTGGACAAATGTAGTAGGGTAGCCTCTTTCCAGAAACATACTTTCCAACTTATCGCATTCTTGTTTGAAATCTATGTCTCTGCTTGTCATCCTCGACCCCCTCACAAACTGTCCCTTGACTATGTTTTTCTTACAGTGGGGGGGGGGTGAGAACTGTCGTAGTGTAGGTAGGAATTACAAAATGTTATTTTCCTAAACACCCTGGTTTCAAACTTGTGGTCCACTTTAATAACCTCTACATCCAAGTAATTTAGAATGTCTGCATCTATAACATATGTAAATTTTAGAAAACTTGTTGTTGCATTAATATACTCAAAAAATTCTAAGAATGTTTGTTTTCCTCATTACTATTTTGTAACATAATACAGCATTCTATTATTTTAATTGCCGTTGAATCTTTATCTGTAATAAAGTCAAAGTCAAAATAAACTTTATTGTCATTCAGAAATCACACAAGTGCAAAATCTGAATGAAATTCTGTGTCTCTGGACTCAGTATACAGACAACATACAGACTATTTTCATGGACATTTACACATATAACACCTATCTATTACATCACAGACATGCCGGTAAACTAACTAATACTGCACTTAATTAGAAACACATTTTAACAGTTTTCACTGTGAACACTTGCTTGCATGAGACTTTAGTACTGCACAATTACTTGGCTAAGACATTGCATTGATCCTTGCACAGAAAAAACATTTGAGCATTGCACTGTGAACATTATAGAGTATTGCACTATGGTTAATTTATGAATTTGCAAGATTTATTGCAATGAAGGAAGAGATATTTTTACTTCATTGCTACTGTCTTTCATGGCCTACATGTTAACAGTCATGGCAAATATTGCACTAAGTTCTCCTTTTTCCCTTCCCCCACTGTTCCCCTTTCTCCCTCCCCCCACTGTTCCCCTTTCTTCTTCCCGCCACTGTTTTCCTTTCTCCCTCCCTCACTGTTCTCCTTTCTCCCTCCCCCTCATTGGGGGGGGGGGGTGAAGGGACCTTTTCTTAACAAGAACAGGAGGGCATCTTTCCTTTCCAATAAGGATCAGCTGCAGAGGCCGGAGGCTGGTGAAGTGTGCCAGAAACTGTATGTCAGCCTCAACAATGTGTGTTGTTTCTGACATGCTAACAGATTCACAGGACTGGCAAGGCTCTCCTAGCAGGCTACCGGGGAGACTCAAGTCTATAACACTGGCCACCAAAGTGAATAATCCATGGGTCTAGTGTCCTTTGTGCCAGTCTAGCATCCAGGCAAGTTAGGAGACCACACCACTCTATCCCCATCCTGGTGTTCTTCATTTCTTATTTGTTGCCCAATTCTTCCAATTTCCAGTTGTCTGCCATCTGTATGTTTGTGTCCATCCACTGTCTTCAAAAACTTGTGAGTTTATATTAGCCCAATCTGTCCAAGTCTGTGTTCAATGTTTCTCTGTCTTCAATAACTGCTAACTGTCCTTCTCCCTCTGTCCGTCCCACAGCTGCCTGTCATCACATTACATGCTTATCCTTCTTTTGTAAATTTTACAGAATGGTTTCTTACAGTTACCCTTATATGTTTATCTATTCCTGCTGCCTTCCCTTCCAACTCTCTGTTATAGCCATTTCCACATAATTTATATGATGTATAGGTTCATGGGTTCATAGGTAGGTACTAGTCTATTGGCCCTAAAGCCTATATAAGCCTAGCCAAAAAGGTACCCTGGCTTTCGCCAACCAAGAAAATTATTTTCCTGTACCCCTGTCAAGCAGAGCCACAAAGGTGAT